>NW_027185664.1:5702896-5818726 GCF_028583685.1 Petaurus breviceps papuanus
GATAGATAGATAGATAGATAGATAGATAGATAGATAGATAGATAGATGATAGATGATAGATAGATAATGTGTGTTGGTATGTATTTGTGCATATATTTTATATGTATTTGTATATGTGTGCATATATGCATACACATGTATTATGTGTATATACACACATATGTATGTGTGTCTATATAGTATATGTGTGTATACACATCAGCAGCAATAGGGTACTCAGGGATACATATATTATATATATGCACAAATATAATATATATGTGTGTATACATATATGTATAATCTATCCACACAATGTGTATATACCAGCAGGACAAGAGCAGTGGTGAGAGGCTAATAATGAGATCTGATCTTAAACCAGGGGTGGGGAATCTGTGGCCTCGAGGCCATATGTGGTCTCTAGGACCTCAAGTGTGCCAAACAGTCAAAGGGCCACATGTGGCCTCGAGGCTGCAGATTCCCCACCCCTGTCTTGAACTATAAATCTAAATGAAGCATGTTTGGTTCACTCGAAACAATGATGTTTGGGGAAGATGATGTCTACTGCTAGACTCCTAAAAAGCTGTTGCTGTGCTCCTGAATTGTAGATATCTCACATATGTCAGTAGTAATTAGTTACCCTCTGATCTAAAGGAGAGGCCAGTATTTTCTCCTGACACTGGCAATCAGTAATAGAAATGTGTTAGGAAGTTTTTGAGATAGAATAATGTAGAGTAGCAAGCTTGCTGTGGGCAAGATGACGGGGAATATTTGTTGTATTTGTGATCTTGGAGAACCAAAACCCATAGCAGGGAATGGGAACAGGCGATGTTATCGGCAGCCCATTTGGTAGAGGCAGGAATCCCACTATAGAACACCAGGCTGTTACCACTTTTGGAGCCTGGGAGATGACTGGCTATTGAAGATGCCTGAAATCTGAAAAGGAAATGGTAGTACAAAGTTCAAAATCTGCCACTTACGAGCTGTGTAACCTTGGGCAACTCACCTTCTGTTTGCCTTGGTTTACTCAACTGTAAAATGGGGATAATAATGGCTTCTACCTCCCAGGGGGATAAAATGAGGTAATTTGTAAAGCATTTAGAATATTGCCTGGCATATATTAGGGACTGTATAAGTATTAGAGGAGGAGGAAGAGGAAGAGGAGGAAAAATAACCAGAAAGGGTCACATCAAAGTCTCCAACCCCCAGAACCTGATTTTGGGTGTGAATAAGACCCATGTTTGTGATACCGAGGACCAAGGAATTTCACCTATTGTTACAATTAGCTCATGCACTAACTTAATGGAAGATTTGGGAAATGTTACTCCAGGGGGACATATCTGATTGTCAATGATAGTTTCATGACAGTAACACTTGTTTTGTGGCAGGTCAAAATGACAAACACAAACTAGAAAACAGTTCAGCAAACTTTCTCCAATTCCTTCTGAAGGAAATGATGGGTGTAGGACAGAGCTTATCAGAGTTAGGTAGTACAGTGAATGGCTATTAAACTTAGGAACCCCTGAATTCAAGTTTGGCTTCAGATACCGACTAGCTGTGTGACACTATGCACATCAAAATCACTTAACCGCTGTCTACCTCAGTTTCTTCATCTGTAAAATGGAAGTAATAATTGTACTTAGCCCCCTTCTCCCCAGGAGATAATATTTCTAAAGTTCTTTGCAAATCTTAAAAGCTATATAAATGTGAAATATTATTATTGTTACTATTGCAAAAAAAAAATCTAAATGCTTGTTACTAAGCTCTTGGAGGAACAACATCATTCAAGGAAAGTCCCATCCTCTGTTGCCCCATCCTCATCACATTCCAGAAAGGCTAGTACTTGTGGCCCAGGAACTCAGCAAGGATGCAACCCTGTATATTTGCAGCTAAAAAGGCACAGGTAGCCTCTATTGCAGGTAAATGTGCTGGGCCTGAATTAGATGTAGTAATACCATTAGCCGAAGACAACAGTTCATTGCTGAGAAATGACTAGTGTTTTGAAATGGAATTTAAATAAGTGCTTGGTGATCCTCAGAGGACACAGATGTAGCATCCATGTTGACCATCAGGCATGGTCCTGGCTGGGGTACTTAAATCACAGTTCTCAAGGAGCATGCTGGGAATTATATGCTGTGAGCAAAAAATGATTTAAGAACCATTGCCTTAAGTGGATTCAGGGATCTTCAAGTCACTTTTGAATGGGAAGAGGTAGTCTTAGAGCTTCTAAAAGAAGAGTTAAATTCAAAGATTATCTCACAGGGCACTTCCACCCTGAAAACCTGATGAGTATGATGTCTGTCCAGTTAGGAAATAAAACTACATCAGAAAGGGGATGAGTATGTAAAACAAGACAAGGCTGGCTACCAAGAGTCAGGAGAATAAGGCCAGGTCCGATGCAGTAGGAAGCCATCTAGCATGGGTGGGTACCCTAATGCTGGTAGGATAGGGCAAGCTATGCCCTGGGTGTGTTCATTGGGGGAGCCTTGGGTCTAGTTCATCAGTGGGGTCAGCAGTCTGGAGTTTGGGGTTTGGATACAAAAGGGGGGCCAGTGGAAAAGGTAACTAGGGGTCAAATGGAGGCCTTGAACCCCTAATATATTGTTATATTGGTTGAGACAGTGAAATACAGAGTAAAGGGCACTGCAGTCAGAGACTGTGGGTTCAAATCCCACATCTGACACTTTACCTTCAAAATGATCTTCAATGAGTAACTTAAGCTTCACTAGGCCTCAGTTTCTTCATCTATAAATTGAGGGGGTTGGACTAGTTGGCCTGTAGGTACCCTTCTAGATCTGCGTGGTTGTTCAGTGTTTTCCGTCGTGTTGGCCTCTTCGTGACTCCATTTGGGCTTTCCTTTGAAAAGATACTGGGATAGTTTGCCATTTCCTTCTCTAGTTCATTTTTTACAGATGAGGAAACTGAGGCAAACAACGTTAAGTGAACTTGCCGAGGGTCACACAGCTAGTAAGTGTCTGAGGTCAGATTTGAACTCAGAAAAATGAGTCTGACTTCAGACTAGACGTTGTGTCACCCTCATTGCCCTATATCTAGATCTATGATCATGTGCTTTTTGATGCAAGGGACCCCTGCATTAGCTATTAGCAAAACCACTTCTTCCCCGATGGAAGATAGAGGCAATATTTCACCATTAGACTTAGGCAGGAATAGGACGAACTACTTCTTTTCCCCTAAGAGGCCTACAGAACCATAGGAGCCTCCGTGCAAGTAAGGAATTTCAGGGCTGGGAAAATAATCAGATAAACAGTCTTCTTCTCTGAGGAGGATGTGGTTGTTGGGGAGCTATTATGTGTGAAAGTGGGGAAATCCCAAATAGAATTTAAGAGAAAGAGGGCAGAGGAAACATTGGGCTGCTCCTCTATAATACTCAGCCTTCTGTGACAAGAGCCCCAGGTAAAGAGAACCTTGGGGAAGAGAGAGAGAAAGGGCTGCCTCCCTCTCCTAGAACTGTGGAGACCAAAGAGGCAGAATTGCCCTTCCCTCTCCTGGAGAAAAGTGGGAGAAGATGGGCCTTAGAGAGGTGAGGCTGCCAGAGGGGGAGGATGCTGAGGAAATCAGAAACAGCTGGACACCTGCGGCTGGGGGCAGTGGCTAAGGAAGTAACCTTAGGGCTTACATTTGTTTTTGGAGGTTGAAAAACCTGGGTGTCACTGGGAGGGAGCTGAACTGAGCTGGGATTGGGCTGAGAGAATGGAGTGGGCTTGAGAGAGCATTTGGTTTGATAGAGCTCATAAGACTATGAGTGAAGGGAAGTTTGAACCTGGAGGCTTGAAAAGAGTTAGGAGAGAGGGAGAAGAGGAATCAGTGGAAAGCAAAGAAGGGAAAATGCCCTGGAGGCCTGGATTTCTTTCCATGCCTTCCTTAGCCTCTGCTGCTTCCTCTTCTTACTTCCCCTGTTTCAATGCCCATGCTGCAGTGTGGGGGCAGAATCAGCAGGGCTCTTCTGGAACAATTGCACTTTTTCTCCTCTTGCCTCTGTTGTCTCTCCCCCTATGCATAATATAAAATGTATTCCCAATCCAAATAGACTTTTCTTCCTGTTGGATCATTACAATTTGGAGTTACCAAATGACATTAGATTTTCTTAGATTTAAAGCTTCTTGAAGACTGTCTTCTGCCTCTTTTTGTATCTCCAGCACCCAGCCCAGTCCCTGGCACATAGTAGGCACTTAATAAATGTTGATTGATTAATTGATCAAGTGTTGTTACTATAATTTCCTGATACATCCTGTCTCCTGAGCCATCCCTTGTAATAAAAACAAACATTAACAAGTGTTTCTTGAGACCCTGTGATGTGCTTCACAATTCATGATGGCATAGCACTTCTCAAGAATGGATGGGTTGACACATTGCTGCAGTCAGATAGGAGTAGTGTAGCCAGTGAAAGATGAGCTGACTGAGGAAACAAAGGTTTAATCTTCTGAGTATATTGATTTATTAAGCTATTTTATTATTACAAGCTTTTTTGTATAATTATATATTTTACATATATTTTATTTTTTATATTTTAATTTTATTATATATATTTATATATAATATTTTATATATATTTTTATATAATATTTTATATATTATAATAAGATATATTATTAAGGTGCTAATTGCCTGATAAATTGAGAACAGTCCCCTTCCCCAGCTAGACCCTGAGGACAAAGGCAGACACTTTTATATATTAAAAGCAATTAATCAAATAAAACCAATTAACTAAAAGGAAACAGTGCAACATTAAGTAATCTGATTTCTAACTGGAGGAAAAATTAGGGACTTTCCAAGTTGGGAGGGAGAAAATGAACAGGTACAATTACCCAAATTCAAAAAAAGAGGTGTCCCATTCCCCCCAAATATCTGTAAACAATCAAAGGATCCTGGAAACAATAACTAATTGATCAGTATGGTGCCAGTTTTCAGTTAAGAAATATGGGTGGCTTGAGATGCACAATTGTGAGACAATTCCTTGTATCAGTCTTTAGATCTGACCAGGTTTCTTTCTGGTCAGCATAACCTAGGTCCTTAGTTAAGGGTCTCTAAACAGCAGGTAGATGTAATCCAGCTTCCCAGCCATGCAGGGCAAGATTCAAACAATGGAATAAAGCTTGCTCTCAATTCCCACAATTGAATTAAGTTTTCTCACAAGACAGAGATTGGGTTAGGCAGGCTCATAATTGAATAGAGAGGTAACTAGGCTACCTCCAGAATTGAGTCATAAGATGGAGTCTGTGTTTCACTCAATTCCCACTACCCCTTGCTGCTACAATCCCCTTAATTCCCCCAGTATGGAATCCATAAAATAGTTGTGGGGCCCTGGAAAATAGGCCACCTCTAAAGTAAATGTTTCCTGAATTGCATTTAGCTACTTGAAGCTATGATTAGAACTCCAAAAGAGAAATGTCCCCACGTTTACCAGAGAAGTTAGTTTTCTGCCTCATTACTGATGTGGTTTTCTCATTTAAAGTCATAAGAACATCCATCTAATTTGGAGATAAGGAGAATTTCGAATTTCGACCTAGTTGAAAACCTTATTTTGCAGATGAGGAAACTGAGACTCAAAGTAGGTTAAATGATTTGTCATAATTAGTGAGTAGGAAAGTCAGGATTTAATCCTAAATCTTAGGATCTTAGTTCTAAATCTGGAAAGAACCCGAGGCCATTCAGTCCAGCCTCCTTATTTTGTAGATGAGGAAACAGGCAGAGAGAAGGTAAGCACACAGCTGGTGGAAGGGCCAGACTCCAGTCCGGGTCCTCTGGCTCCAGGTTTGGCATTCTTGTCATAATCTCCTGTATCTCCCTCTGACTCTCAATGTGACACTCTTTCTACTCAATTCCTCTACAATTGGGCATACATTGTCCCTTCTACGCTGGAATAAAGAAGTTAAAAGGTCTAAAATATTTATTGCAGCTCTTTTCTAATGGCAAAGACTTGGAAATTGCTGGAATGCCCATCAATTGAGGAATGGTTGAACAAGTTATGGTATATGATTGTGATGGAATACTATTGCAATATAAGAAATGATGAGTTTGGTGATCTTAGAAAAACATGGATAGACTTGCACAAAATAATTAAGAGTGAAATGAGCAGAACCAAGAAAATATTGTGTAGAGTGACAATATTATTTTAAGAACAACTCTGAGTGCCTAAGACATTTTTTCTACTATAAATATCCAAATTTACTATAAAGGACGTATAAAGGAAGGCACTATCTGCATCCAGAGGACTGGAATGATTTTTACATATATATTTATACATACATGTTTGTGTCTAATGATAGCCATCTCTATAGTGGGGGTAGAGGGAAGGAAGAAAAAAAGGGGAAAAAGGAAAGTTACATGATAACTTTATTAAAATTTAAAAGTAATAGCAAATTGTGGATAACATATTTACAGTTTTCTGTACAATCATCTTTTTTTTTCTATTCTACTGTGATATGGAAATGCTTGTTTTATTTCTTAAGTTCAGAATAAAATAAATTTTAAATTTTTAAAAAGAAGTTTAAAAATAAAAAGCCCCCAAATTCTACCCCATCCTTCCTGTAGGCTGGGCTTTTACCTTTGGTGACTCAGTGGATAGAATGTTAGAAATGGAGGCAGGAAGAACTGAGTTCAAATCCTACCTCAAACTGTGTGACTCAGGACAAATGACTTAACCTGTTATCTACCTGTTTCCTCAAGTCTAAAATGGGGGTAATGATGGCACCTACCTCCCAGGGTTGTTGTGAGGATAAAATGGGATAACATTTGTAAAAGCACTTTGGAAACCTTAAATTGCTATATAAATGCTAGCTATGATTATTTTACATGCAGCCCTTTGTCCTGATCTTAAGTGACTACTGGATAGGACAGGACTGAGCTCAGCTATATCTTAGGTGGCAAATGACAGTGACCTATTGCACCAAGAAATACTAGTCAGGCACTTTAGAGTAAACCATGGAAAGCTTGTACATTTCCAAGGACCCTCAAATGTGCCAATATCAGTGAAACTCTCAGAAATTTGCAGTGACCCAAGCAAAGGGGGAGCAAGACTCCCAGCGGTTGTGGCAATTCCCAGAGAAAGCTCTGGCTGCTCATCCCCCATGAAACAGCAGGCTGGGAGCTGGGAGCAGCCGTGCTTCTAAATAATTTTTGTCAGCTGATGTCCATTTGGACCGAGGAGCCAAAAAATGCATTATCTCCCCTATGTGCTAAGCCTAATGAATTACTAATGTGCTGGTTTCCTTTCTGACAAGGAAGTGCTTGCTTGCTCACGCTGTCCACACCCATTGCCCAGTAATAGTTTGGGAGAGGAATGAGGACTCCCATTTTCTAGTAGCATCTCCACTGCCCAAATTCAAACGCTGCAGCATTTTGTGTCGATGCTATATATGTCTCTTCTTCTGGCTTCTCCTACTAAAGAATTTGTGTCACTGAGTTCAATGCAAGGGACTGCTTGACAGTCTCCTGAGACCCACTCCAAACCTGTCAGTTGTCCAAACCTGACCCCAGTTGTCCCTTGGGAACATCTCTTCCCTTTGCTGGGTTTCAGTTTCCTCATCCATAAAATAGGGGGATTGTAAAATACGGTCTTTGACATTTCCTTCAATTCTAAATCTATGATTTTATAAGTCTGTGAGCTTGTCCTTGGCTCAGATGAGGCAGTCAGCTCAAGGAAAGAACCAAGTGTGGTAAGGCCTGTCCTCTACATAGAACATAGAGTATCATTGCTTGGATAGAAGGGAGACAGAATAGACATTTCTAAACTCTTCTCCTCCCAACCCTTCTGGAAAGGAGATTTTAATTCTTGACAGTAAGGGAAACAGAAGGTTAGGGCTAGACAGTTCATCACTCTACCTACTCTCAAGGGTCGGGAGTCCTGGGTTAGAATTATATTTATCTGCTCCCGTAACGATTGGTAATCTTGGGGATGGGGTTTTCAGGATCAAACTAGCTTCCAATAGCTGCTTCATTAATTGGGGGAACTGTGAGCCCAAGACTTGATTCCTTCCCTACCAAATCCAAGTTCCACAATGAACACAGATAGCAGGTAGCAAAGAAACTCATTTATCCAAAGGATAGCAAAAGAGAAATCAGAGGAAGTGTGCAAAGGAGACTATATACCAGACAACTCAGAGTGAAGGAACTCTTCCGTTCAGAGCAAGGTAACTCTGAGAAAAGGAGTGGGAAAGAGAGGGAAGGAGGGAGGGAGAGAGGGAGGCAGAGAAGAAGGGGAGAGGAGAGGACGGAGGGAGAGATAGAGACAGACAGAGAGAGTCTTGGATCTCAAGGGTAACTTTCCTGAAGTGTCTAGTGTAACAAAGGGGGATAGGAACATAATGGGGACTGACAGCTCCTCTCATGTCAGCTTCTTCTCTGTCTTTTCCTTCAACAACCTAATGTGGAGTTGGCATCTTCTGTCTTCCTGAAGATAGAAGCCAGAAGCACCTGAAGAGACTGAGAACCCTAAGAAGCTGAAAAGATCTGAAGAGACTGCTGCCAGTGAAGAGAAGCTCTTTCCTCCTTTTACTAACTCACAGACATTCCACATTGTTGAGGAGAGAGTCCTGTACCAATGGGCTTTGAGACTCAGGTTACAGAGGAAATACGAAGAGGGGACCCCTGACCAATTAGCTACTTGTAAGGAGTCATATACCTCTTGAGCACATAGACTTCCCTTTGGAGTTCCAAGTCAAGCCTAAAACTTCCTATAATTAGTGATTTGCGGGGATTAAGGTAAGGAAGGCCTCCTTTATATAATAAAATATATTATTTTCCAATGTAAAATATATTATTTCATAGAGTAGAAGGGAGCAATCAAAACAGAAGTCCTTAACACTTCAGTGTAACTTAGAGCCAGCAGACAGCAGGGCCTTAAAGGAATGGCAGCTAAATATTAATTGTTAAAGAAGAAAAGTCTGAAGAATAGAAGACTGTGGTAGGAAGCATAGGCCCAAATATGAAAGCTGATTGAGTACCAGAGGGGGAGATTTGGGGACATGGATGAGGGATGAAAGATGGAATGTTAAAGCATTTTTCATCTTTGCCCAAGGCCAGCACCAACTCCTATTCTCCCCTGCCAATGTTGTGATTCTAATAGGCACACAATCAAATAATTAGCATATATTAAGTGCCCATAACATACCAGTGACTGGACTAGATACTGGAGATACAAAATCCAAAATGAATCAGTCCCTAATCTTAAGGACCTTACATTTTATAGAAAAAGACAATATGGGAGGTGGGCAGCAAAAAAAAAAAAACAACAAAATTTACATGATAATTTTGTTATATATTTGAAAGGAATAGGAAGTTGTGCATAGTAGATTTGTGATTTCATGTGCAAGCATCTTTTTATTGCACTATATTAAAAAATACTTGTTTTACTCCATAAGTTAAAAGTAAAATTTGACAGTGATTCAATGAAAAGCAAAGCAAAGCCAGTATATATATGTGTGTGTGTGTGTGTGTGTGTATGTGTGTATAGACATGACAGTTGCATTGGATAAAGGTGTTTTCCCATCCAATAGTTCCCTGTTTCAATGGAATCATAGGTATAAACCCCATTCCCTATTCCTATATACAAAATAAATTCAAGATACATTTTTTGGGGGAAGACACTAGCAGTTAGCAGATTCACCAAAAGTCTCATACAAAAGGGGCAGATCATGACTTGAGCTGAACTTTGAAGGTTACTACTCATTTTCTCTTAAGGAGTCTAAGAGGCAAAGGTAAGAAGGGGAGCCTCACAGGCATGGGGGACAACCTGTATAAAGGCACAGAGACAGAAGATACTTGCCAAATGGTAAGAACAAGAAGACCAATTTGACTGGACTGCAGAGTTTCTGAATATATGAGGCTGGAAAAGCAGGGGGGAGCCAGGTGGTAAACAGAGATCACAAAGGTAAGGGAGCCACAGAGTTTACTGAGCAAGGGAGTGACATGAGAAGTGAGGAGAACCTGAGCTGGGGTAGTGGCAATGTGCCACAGGCCTTCTGCATCATAATAGCACTCTAAGGGCTACAAAGTACTTTACCTAGGAAGTCACACTGGCATCTCCAACAATCCTGTGAAGTAAGGACCAAAGGGGTTATTTGCACTTCCATATGAGGAAATGAACCCTTAAAGAGGGGGAGTGCAATGTTTATAAAGCTGGTGAGTGTTGCAGGTGGCATTCTCACCCAGATGTTTTACAGTCCCCATCCCAGCACTGCATTCACCATGACACAGACTGTCACACAGCAAACAGAGGGAAGAAGATAGCACAACGATGGATACTGCTATGTTGATTTTCCTGGTTCTTAAAGCAATAGAAAAAAGGGGAAAGAATGGAAATGTCTCCTTTCCTCTGAAATTTCCCTGGGAAAAATTTCTCAATGCATAGTAATTCTGATTTGATAATACTGCTATGCAGAACCTTATCTGGCAACTTCCTGATGAGGAATTCGAAGGCCTTCAGTCTTTATCATGCATTTTATCATTACCCTATCTACACTTCAGCCTCCCTCTCTCCCTCCCTCCTTCCCTCTCTTTCCCACTCCTTTTCTCAGAGTTACCTTGCTCTGAATGGAATGAAGTGTAAACTCCTTGCTTTGGGAGAATCATTCCCTCTGGTGACAAAGATCACAACTCATGCATCCCTGCTCATCCTGTGATAATCTTCTTCATGTAATAATACAGGGTTCCTACTCAGTATGCCAGGCTCCTTCCTCATTTTCTCTTGATATCACAGAGATGATAGGGGAAGTTCTGGGTTATCTACCTCTTATGCCTTACTCTTCCCACTTAACTGGCACATCTTCTTTTTAATCCTGTGGCTCTTTGATGACATCCTTTATTCCAGTTATTTGAAGTTCCTCATCGGTTATACTTTCTAGCCTGCTCACCTTCTACCATGCCACCTCCCCCACTGTTTTCTGAGTGACACTCATTTTAAATTCTTCATATACTGTAGAATTTCTTCCATCTCTAGGAGCCACAAAACAACATGAGTACAATATTAATATTAAAAAATATAGGGGGCGGCTAGGTGGCATAGTGAATAGAGCACTGGCCCTGGAGTCAGAAGGACCTGAGTTCAAATCCAGCCTCAGACACTTGACACACTTACTAGCCGTGTGACTTTGGGCAAGTCACTCAACCCCAATTGCCCTCCAAAAAGCAAAAAATAAAAATATATTAAAAATATAAACATTTGTTTATGGAAGAGGTCTGGAGCTGTTAAATGAACTTCACAATTTCCCAAAGGCCATTTCGTGTCCATGCATATATATGGGACAATTAGGTGGCACAGTGAATGGAATGCTGGGCCTGGAGTCAGAGTCATCTTCCTAAGTTCAAAGCTGGTCTCAGAAACACTTACCAGCTGTGTGACCCTGGGCAAGTCACTTAACCCTGTTTGCCTCAGTTTCCTTTTCTATAAAACGATCTAAAAAAGGAAATGGCAGTCCACTGAACATGCATCTGTGTGTATGTATGTATAATGTAATATTCAATATACTGGAATTTACTTTGGCCTTTTTTTGTAACCACAGTGCTCAGCAGATAGTAGGCACTTAATAAATGTTTATTGATTTATATGTGTGTAACTGTAAGTTCACAGTTGATTTTTCAAAATCAATTTATCTATTAAGTTTCATCTTATTTGTCAGCTCATCATTTCAGGCTTTGTTGCGATCTTTGAGATAATCCACCATATTATCTATGTTTTCCAATTTTCTTTTTTTTTTTTGGTCATTTTATTTTTTTATTGACCATCTGGATAAATTTTCTTCATTTACTTGTTTAATCTTGTGTAGATGGTTAGGCTAAACTCTTTAGAGTAGTTACAGATTTTTGTCCAGGAGCTTCTACAATATTCCCAATCTTGATGCAATAATCACAACATTATCTGTAAGCAGGACTAAATTCAACCTCTTTCTCCTTTCCATTCTTCTTGCCTTCCTCCACGTACCCTACAGTCTAGCAACAATGGCCTTGCCCTTTCTTACTCATGACACTCCATCTCCTGAACCTGTATATTTTCCTTGGCTGCCCCCTTTTTCTGGAATATTTGTCTTTCTTGTTTCCATTTCTTGGATTCTTTGACTTTCTTCTAGTCACAGCTAAAATTCTACCTCTAAGAGTCCTTTCCCAGTCCTGGTCAATGTTCACGTCTTCTCTCTGAGATTACTTGCAATTTACTTTGTATATATCTTGTGTATATGTAATTATTTGAATGTTGTCTCTCCCAGAACATGAGATTTTTAAGGGCAGAGACTGATTTCGCCTTTCTTTGTAAACACGGTACTTAGCACAGTGCCTGTAGGCATTACCACGTCCTTATTGACCTGATTTGTTGACCATTTGGATGACTTTAACATGACAGTGGCAAATACCTCTGACAAATATTTTTGTGTTTGCCAGTGGTTGATGGGATGATTTTTTGTAATTGGTGTTATTTTTCCTTACCTATCATTAATGTTCAAAGCATAATGGGGCAAAATTACCTTAGCTTTTCTGTATTTTAAGGAATCTCGTATAATTTTGAGGTGTGTACGGGCAGACAACAAGATAAAGGAAAATCATTCTGAAGGCATTTAGGGGTAAAAATGGAAGAACAGCAAGAAGGGAAAAAATTGAAAAGATCTAAGGAGAATTTTTTTTCAGAAATACTTTCTACCACACCCATGGACTTTGACATCAAAATACAGAATGTTCTTATAGAGAAGGTAGAAATGCCACTGAAGAGAACAAAGGTAAGGAGAGCAGCTGGGTTAGACCAAATACACAAGAGATCCATGCTCGAGGTGACACAATTGTAAGCACATTGAGGGATTGTGTCCCAAGATATATGAAGGGAGAAACTACCAATAGCAAGGAAAAAACTCATGAACCTTAATACAGAAAAAAGAGGGGCCAGTAGAGCATCGACACCTACCCTTTATACCTACTTTCCCACCTGTATGAACTTTGCATGAGAACAATCTACATAGATATTGAAGGGCATATTCAGCAAGGTTATTAAGAGGGAATGGGGGCAGGGTTTTACAAATGACTGACTACATCTTGACTATTGCACATTAAAGATGAGAAATATGGAGAGAATACAAAATGCCATGGTGTTTATTATTTACTGATTATAAATTCAAGCACCAGGTAGCATTTTTAGCTACTCATGGGGAAGTGCTTCTAATTGTCCCTGAAATTTGCACGCAGGGGGCAGAAGCCTTGAGTGAGTGACTACTCTCTGTGGTTACCAGAGAATGCAAGATGACCTCTTACTTTGGGGCAACACTACATATTGCTTAGGATTGTATGGATTGACAGATCTATCCCCATCAGAACTTAGCTCTGAGCTCCCACACACCTACATACCCACTGGAAAGGAACAACTCTTTAGACTCTGTTGTGTTTCAAAGAGACCTTGGCATGATAAAGTCGATTCCCCAAGGAAGCAGACATACCCGCCAGAATGCAGGAGTATGCAGTGATTTTACTCTTAGCAGAGAAGCAATAAGCAAATATGTGTTAGTTTATAACAAGAAAACTGAATAATAAAAAATAATACATATCTACTGACTGGTTATAAGACTGGCAATCTAGGGGCAGCTGGGTGGCACAGTGAGTAGAGCACCAGCCCTGGAGTCAGGGGGACCTGAGTTCAAATCCGACCTTAGACACTTAATATTTACTAGCTGTGTGACCTTGGGTAAGTCACTTAACCCCAATTGCCCTGCTCTCCCCCCTCCAAAAAAGACCAAAAAAAAAAAATACTGGCATTCTTATAGACCCCAGAAATTCCCCACCTCCCCCAATATAGTATCTATCTGGAACCAGGAGTTCCAGTCCATAAGCAGTTTGAGTTCTCCTTGAAGCAGGCAAAGGAATGCTGCTCACAGTTGCATGGACCCTCTTTAGGAAAGTTAGGACACAGGAAACAATGTGAATTGGAACTCAGGAGCTCTTGATTGCTCTGGCCTTCTATTGCTGCAGCAGCTGTCTGTCAGGAGGAAAGGGTAAACATCAAAGGCCACAGGTCCAGCAGAGAGCCAGATGAGGGGCATTTATTAAGTGTTCATCATGTGCCTGGTGTACAGCTTAGTACTGGGGAGACAAACAAAAGTGAGACCACAGCCCCTCTTATCAGGAAATGCACATTCAAATGGGGATGACAATATGTAAAATAGCTAGGTACATACAAGCCATTACAGAGTAAATTAAGATTATTTGAAAGGGGAGAGAGAGGCCTTGGTAGCTGAGAGGACCTGGAGAGGCCTCCATGAGAAGGTGGAATTTGAGCTGTGGCTTAAAGAAAGTCAAGGAGCTAAGAGGTGGGTGTGAGGGGGCAGAGCATGTCAGGCATGGGGAACAGGCAATGCAAAATCATGGAGATGGGATATGGAGAGATATGATGTAGGAAAGAAATATAAGTCAATGTAGCTAGTTCTTAAAGTGTATGTAAGGGAATAAAGGTGGAAGAAACCTAGAGAGGTAGGAAGGGGCCATGTTATGAAGAGCTTTAAGTGTCAGAGGACTTTATATTGATCTTGAAGGTGATAGGAAACCACAGAGGTCATGGAGGGAGGGGAAGAGAAAGAGAGGTGTGACAATTGTTAGAAAATGGCTAATAAGATCACCTTGGCAGTTGAATGGATAATGTACTGGAAGGGAGACCTGAAGCAGTTAGAAAGCTATGATAATAGCTCAGGTGAGAGGTGATGAAGGCTCGAGCTGGGGTGATGGCTGTGTAATTGGGAGAAAGGGATGTCTGCAAGGGAGGTGAATATAGGAAAAACGATATTTGGCAAATATTTGGAAATGCAGGTTGAGTAAAAGTGAGGAATCCAAGATGGTGGTGATGTGATCCTGGGTGACTGGGAGAATGGTAGTACCCTCAACAGTAATGGGGAAGTTTGGAAGGGGGTGTGTGTAACAGTTTTGTGAAGAAAATAATGAGTTATATTTTAAACAAGTTGAATTTGAGGTGCCTGTGGGATATTAAGTTGCAGATGTCTGAAAGGCAGTTGGTGAAATGTGACTAGAGCTCATGGGAGGAATGAAGGCTGAATATGATCTTGGAATTATCCCCATAGACATCAAAATGGAATATGTGAGAACTGACAAGGTCACCAAGTGGGTAAAGAGCAGAAAGGAAAGAAAGCCCAGGACAGTTTGGGGAGATGCCCACATTTAGTGGGCATAATATGGTTATTGTACTATTTAGTTGTTTTTCAGTTGTGTCCAACTCTTCATGACCCCATTAGGGGTTTTCTTGGCAAAGATTCTAGAGTGGTTTGCCATTTCCTTCTCCAGCTCACTTTACATATGAGGAAACTCAGGCAAATAGGGTTATGTGACTTGTCCAGGGTCACACAGCTGGTAAGTATCTGAGGCCAGACATGAACTCAGGAAGATGACTCTTTCTGACTCAAGCCCCAGCTCTCTGTCCATGCCACTCAGCTGCCCATACAGCATGAACAACCAACAAAGAGGCCTGAAAAGGAATAATCGCACAGCTAGAAGATCCAGAGATAGCAGTGTTAGGAAAACCTAGAGAGGAGAAAGTATCCAGAAGGAGAGGGTGGTGTCAAATAGCATCAGGAATGAGAAAAGGCATTTGCTTTGGCGATTCAGAGATCATTGGTAACTGAATTAAGGAGGAAAAAAAGCATTTGATTCAGGAAAACAAAATACTTGGCAAATATGAATCCTCAATGTGTTTGAGTGGAGAGAGAGAAGAAGTCAAAGACTTGCAGTTGAATGCAGATCCAACCATTTACTATCTGGGTCATCTATCATAAGCCAAAAACTTAACTTCTTTAACCTTGTTTCCTCATCTGTAAAAAAAAAAAAAAAGCATAGGCACTGGATCTGTGATTTCATTGCTATAAGGAAGGCCTGGAGGAAGAAACTCCTACCCATTCAGGTCAGTATCTTTTCTGCAACTTAGTCTTAGGTGGCACAATGGATACAGTGCAGGGCCTGGAGTCAGGAAGACTCACCCATCTTCCTGAGTTCAAATCCAGCCTCAGACATTTACTTGCTATGGGCAGGTCCCTTAACCCTGTTTGCCTCAGTTTCTCACTTGTAAAAAATGAACTGGGGAAGGAAATGACAAGCCACTACAGTATCTGTCAAGAAAACCCAAAATTGGGTCACAGAGAGTCAGATATGACTGAACAATATCATCATCGTCATTATTATTAATCTTACTATACAGATGGAGTAACTGAGACATAAAGAGACCCACTGCCCCATGTCAGATCTTCAGACATATTGAATGAAATAGCAAGATGTTGAATGCTTTCTCAAAGGCAGATTCCAGACTCCGGACAAGTTAGGAGATAGTCCTTGGGAGTTACGGTAACAGAAACACATTCATCATTGGGTAGCCAACATTTTGTCAATGGAGTCACCTCTAAATTGAAGGAGGCTGGTCATGGGATCATAGATCCAGAGCTGAAAAGGGTTAGAGGTCTTATAGATGAGATCCTGAGACCCAGAGAGGGCCTCCCTTAGCAAAGATCACACAGCTAGTAAATAAATTAGGTGAGATTCAGAACTCAGGCATCCCCAAGTCCGAAGAGTCCAGTATCCTGCTCACCATGCCCTGCCACCTCAGGGGGCCCTCACCAGGCCTCAGCTGGATGCTGTGCTAGTTTACTCAGATCTTCTACAACTTGCATTCCACACTCATCACCTTTTATAATAATAGCTAATATGATTAATAGGACTCCACGGCTTGCAAAGCACTTTGCCAGAATTCCTCATCTGATTCTCACAACCACCCAGGGAAGTAAGTGCTACTATCTTACAGAAGAAGAAACTGAGTCTGAGGAAGATTAAATGACTTGGCCAGGATCTCACCACTATTAAGTATATGGGGGAGGATTTGAATCTAGGTCTGCCTGATCTCACGTTCAGCGTTCTATTCATTATACCACCGACTGCCTCTTTAGAGCTCAGAGTTGCCCCCATTCCTTGGAAAAGCATTAGATTAGCACCACTAACAATCTTTGGATGAAAACAAATGAAGGATGCGTCAGGCCTTTTCAGAGGGTTGTCCTGTTTCATTTTGCAGATTGGTTCTCCATTCCCTGAGAACTGCTTGATGCCCAGAACATTTCAGGAAATTGAATCCAGATGCTTTCAAAAGCAGACAAAGCAAGCCCCTGCATGGAAAAGAGCCAACATTCTTTAAGGCATTGAAGATGAGCGGAAAGCTAATGTGAATGAGCTCTGTTGGCTCTTCGTCCCAAGATACCTGTGAATGATTGCATGCTGTGATTTTGTGTCTAGTTACAAAAATAAGGCTAGAAAGGTTACAGTGTAACTGATTAATTCTAAATAGAAGGGAAGGAAAATTATTATAGAAAATTTTCTTTAAGTAAACTTGATAAAGAATGTGTAAATGCAGATTTGGAAGACAGATTAAGCTAGGGAGTAATTATTTGCTTTGCAAAGAGATTTGCCACAGGCTTCTTTTTAAATTGTCAGCACCCCTAAGTGAACTTAAAATAGGATTTAATCTTACAAAAATCTGATTCACACATAGCATTTTAAGAGCACATCCAATGCAACAAGCAAGGTATTTCTGTACTGTAATGTTCTCATCAGCAAAGAAATGTCTTTGTGTTGAAATAATTTTTGAATATCTTAGAGGTGGATCTCATTTAAAGCTAATCTTACAAATGTGCAAATGTTTATTTCTTTTCTAGTGTTCAGAACTGGGGGACGAGAAGGAAAGAAAAAAATCTACAGATCATAGGCTAATGACTTTAATTTGCATTTACTTATTTCTTCATACTAACCAGTAGATTATAAACTCCTTGAGGGTAGGAACTGTTGCCTCATTTTTTTGTCTGTGTATTCTCACTGTCTTGCATAATGAATAAGTGAGTAATGGAAAATCATTAATTTTTTTAACTAATCTTTATTAGAAGTACAGTTAGTGAACATCTAGGGAACCACAAAGAACAAAATGACTTCCTTAAGAACACATCAAGCCAGACTAATTTCATTTCCTTTCTTGACAATTCCCTAGATTAGATAGCTCAGAAAAATGTTATAGTTTACCATGAAAAGAGTTTAGATTTTAGCAAAGCCTTTGACAAAGGCTCTAGTGCAATTCGTATCCAAGATGAGAGAGCACAGGCTAGACAATAGATAGTAGAGTTAGTTGGATTTGGATAGGTTGAATGGCCAGGTACAACACAGGTATGAAACAATCTGTTGGTTCTCAACATTAAGGATGTTGTTAATAGAATGCCATAGAGATCTGTGCTTAGCCCTGTGTTCTTTAGCATTTTTTTTTTATCAGTGGTTCAGATAATGGCATAGATGACATGCTTATCAAATATGCAGGTGGTACAAAGCTAGAGATGCTGAATGACAAGATGCAAAAAGATGTCCTAGTTTGTTAACAGTGAATGAACATATTTGTAAAAGTCCAAATCACTCAGGAGTCAACAATTCAATCAATTTCAACTAGCACTGCTGGCTTTGAAGTCAAAGAACCTAATTCAAATTCTGACTCTGACACTTTGAACAATGTGACCTTGAGCAAGTCACTTAACCTGCTTTAGTCCCAGTTTCTTCATCGAGAAAATGAGGCTCTCAGGTTCGATAGCTTCTAAGGAAAGTATCTTCTAACTCTAAATTTACTATCATCTGTTTCTACTATGTACAAGACACTGTATTTGGGGGTTGAAGATAAAAAGAGAAAAATGAGAAACAATCTATGTTCTCCAGGAGCTCACAGTCTAATACATTGTAAATTGAAAAATAAATATAAAGTAATATATTCTGTTGTATTTTATATGTGTATTTATGTATGTGCATATATATTATATAAATAATATATATGTATATATATATATTTTTTTAAATGATGTATAAAGAAATCAGTAAGGAAAAATTTAAAGGAAAATTTTTTTCTCAAAAAAGTCCTTTGCAAGAACAAGATGGGAAAGATATGTCTAAACAGTAGTTTGTCTGAAAAAAAAATTCTAGAGTTTTAATTGGCTACATCAATATTTCTGAAGAGTGTGATATGGCAGCCAAAATATCTTTTGCAAAATCTTTAGCTACCTTGAGAGAGGTTCTGTGTTCTGAACAAGGAAGGAGATATTTTCACTGGAAAACTTATGCCTAGAATATTGTCTTCAGTTCTGAGAAATACATTTTAGAAATGACATTGATAATAAGCTAGAAAAAATTCAGAGGAAGGTGGCCAAGATGACAAAGGGCCTTGATATCATGCTATATAAGGATTACTTGACGTAAGTGGGGATGGTTACTTTGGAAAAGAGAAGATGTGGGTCGGTGGGAAGCATAGGAGGGTGCTGTAAGGTAACTGTCTTCAAACATTTTAAAAGTCGTCACCTAGAACAGAGATTAGCCCTTGTTCTGCTTGGCCCAGAGTACAGAAGTCGGAGCAGTTGTTGGAAGTTGCAGAGACAGAAATTTAGACTCAAAAGGAAAATTTCCTCATAACTGGAGCTATCCAAGAGCTGAATGGGCTACTTGAAGGTAATGGACTCATGACACCAGAAATGGGCAGGAAAATGCTAAATGACCACTCAGGTATATTGAAAAGGGGTCTCTTGTATTGATACAGGTTGGACTAGATAACCTCTGAGATCCCATCCTACTCAGATGCTATACACAGATATCAAAAGAGAGAGTATGGTATACACACATTTACTCTCACCAATCCACTATGACCAACTAGCTCTATGATTCTGAGCATGTCTATTATCCATGCTGTGCAAACATGCATTATTCTTTTCATTTCTCATTCTTTCTTTAGTGCATTTATAGTCATTGTAAAAGTACACTCGGATACAAAATTCACTGTGATTCCAGTCAAATCGGTGAGAATATATTAGGTGCCATTTTATGCAAGACAGTGAGAATACAGACTTTAAAAATGAGGAAAGAGTTCTTACCCTCAAGGAGTTTATAATCTACTGGTTGGTATTAAGAAATAAGTAAATGGATCAATGGGTAGCTAGGTGGCACAGAGGATAGAGCCCTGGGTCTGGAGTCAGGAAGACCTGCATTGAATTCCAGCCTCAGATACTATTAGCTGTGTGACCATGGACAAGTCAGTTAACCCTGTTTGCCTCAGTTTCCTCATCTGTAAAGTGATCTGGAGAAGGAATTGGAAAACCATTCCAGTATCTTTGCTAAGAAAACCCCAAATGGAGTCACAAAGAGTCAGACATAATTGAAACAAAACAGATGAATAAACATACAGTTGAGGAGGGAGAGGTCACTAACAATTAGGGAGACTGGGAAAGACACCCTAAGAAGTGCTTCTTAGGTCCACTTTTTCCTTTCCGTTGGAATGAGAGGCCTCTCCTGTGACAAAGATACCTGCTGCATCCTGAAGACTCTGGGCTTTGACTCCCTCCCTGCAGTTACACTCTCTCCTACATGACATATCTTCTCCAATTACACTGTGAGCTTCTTGAGACCAGAGATGGTCTTCTTTTTATGCTTGTATCTCCAGTGACACACTGACACATTGTAAATCTTGAAGTACTTTTTTCATTGATTCATTCAAGGAAACTAGGATTCTGATATGCAGAGATTTGGAGGGATTGTGTGTCCAGAGGGCACAGTTTGTACAAAGGATTAGTGGCAAGAGATTGAATGTTGAGTTTAGAAGAAAATAATAGAATAGTTTGGCTAGAATAGTGAAAGGGAGTGGTGTGTAATAAACCTGGAAAGGTACCTTGGAGTCAGATTGTGAAGAGTTTTAAATGCTAAACTGTCAATCAAGGAACATCTGGCACATCCAGTGATTTTTCAAATAGGATGTGATTTGCAAATAGTCAGATTTCCTAATCTGTAAAATAGAGGGGTTGGTCTAGGTTATATCTAGTACATCTTTCAGCTCTAACATAGTACACTATATTTACAAAACAAATAAATTAGATTAAGGGGAAATGAAAAAGGAAAGCACACTGGTTATCTGGATGATCATTTCCTAGCAAGCTTAACTGATGTAAATCAACTGCCACAACACATAACCAAAAGAACCTAGACACCAGCTTGTCCAGCAGACGCCACCTGACTTCAGCACCAAGCTGAAAGATGCAGAAGTTAAGGGTGACATTGACTTAGAAGACACGCTTGTTTGAGAAATCAGACAGAAGAGAATAGTGGAAGAATAAGAGCAGCAAACAGGGAGAAGCAGAGGGAAAATAAATGAAACAGAAAACTTTAGGAAAGAACCTAACTAAGGCACATAATACCAAGGGCACTTAAGTATAAAACTGGAAGGGGGACACCAAGAGATTAAACTGGAAAAAATATGGATGAATGGATGACTTCAAGCCTCAGTTTCCTTATCTGTAAAATGGACTTGATCATATCTGTAATGTTGTTGTTTGGTTGTTTCAGTTGCAGCCAACTCTTGATGATTGAATTTGGGGTCATTTCCTTCTCTAGCTTATTTTACAGATGAAGAAACTGAGGCAAACAGGGTTAAGCGACTTGCCCAGGTCACACACCTAGTTAGGGTCTGACACCAAATTTGAACTCAGCTCTTCCTCACTTCAGGTCTAGTTCCTTTGTGCCACCTAGCTGCTCTAACATATAAAATATTTATAAAGTTTTTAGGAGGTGTCTCATGCAAATGAGACATGTATGTAAAACATTGCAAACCTTAAATCTGCTATATTACAGGTAGCTATTATTTGTGGGAGTAGAAAGTGATCTTCTCTGAGTTCTACAAGGTATCTGGATAGTGTTATGCCAGTCAATCAATTCAGCAACTAGGAAGAAAGAGGTACTGGTTATGTGTAGACTGAGTGTCTGGTCCTAGATTACTGGTTATATACCAATTGATTCTATGACCACAAGAATAGTATAGATTCTTGAGGTTCTTGTTTTCTTTGGACCATAATCCAGTTAAATAAAATTTTTAGAAACTCTCAACTGCAGAATGATTGGTTCAGAGATTGGGAAAAGTGAGGAAGTATCATGAGGAAAAGTGAAAAAGAAAATAATAATAGTTGGAGGGGCTGATGGGAAAAAAAGGCTTATAAGTCACTGTTTGTGGAACTGTGACTTAGTCTAGCCATTTTAGAAAGCAATTGGGAATTAAGAACAAAAAGTCACTAAACTGTGCATGCCCTTTGACCTGGTGAATGCAGTTACTAGCCTCTACTCTAAAGATGTCAAAGAACAATGAAAATGACCTATATGTAAAAGAATATTTACAGAAACTTTTCATGATGGTAAAGAACTGGAAATTAAGGGGGATATCCATAAATTAGGGAATGGCTGGGCAAATTATGGCATAGCCATGTAATGTAATATTCTTGTGCTGTAAGAAATGATGAAGAGAATGGTTTCAGTCAAAACAGAAAGACTTGAATGAATTGATGAAGAGTGAAGAGAACAGAGCCAGGAGAACAAATTAGACAATAGCAACAATTTTATTTTTTAAAAAATAAAAACTTGGAAAACTTTAAGAATTTTTATTAACCGAATTACTAAAAGCAAGTCCAAAAACTAGTAATAAAAAAATGCTGCCCACATCCCACATCCTGACAAAGAGGTGATGAACTCAAAGGTATAAAAGAGACATCCATTTTCATCCATGACCATATGAAGACTTGTTTCACTTGACTTTACAAGGGTTTTCTTTTTATTTTTTTTTTCAACTTGGGTGGGAGTGGGGAAAAGGAAGGATGGCTACGTGTTTACCAACATGGAGAAAGAGGAGAAAAGTACATCTTTGAAGCATTTTTTTCTCAAAATGGGTAGAAGATAAGAGAATGGAAGTCAGTAGGAGACAGGGTAGCTTTGGAGAGAACACTTGGAACTTACCCATTCTAAGAGAAACACAATCGTTTCTCATAATGCAGATGTGCGGTTTTATGCAGCTGCATTTTTCTGTTTTGCTTTTTCTATGAAAACGTTCATCTTATTTGGTGCTGGTTAAGTTCCGAATTTAAAAGAAGAAAAAAGAAACAGAAGAAATAGAAAGAGTGATTAAGTAAAAGAGGTAGGCCAGACACAGTACTTCCAAGGTGTATTAGTGCCAGACCCTAAACTGGCTGGAGAAAGCTTTACAAGTTTGTCAGTGGCTGAAGAACAAATAAGCATTCCATGACAAATTTTGATTTAGGACCTAGAAAGACTTAGTACATTTTTGCAGAGTTCTTTGTCACCACTAGAACTGGCTAAGCTGCTGGTTAACTATCTTAACTGCAGGGATGGGTCTAGGTTGGGCTCGTAAAGAAACCACTCCACATTGTTCCAGATGGACTGTGAGCTGACCCAATGGGCAGCTGCCCTGATGAGTGGAAAGGACAGCAAATGTCGTATAGCCATGATCCATGGATTGGTCTAGTGAGAGTGTGGGTAAATCCAGGTGTTCCCTATTCCCTACGACCACTAAATGCCCTAAGCCAGGGGTGAGGAAACTGCCATGGGTTTTCTGCCTTTCTGAACCTGCACTGCCTGTCAAACTTAAGTTCTACCCTGTTTACCTCAGTTTCCTCATCTGTAAAATGAGCTGGAGGAGGAAATGGCAAACTGCTTCAGTATCTTTTCCAAGAAAACCCCAATGGGGTCATGAAGAGTCAGACACGACTGAAAGGATTCAGCAACAACAATAATAATAACAAAAACAACAAATTGTAGTTATATATTTGGTCTAGTACATTTCCCTCCTGAATCACCTCCCCTATCAGGCAGCGTCCAAATAAATGCCTCCAAAACACTATTTTAGGTGTTTTAAGGGATTCGAACGACAAAAGTGCAATCTGCATGATGCTTTTCATGTATTTATCTATTATACAAAGTGATAAATACTTTGTGACATATTGGGCCTAGGGCACCCAAAACATAGTGAACTTCCTGTCACAGCCACTTAAGAGATCTGGGTTGTTTCCTCCTTGGGTTGTCAATGAATATCCCTCGTTTTATCCAGTTTTTGTACCTTTCCTCTTTTGTGGGTAAAATAACACAACACACACTAGAATAACAAGCTCAGTTCTATAGCCCTAACTAGGGTGAGGTGATAGGCTTTTGTCCAGGGTGCCAGCATAGGAGAAGTTTCCACAGTTGGTAGGGGAAGGCACCCTTCTTCTTAACATCCCTGTACTTCATGGTCCTCTGCTACCTTGTGCCAGGCAGCTATAAACCTGTTCCCTTGCCAAGTTTTAGGCTCTCCCCATCCTCTCTCCCCTATTTCATTGGATGAATAAGCATTTATTTAGCTTCTCCTGTGTACCAGGTATTGCGCTAAGTGCTTTACAAATATCTCATTTGATCCTCACAACAATTCTGTAAAATAGGTTCCATTTTTGCCCCCATTTTACAGTTGAGGAAACTAAGGCGAAGAGAGTTTAAGTGACTTTGTCCAGGGTCGCACAACTAGCAAATACCTGAGGCTAGATTTGAACTCAGGTCTCCCTGACTCCAGGCCCAGCAATCTATTGTGTCACCTACCTGCCATTGAAATGGTTTGCCTCCTTCTAAAGTAAGGGCTAGATTTTCTCCTCTATTTCCCCCCATATCAACTGGAAAAAAGTATTCCTGGTTACGGCTCTGATTAGTCATTCCCCTGGAGTACAAAAACTATTATGGTGTGAGTCACAAGGTAAAAATTTAATTTCATATATGCATTTTTATGTATGAATGTAGATATGTATGTCCATGGTATGTGTTGGGCAGTTGGATTTTGTCTATACCTGTGATTTCACTAGTTTTCCCATGAGGAAATTCCTACCAAGAAGGAGATTGATACACACTTTGCAATGTATAGTTCTATAAAATTGCCTGGAAGATTAAGATGTTAAGTGATTTGCCCAAGGTCTCATAGGCAGTATCAAAGGCAGGAGTGGAATCTAGATCTTCCTGACTCTGAGGCCAGCTCCCTATCCACTACAACATCCTGTCTGTTATCATATAAAATGGGATAGTTATGATATGAAATGCTCAATCATTAAGCTTTCAATAAGGGCTAAGCACTAGCTAACTAAGAGAGACAGAAAAAAAGGTTGTAATATTTACTGCTCTTAGGGAGAGTATATGCTAATTGAGGAAACAACATGTTCATACATAGGTATTCTTGAATATACAATGACCCATATATACAATACATAAGAATATACAAGAATCATGCAGTGGTCATCTTAGAAGGGATGATGCTAACAGCTGGAGGTCCAGGAAAGGACCCTTGATGAAAAGTGGTTTTTGAGCTGAATCTTGAAGAAAATAAAGGATTCTTTAAAAAAAAATTTATTTGTTTTTAATTAACAAGCATTTTTTTTCCCTTTTCTTCTCTCTCCCTCCCTCTCCAATCCAGGACAAAACCACAGCAGCAGCAACAACAATAACAAAAACCTGTTGTCATAATAAATATGCATAGTGAAGTAAAAGAGATTCCCATGTTGGCTGTGGACAGAAGTGTGTATCTCATTCTGCCCACTGAGGTCGTTGCTTCTCTGTCGGGAGGGTGGGGGAGTGGGTGACATGCTTAATAGTCAGTCTTCTGTAATAAGGGTTGTTCATTAGTCTTTCAGAGTTGTTCATTTTACAGCAGTTATTGTTCTAGCTCCACTCACTTCGCTACACATCAGTTACACAAGTTTTACTAACTAAGTCTAGAACCACCTCTTTCATCATTTTCTTACATCCCAATAATACTCCATTCCATGAATATACCATAATTTGTTCGGGCATTCTCCAGTTGACGAACACCCTCATAGTTTCCAGTTCTTTGCCACTACAAAAAGAGCTGCTAGAAATAATTTTGTGCTTATGGGTCATTTCCCCTTTCTTCGACCTCTATAGGCTAAAGGCCTAATAATAGCATCACCAGGTCAAAGGCGATATGCACCATTTAGTAACTTTTAGGACATCATAATTCCAAATTGCTGGACCAATTCGTGACTCTCAGCAATACACTGGTAAGCCTATTTTCCCTCAGCCTCTTCAACATTTGTCGCTTTCCTTTCTTGTCATCTAGCAGCTCTTTTGGTGTTAATGTGATGGAATATTATTGTGATTATACATGGACCTAGAACACTTGTTAGCAAGATAAAGAGAATGGCCATCTCTGAGATGAAATGGAGGAGTAGCTCATCGGAACTGAGAAGACTGAGGAGTTGAGAAGTTATAATATTTAAAGCAACAGCAATGTATGTGCTGAAATCCCCACATATGAGGGTAGAAGTAGGGATGGAGAGAGCAACTGTGATCCAGGCAATGACCTTACTGGGAAGAAAGGGAATATGTCTTAGGAATTGGTATGTAATAGCCAACAGAATCTGGATTGACTAAATTGGATTAAATTAAATCCTCAGTCTTGACACAGTTAAACGGAATAGTGGACAGAGTGCTCCAACAGTGGATGGAGTCAGGAAGACCTGAGTTCAAATTCTGCCTCAGACATTGTATGACCCTGGACATACCACTTAATCTCTCTCAGTCTTGGCTTCCTCATCTGTATAATGAGGAAAATAGTAGTACCTATCCGATAGGGTTGTTGTGAGTGCTAGTAAGATAATATATGTAGAGTACTTTGCAAACCTTAAAGTACTATATAAGTGCTAACTTCTATTATTATTATTATTATTAATATAAATTAGTTTGAAGCAGATGGATGTATGAATTTGAGACTTGGAAGTTGGGGAGATGGCTTGTTCCTTTGGTCTAGGTCATAGGATTGTTCAGTCCACCATTGTCAGATTCCCAAGTTTGCTGGGAACCTTTTGTTCTCAGATCGAAGCTACTATTTCCATAAAATCTGAACCATGAGTTGCTTGCTTATATCAGATCCTGGCTGATTATCAGAAGTTGGTCTGTCGGTTTCCATTTAAAGATCAAAGACAACATTGCCTCTAGAACCCTCAAAATGTGCTTGTCCCTCTCCACCCCCATCTTTTGCAGCTCCAGCAGTTTCAGCTGCCCCTAACCAGAACACACTCTGACCTCATTCTTCTCTCTGTCTCACCAAACCTTGATTTCTAACTTTGGAATTTTCTCCTTGGATCTGCCCTTGTCCTCATAGCTTCTGTCATGTGACTGACTTCCCACCTCCTAAAAATGGCTAGACTTTGGACTCTGGGTTTGCTCCAGCTACCTGTTGGCATTTGGTTACCAGTTCCTACAGTCCTGTATACCAGCTACACCCTTTCCTCAAGGTTAAAAGAACTGACCTTAAGAGAGTGCAGCCAACAACTTTCCTTTTTGGATGTGGGCCATCCTGATTGGTGCATGAGTGAAGAGTCGCCTAATAGACTATCTCTCTTTGACTCCAAATCATTCTTCATATCCCAACCAGCCATCACCCTTGAAGTCAGGCTCCCAGCTGCTGTTGAGTGGACATCTTGATATCCACTTTGCCCTTGTACCTCCCCCCACTTTTCCTCCTCTCGCTCTTGGAATAGGAATCAAGTCAATGCTGCCATTCCTGTTGGAAAGGCATAGCTCTACTAACAATCCTCATGACTTCCAGAACCACAACTCCCTTCCTTGTCCCTAATTAATCCCTATATGAGTCACTGACTCCTATTGGAATGCAAGCTCCTTGAGGAGCATTGTTTCACTTTTGTGTTTGTATCATTACCACCCAGAACAGTGCCTGATACATAATGGCTATTTACTAAATGTTTGTTCATTCTTTTATTCAATATTTTCTTATCAGTTATGTGGATGAAGGTATAGATATTCATGTTTATCAAAACTGCAAACAACATAAATCTGGGAAGGATAACATATTGGGTGATAGAGTTGAAATGCCCCAAATGTCAACAGGTTTAAAATACCCTCTGGATTTAGAAGTGGATGGGATCTTTGGGGTGATTTAGTGTACTCCCTTTATCATATGGATAAGGAAATGAATGCCCAGATATAAGATTCTTTACCCACGGTCACAGCTAATAAGTAGCAGAAGTGAGGTTTGATCTAAGGTCCTTTGATTTTGAATCCAGTGCTCTTTGTCCAAGGTCACGACCTCAAACATGGAAATTTAATACAGGACCTGATATCTCCTATGCAAATGTAAAAATCATACAAAATCCCTTGAAAGATGTAACAACAGAGAAAACTTCATTCTGTGGCCCTCAGATTATTAATATATATAGAGAGGCATAAAACAAGGAGGTATATGCTTGCTGAAATTGCTGACTACTATTATGAAGGGTGTCTACTACAGAATCCTACTGAGAGCAAGACATTGAATGAGGCCCTCCAGAAAGTCTTCTCTGTGGATGACCTTAGGCTAATTCCCTCAAAGCCAGCAAGGGCCAAAAAAGTCTTTTAAAACGTTAGGCACCTTTGACAGGCATGGTGTCCACCATAGCCCCTCTGTATTTTGCCCCTGTCAGACTACATTTGGAGTTTTGGCTTAAGTTCTGAGCACCATGCTTTATAAAGGGCATTAATAAGCCAGAGTTCAGAACAAAAAAGAAGGCCAGGATAGTGAAGATCAGTTAGCAGAATTAGGGAGAAGTGAAGACAAGAGGGCATAGGAGAGCTAATTTCAAATATCAGAAGGGCTCCTTGTTTTGCTTGACCCCAGAGTTTGGAGGTAGCACCAATGCGTAGAAGTGATGGAAGAGGATATTGAAGAAAAATTTCCAAAATGATTTGAGTTGTTTGAAAATGGAATGGATTGTTTTGGGAAATAGCGAGCAATCATTCTCTGGAGGTTTTCAAGTAAGGCTGGAGGATCCCTGGTTGGCTATGTGATAAAGGAAAGTTTTGCCTGGCATAAGGGTTGAACTGACTTACTTCTAAAGTCTCTTCTGCCTCTGATATTCTATGGTTAGATTGTTTTATGTTTGAAACTGTGCCTTAGGATTTGTTAATTTTCTCTAAAGCGTAACGTGTAAGTATAATATGCATGTAATGTTCTTTAGGGATTTGACATAATATACTCTTTTTTCAAAAAATGTAAGCTAGAGGATGGTGTGAGGAATGAGAATTCCATGGAAACAAATCTCTATGTAGTTATGAGGAGACAAGCAGAGAGCCCCCCCCCCCCACCTGAACATGGGCCAGGGCACGTGCCTTGTAACTGAAACCACAACCACTTAGTGACAGCCTGAACAATATCCTGGTTCAAGGATGTTTTTCCTAAGGTGTTCTTTTAATAATTAAGTCTGAAAAATTAAATATACAACATGAAAGCAAATGTTACGGGATAAGGAATGGGGAGGTGTGGACCAGGGAGTTGCCAAACATCTGGTTGTTTTTTTTTTTAGCACTTCTAATCCAAGGACTCCTGCAACTCATTTCATTTTACATTTAAGGAATGGAGCACAGCTGTGATTAAGGAGAAGAGAGTAGTTCCCCATTTTCTTTATGGTATACATGTTTGATGCTCCCCTCTTCCACTATGCACTTTTCCAGAGACTGAAAATCATGACTAAGTTTAGCTGATACAATTAAGATGGGCAGCTATAGGCTGGATCTGACCATAGTTTTCATCATCATTCATCTCCCCAATTCTGGGGCATGCTGCCTGTGGTCTCTGGGACAGCAGAAGCCTTTGCCTCTGGATCAGTAAAAGCCTATTGACACAGAGAGGGGGAAGAAGGGAAAAGACAACACAAATGAGGCTATCTACACACACCATCTTTGCATTAAGCAGTCCCCTCCCACTGACGAGATAATTAAAATGTTAAACCCAAGTAGAATTAAGCTTAACAAGCAAAAAATGTATTGAGGGCTTGCTGAGCTGAGTGTCAGCATTGTGCTAGGATTTGAGGGTAGAAAAATAAAAATGAAAACAGGTGTTTGCTCTCGAGGAGGTTAACATCTTTCTAGGGGGCTATATGCTCTGTGGAAAAGGCACTGACTCTGGAGTCAGAGGTTCCGGATTTATAATACATTGATTACTGTGTATGTGACCTTGAACACTTAAACTGCCTGAGCCTCAGTTTCCTCACAAGTAAATGAGAGAGTTTGACTAGATGGCCTCTGAGATTTCTTACAACTCTAGATATAGGATCAAGAAAATGGAGGAGGAAGAGAGAACTAACAAAGGTGAAGGAGAAGAGGAAAGAGGGAGAGCTTCGTGGAAGAGCTAGCCCATGATTGGAAGGCGAGGATACCATGAGACGAAGCTGTGAAGGAAAGGGATTTTAAGCATAGGGAACAGTGGTGAGAGCTAGAGTAGCAAGGCCAGGGAACTGACCATTTGGGTTACCACTTAGCATTCATGGAGCCCAGTCATATGAAATAAGGTCCTAAATGTAGATGGGAGTTAGATTGTGGTGGGTGTTAAATGCCAGCCCAAGGAAATTGTATTTTATCTCAGAGGTGATGAGGAACCATTGGCAATTTCTGAGTAGAGGAGTGCCAGTTATATTGAGGATGAATTGGACATGGGAGCCTGGGAAGTAGAGAAGCCAATTAAGAGAATCTTGAGATGTCTATGGCACGAAAGGGTTAGGATCTGACAGAGCATAATGTCTACCTGAGTACAAAGAAAGGTCCAGGGGGCAGAGTCAAGATGGCAGAGTAGAAACAGGACTTTCTTGGGGCTCCAGCATCCACCTCCTCCAATTCATCTAAAAGGGGACTCTGAATGAATTTGGAGCTACAGAACCCACAAAATGACACAGAGAAGCTAACCTCCCACTGAAGACAGCCTGGCAGGCCGGCAGGAAGAAGCTGGATGCAGTTCTCTGGGAGACGACCCCAAAACCCACTAACCCAAGATTTTAGCCTCAAGGCAGCCTGATCAGCCACCAGCTGGAGGGACTTCAGATCACCAGCAGCTGTGGCAGTTTCCAGAATTATCAACACATAGATGCTAAGGACAAAGTGAGAGGTCAGTGCAGTGTGGATTTTGGGATCCAGTAGTTTGGGAGTGTGGTCCGGCCTTCATCCCCTGGAGGAAGAAGCCACTGACGCACCACAGCTGTGCAGCCACCACCATGTGGCAGCATCACCTCCTGGCTTGCAGAGTGTAGGGGGCCCAAGCAACCAGTCTGAGGGTTAATCACTTTTGCTTTAACCTGCTTGGATCTGGATTGCAGTCTAAGGTGGAGGTCCTGGGGTGTGTGACCAGCTTGCCAAAGCATGTGGAGGCTTTAGTGAGGGCACCCAACAAATAGCTTTGGCAGTTGAGAAAACTCCAGCATTTGGGACAAATCTCCCCTGTCTGGTAGCAGAGTCCTACTGTAGCAAAAAGCTCAAAAGTCAAGTAATTGAGTGGCAATATTAGCAAGCAAAGGAAGCAAAGCAAGGACAGCAATTCAACTTTACACTCCTATTTTGTGGGATCAAAGCATGGAACAGGAGGAAGAGAGCAAAATCAGAATTCCTGCACCAAAAACTTCCAAGAAAAATATGAACTGGTTACAGGTCAAAGAGCACAGTAAGAAGGATTTTGAAAACCAAATAAGAGAAGTGGAGGAAAAATTGGGAAGAGAAATGATAATGATACAAGAAAATTATGAAATGAGAGTCAACAGCCTGACTGAAGAAAATAACACCTTAAAAAATAGACTAACTCAAATGGCAAAAGACGCTCAAAAAGCCAATGATGAGAAGAATGCCTTAAAAAGCCGAATTTGCCAGATGGAAAAAGAATCTCAAAAGCTCACTGAAGAGAATCATTCCTTCAGAATTAGATTGGAGCAAAGGGAAGCTAGTGACTTTATGAGAAAGCAAGATACTATTAAACAGATCCAAACAAATGAAAGCATAGAAGGCAATGTGAAATGTCTCATTGGGAAAACCACTGACCTGGAAAATAGATCCAGAAGAGATAATTTAAAAATTATTGGACTACTTGAAAGCCATGATCAAAGAAAGATCCTAGATATCATCCTCCAAGAAATCCTCAAGCAAAATTGCCCTGATGTTTTAGAACCAGAGGACAAAATAGAGGTTGAAAGAATCTGCTGATCACCTCCCAAAAAAGATGCCAAAAAGAAAACTTCTTTTTTTTAATGCTTAATTAACTTCTGATTTATATCATACATTTCCACCAGATTTTGAGTTACAAATTTTCTCCCCCACCCACCGCCCCAAAATAGCAGTCCCACAGGATATCCCCTCCTCCAATCTGCTCTTTCCCACATTTTCCCCCATACCCCTTTCCACTTTTCCAGTGGATCTCTATGCTCCAGTGCCTGCACATCCCATTTCCCAATTACATGTAAGATGGTATTAATAATAATAATTATATATACACACATGTATATACATACATATATACACACATGTATATACATACATATATATATATTTAATATTTGATTCCAAAATTTTCAATTCCAGATTCATTCCCCTCCTTCCCCGTCACCCACCCCTATTGGGAAGATACGCAGTTCAGTATAGGTTACACATGTGTGGCTAATGCAAAACAATAACGTAGTAGATACATTGTAAAAGACTTGACTATATTTCCCTCCCTCCCATCCCACCTCCCACCGGCTTTACTCTCCACTTTGATCCCCTCTATTTTCAAAAGTGAGTGCTTCCAACCTACCTCCCCCCCCAGCCTACCCTCCCTTCTATCATCCCCCCTCCCATCCCCTTCTCCCCTTTTCTCCTGGAGGGTGAGAAACCCTATTTAGTGTGTATTTCACTCCCTCCTCAAGCCAAATTCAATGGGAATAAGGTTGACCCATTCCCTTTTGCCTTCCTATTCTTCCCCTCCATTGTAACCATTTTCCCTTGCCTCTTCTGTATGAGAAAGTTTTTCCCAATCTGTCTCTCCTCATCTCCTCTCATTATATTTTTCTCACCTCTTAATTTCACCTTTTAAGTGTCATTCCTTCCTGTTAAATTGGACCTGTGCCCTCTATGTATACCTGTAAACATATATACACACATTGACATATGTATTCATATGCCCATATACCCTCATATATAGACATATATATATATTTCTAATCCCTTCAACTACTGAGAAGAGTTTCATAAATTACGATTATTGTTTTTCCATGTAGAAATGTTAATAGTTCAACTTTGATAAGTTCCTTATGATTTCTTTTCCCTCTTTACCTTCTCATGCTTCTCTTGCTTCTTGTATCTGAATGTCAAATTTTCTATTCAACTCTGGTTTTTTCAGCAAGAATGCTTGAAAGTCCTCTATTCCACTGAATGACCATATTTTCCCCTGAAACATGATACTTAGTTTTCCTGGACAGGTGACTCTTGGTTTTAATCCCAGCTCCTTTGCCCTCCAGAATATCATATTCCAAGCCCTTCAATCCCTCAGTGTAGAAGCTGCCAGATCCTAAGTTATCTGGATTGTGTTTCCACAATATTCAAATTGTTCCTTCCTGGCTGCTTGTAATATTCTGTCCTTAATCTGGGAATTCCAGAACCTGACTATAATATTCCTAGGAGTTTTCTTTTTGGGATCTTTTTCAGGACGTGATTGGTGGATTCTTTCAACCTCTATTTTGCCCTCTGGTACTAAAACATCAGGGTAATTTTCTTTGAGAATTTACTGAAGGATGATTTCTAGGTTCTTACTTTGGTCATGGCTTTCAGGTAGTTCTGACTTCACTGTCTTCCTCCTGTTCCATGCTTTGCTCCTTCCTGTCCCCAAAATAGGAGTGTAATGTTGGAATCTTCTGTCTGCTTTGTTTCCTTTGCCTGCTCATTTTGCCACTCAATTACTTGACTTATGGGCTTTTTGCCACAGTAGGACTCTGCCACCAGACAGGGGAGCTTTCGTCCCAAATGCTGGGGTTTTCTCAACTGCCAGAGGTATTAGATGGGTGCCCTCTCTGAGGTCTCCATATGCTCTGGCAAGCTGGACACATACCCCAGATCCTCCACCGTAGACTGCAATCCAGATCAAAGCAGGTTAAAGCAAGAGTGATTACCCCTCAGACTGGTGCTTGGTCCCCCTACATTCTGCAGGCCAAGAGCTGAAGCTGCCACATGGTGCTGGCTGGTTCTGCTGGCGTCTTAGTGGCTTTTCACCCTGGGGGCAAAAGCCATGCACTTCCACTTACTGGTCCCAAAGTCCAGACTGTACTGACCTCTCACTTTGTCCTTTGTGTCTGTGTGTTGATAAATCTGGAAACAGCCACAGCTGCTGCTGATCTGGAGTCCCTCTGGCCAGCGGCTGGTCAGGCCCTCCCTGGGGCTAAAGCCTCAGTGTGGGGCTGGGCTTGGCTCCCAGAATGCTGTGCTGGATTCCTGCCAGCCTGCCAGGCTGTCCTCAGCGGGAAGTTAGCTTCTCTATGTCTTTTTGTGGGTTCTGCAGCTCCAAAGTTTCTTTAGAGTCCCCTTTTTACATGATTGGGGAGCGTGGAAGCCAGAGCTGTGGGAAGGTCGTGCTTCTACTCCACCATCTTGGCTCCACCCCCAACAAGAAAACTTCTAGAAATATTATAGCCAGGTTCTGGAATTCCAAGATCAAGGAGAGAATATTACAAGCAGCAAGCAATAAACAATTTTAATATTGTGGAAACACAATCAGGATAACACAGGATCTGGAAGTTTCCACACTGAGGGATCAAAGGGCTTGGCATATGATATTCTGGAGGTCAAAGGAGCTGGGATTAAAACCAAGAATCACCTACCCAGCAAAATTGATCATCATGTTCCAGGGGAAAATATGGTCATTCAGTGGATTAGAGAACTTTCAAGAATTCTTGATGAAAAAAACCAGAGTTGAATAGAAAATTTGACATTCAGACACAAGAAGCAAGAGAAGCATGAGAAGGCAAACAGGGAAAAGAAATCATAAGAAACTTATCAAAGTTGAACTATTTACATTCCTACATGGAAAAATGATCATTATAACTGATGAAACTTTTCTCAATATGAAAATAGTTGGATGGAATAGAAATACACACACACACATATATGTCTATACAGGAGGGTATATGGGCATATGAATACATATGTGAATGTGTCTATATATATTTACAGCTATACATAGAGGGCACAAGACCAATTTAATAGGAAGGGATGATACTTAAAGGTGAAATTAAGAGGTGAGAGAGGAAGATAAGGAGAGGAGATGGGGAGAGAAAGAATGGGGTAAACTATTTCATATAGAAAAGGCAAGGGAAAATGGTTCCAATGGAGGGGAAGAACAGGAAGGCAAAAAGGCAAAACCTTATTTTCATTGAATTTGGCTCAGGGAGGGAATGACATACACACTAAATAGGGTATCTCACCTTACAGGAGAGTAGGGGGAAAGGGGATGAGAGAGGGGTGATGGAAGGGAGGGAAGGCTGGGGGGAAGGGAAGTTGGAAGCACCCACTTTTGAAAAGGGACAGGATCAAAATAGAGAATAGAACAAGTGGGAGGTGGGATGGGGGGAGGGAAATGTATTCAATCTTTTACAATATTTCTACTATGGAAATGTTTTGCATAGCTATACATGTACAAGGGAGGAAGAGAATGAATCTGGAATTCAAAGTTTTAAAATCAAATGTTTAAAAAATACATATATATAATTATTAATACTATTTTACATGTAATTGGGAAATAAGATATACAGGCACTGGACCATAGAGATTCACCATGCCCTACTGTCAAAGTCAAAGTGGGTATGTGAGAAGATTTGGGAGAGAGAAGATTGGAGGAGAGGATATCCTGTGGGACTGCTATTTTGGGGCAGTGGGTAGGGGGAAAATGGGGAAAAAATTTGCAACTCAAAATCTGGTGGGGTAAGCAGCACCAAGCAGAATGATGTGTGGTTTCCCATTCTCCACTGATATTTCACCAAACAGGGCACTACTGCTTTCATTCCTTTCTCCCTAAAGTTTTACCTTTTAGGTGTTGAGTGATCTTTGTTCTCCCTGGGACTTTTCCTTAGGTTTCCCTTTTCATGTTGCTACATATAATATTTTCCAGTCTATTCACATGTTCTTGTGTTGACTTCTCCAGTAAAGCTTCTTTACCTACATGTTCAGCTTCTGGCCATGATTTTGAGCAGTCTTGGGTTCAATGAAGGAGCTTGCTAAAGTTTTGTGTGCATTTTGAGGGCCATTTTTAATGTAGTTATCTTTTAAACAATTGCTGGAATAAAGGTGGGAGAGTTGGGCTTCTTTTGACCTTCTCAACTTCCACATTAACCAGGAATTCATATTGGTGGTTTAAAAAATTATGGGAAAATATAAAAATAGTCCAGACCTGGAGATGGTAAAACATTGGCACAATTTTCAAAAGAAAAAGAGAAGGAGGAGGAGGAGGAAGAAGAGGAAGAGAAGAGAAGAGAAGAAAGAGAAAAAGAGAGAGAGAGAAGAGATTGGAGTCATTAAATTATAGGTGAGTGAGTTTGACTTTTATCCAATTTTTTAGAATGAATTAGTAAAGAAATCATTAAAAGTTAGAAAAGTTTGTGGTGACCACTTAAGGTCTGCATGGATTCATCAAGAAACAACCATTATTAGCCAGGTGCGGCTAGGTGGCACAGTGAGTAAAGTGCTGGCCCCAGACTCAGGAGGTCCTGAGTTCAGTTGTGACCTCAGACACTTAACACCTGCACAAAAAAAAAAACAAAAACTAGCTGTGTAATCTTGGGCAAGTTACTTAACCCCAATTGCCCTCCAAAAGGCAAAAAAGAAAAGAAAAGAAACAGCCATTATTGACCTTATTTATTTTATTGACAAGGTAACTAGACTGGTAGATCACAGGAATTCCATAGATACATAGACATAATATGTCTAGCTTTTGGCAAAGCATTTGACATAACTTCTCATGCTATTCTCTTTTTTTCTTTCTTTTTTTTTTTTTTTTGCTTTTTTGGAGGGGGTGAGACAGGGCAATTGGGGTTAAGTGACTTGCCCAAGGTCACATGGCTAGTTTTTGTGTTGTGTCTAAGGCCGAGTTTGAACTCAGGTCCTCCTGACTCCAGGGCCAGTGCTCTATTCACAATTCGCCTAGCCGCCCCTCATGCTATTCTTAGAGATGAAATTGAGGCATATGAGCTAGATCTTACATTGATTCCGAACCAAGTGACTGATTTGACACATAAATCTATGAATTGATGAAAACCTGAAGTGCTTAAGTAGAAAGCCATCAGGATCTGTCCATGGTCCTATGTAGTTGTACTTTATCAAATGAGATCATCTATATAAATAATAAAATACTTTGCAAATCTTAAGGTGCTATCTAAATGTTAGTTATTATTAACTAGTATTACTAATGATTAGGAAGAAGGTATAGATAGCATGCTTATCAAGCTTAAAGATAAGTGTAAAATCCAAGTCACAAATGAGCAAAAGTAAGTCAAAAAGCCATCTATTAGATATCGGAGTAAGGATCAGAAAATGTCTTGTCAAGTTGGATTAATGATTTGACTCTAGTAAAACCAAGTTAAGTTGGGAAAATTATTCTATACTTGAGTTTTTAAAAAAAATGAACTCCCTTTGATATTGGGAGTCAGACTGGCTAGAAAACAAATTTCATGTGCAGATTTGGGAATTTTAGTGAGCTACAATCTCAATATGAGTCAAGAGTGTGACATGGCAGACAAAATACTTAATAATAATAGATCATATTTATGTGGCACATCAAGGTGTTGGCTTTGTTGTCGTCCCCAGTGTCGCGTGTCGCCTCCGCCTCCACCCGTTGGGAGCCGCTGTCAGGAAGCTCTGATTCTCCCCAAATAGAAAATGTTTTCCAAACTCACAAACCCTCTCTCTACTTCATCGGGGTGTTCACTCTTCGGTGACTTCAGCTGCATCAGTCACAACCAAAAGAACCGTTCAGGGCCCTCCGTCCTAGGAGCAGATCTATGAATGAGAAGCTAAGTATGGTGCCCACAACTACCATCCTTTACCTGTAGCCCTGGAAAGAGGAAAAGGCATTTATGTGTGGGATGTGGAAGGCAGAAAATATTTTGACTTCCTGAGTGCCTACAATGCTGTGAACCAAGGCCATTGCCACCCTAAAATTGTGGATGTCCTGAAAAGTCAAGCTGATAAGTTAGCCTTAACTTCTAGAGCTTTCTATAACAAGGTGCTTGGTGAATATATGAGGAGTATATCACGAAGTTGTTCAACTACAACAAAGTTCTGCCAATGAATACAGGAGTGGAAACTGGAGAAACTGCCTGCAAATTAGCTCTGAAATGGGCGTACAATGTGAAAGGAATTCAGAAGTACAAGGCAAAGATTATTGTTGCAGGTGGAAACTTCTGGGGCGGAACATTATCTGCTATCTCTAGTTCTACTGACCCCTCAAGTTATGAAGGCTTTGGGCCATTTATGCCTGGCTTTGAGATTATCCTGTACAATGACCTACCTGCCCTTGAGCATGCCCTCTAGATCCCAATGTGGCCGCTTTCATGGTAGAACCCATTCAGGCAGAAGCTGGTGGTTGGCCCTGATCCAGGCTATCTCTCCAGAGTGAGAGAGCTCTGCACTAGGTTCCAGGTTCTCTTCATTGCTGATGAAATACAGACGGGATTAGCAAGGACTAGGATGTGGCTGGCTGTGGATCATGAAAATGTCAGGCCTGACATCATCCTCCTTGGAAAGGCCCTTTCTGGAGGCTTATACCCTATATGGGCTGTGTTATGTGATGATGAAATCACTCTGACCATTAAGCCCGGGGAGCACGGGTCAACTTATGGAGGCAATCCCCCGGCCTGCTGGGTGGCCATGGCATCCCTGGAGGTTTTGGAAGAGGAGGAGCTGCCCAAAAATGCAGATGTGATGGGGAACATCTTGAGGAAGGAACTGATGAAACTGCCTTCTGACGTTGTGACTGCTGTGAGAGGAAAAGGGCTGTTAAATGCCATTGTTATCAGAGAAACGAAAGATTGTGATGCTTGGAAAGTGTGGCTGCGGTTGTGTGACAAGGGACTTCTGGCCAAACCCACCCATGGGGACATCATCAGGCTGGCGCCACCCCTCGTGATCAAGGAAGATGAGATCCTGAGTCGGTGGAAATTATCAACAAGACCATCTTGTCTTTCTTCCATTGTGTCCAGGGGCTGGCTCAAGGCACGTGGTGCATTTATGTGCTGAAAGCCTCTGCTCTCAGGGCAAGCATGATCCACTCCCATGTGTCTTAAAGAACTTCTCTTTTTATGTTCATCTAGAATAGAGCAAAGATTCAGTCACCTGCAGTTTGCTGTTTACTGTAACCGATTAACTGTATTGTCTTCTTTCTGAGCTAAATGGCTGGCTTCTACTTGCGAGTTGACATCTTTTAAATTGCTGGAAGTATTGGCCGCTGAGCCTGAAATGGAATGTATGTGTGCTTTTTTATAATTTTGCCTTTTTAGAAAGGCACAAAAAAACTTTTGTATTTGAAACATTTTACTCCAGGGGGATTAAGTGGAAGATTTGCTGACTTTAAAGTGAATCAGGCAAGTCCAGTAGCACAGGCCTGGAGGGATGTTTGGTCACAAACTTGTTTGTCTGATGCTAAATGGGACTTGATGGAAGTAGCTGGTTGGAGAATGCCCAATGTGTGTGTGTGCACCTGGGTCTGACTGGACTTGAGCATTGCATTGTTGCCTGGCATTCCCATCTCTTTATTTCTGTGTTTGACTCTTTAAAGCAGTGTTGGCAATGGCCTGCTATAATCTGCCATTCTAAAGCTGTTCCCTTTTCTGAAGCTTCAAAATTTTGTTTATTCTAAAATAAAGCCTTTATTGAAGCTGTCAAAAAAAAAAAAAAGATCAAGGTGTCAAAGTAGTTGCTTTCCCCAAATAGTAGCAATCTGAAAAAGAAAAAAACTCTGAAAAATGATTGGCCACATATAGACTAATTACAATTGTATGTGTGATATTAGAAGCAAAATAAGGTTAAAAAAAACCAACAACCCATGAAATAACATCAGAAGACTTTGATAGAGCTTTCACAAAATATCCCTAACCACAACTGTATAAGCTGGGGCTATTTTACAGCTGCATCAGTTGTGTCAACTGAGTCCCAAAGTTTAACTAACTTGCCCATGGTTACACAATAAGTATCTGAGATGGGCTTTGAAGCCAGGCCTTCATGACCTTAGAAAGCAGTAAGAGAGGCAGACTGTCTGGAATGAGGGCAATGTTAGTACCCCTGAATGCTTCCTGATTAGGACGCATCTTGAGTATATTGTTTAATTCTGAACATATTTTGGAAGGACATTGATGAACTGGAGTGTGTTCACAGGATGGCAGCTGGGAAGGTGAGGACACTGGACACCATGTCATAACAGGATCAGTTGAAAGAATGAGGAATGTTCACATTGGAAACATTTAGGAAGAACATGATACAAGGTATTTTCAAGTATTTGAAAGACTGTCACCTAACAGAAGGATTAGGCTTGGTCTGCTTGACTTCAGGGGATGTAATTAAAAGCTGTCAGTGGAAACTGAAAATAAACAGATTCAGGTATGATGTAAAGAAATAATTTTGTTGTCCTAATTTGTTGTCATTGTGTTGTTCAGTAGTTTCAGTCCAGTCCCACTGTTCATGACCCTACATGGGGTTATTTTGGCAATAGTGGAGTGGTTTGCTATTTCCTTCTCTAGATCATTTTACAGATGAGAAAACTGAGGCAAAGTTAAGTGACTTGTCCAGGGTCACACAGTTAGGAAGTGTCTGAGGCCAGATTTGAACTCAGGAAGATGAGTCTTCCTGACTTCAGGCCTAGCACTTGGTTTACTCTACCACCTAGCTGCCCCCAAGTACACTCTAGGTAGCCAGATATGAAATGGGCTGTCTCAGAAGGACTTTCTTATCACTGGAGGTATTTGAGTAGATGACCTCTTATATAGGATGGTTGTACAGGGTAATCCTGTTCAGGTGTGTTTGTCTAGACCACCCCTCAGATTTCTTCTTCCAACTCTAACAGTGAATAAATCAGGTCATCACATAGAATGAAGATATGAGAGCTAAACTCTAATAACTCAAATATAATAAACTCAAATCAGATGTTATTTATAATGAGATAATATTTATAAAGAGGCACTTAGCAAAGTGTCTGGTACATAGTAGGAACTATATAAATGCTTATTCCTTTCCCTTCTTCTAAATTGTGTATGAATAACTTATCAGGGGAAAGATGATTTGTAGCATGCTTGGATTTTCCAAGTCATTTCCAGTGCCATTACTAGAGACTTGGAATTTGTTTATCCAACATTTACCCTCTGACCGTGCTCTGCCTTCCTGACTACACTTGGAGTCAGTCCTCTGTGAGTGGTGTGTTTTTCTATGAAGCCTGCCCCCCAGCCCCAAAGGTGAATGTGATAAAAAAAAATCTTGATCTTATCACTAGATTGTTTGCTTTGTGTAAAGCCTAATAGACTTGAAATCAGAAGACTTATGTCTTAAGTCATGGTGAAGAGGAGAGTCAGAGGTCCTGTATTCAAATTCAAATTCTACTTCTACTCCTTATTTCCTGCAAAACACTTCTCCCACCTCTCTGAGTATAACTTTTCTCATTTGTAAAAATAAAGGGATTGGATCACGTGATCTCTAAGGTCCATTTGAGATATAAATGTTCTATTTTCCTGTTGGTTCTATGGTCTTCGTCAGGTTCCTTAACCTCTCTGAACCCACGGTTTCTTCATCTCGAAAATGGTAACAATAACACTTGCACTGTGATCCAACCAGATAATTTGGAGGATCAAATGAGGTAATATGTGAGAAAAGAACATTCTAGGCATGCTAGCCATGATGATCAGCATCAGGTAAATTTAATCAACATGCTTAGTTCATTCCCTCAGTCAAGGGTCCTTCCTAAGACTTTCTCATCACTACACAATTTTGCACATGATTCCTTCTACCAGTTCTGCCAGGGGTTATATACCCCCAAGAAAAGGCACATCCTCCCTGAATGAGAACAGTGAATTCCCAGCTAGGAAAATGTTTTACCTAGCCCCAAGCCAGTGGAGTGGGCATTGCTGCTGTTCCTGGCCTCAACAACCCTTATTATTTTGATTTTTAAGGTTCTTGGAACTGTTAAAGGGACATTGTGTTTGCTGGGAATGAACAATTTCTGAAAAATGTCCCCCCAGGTGTGTGCCTTTTGTTAACCATATGTTGTCTTCTCATTCCAGTTTCTGAATCTAAATGTGGGCCTCTCTCTGTGAAGGGAAAGGAGTGATCCATAGAAAAGACTCAAAAGATACAATTCACAATGATAGCACCATGTTCTTCATGAAAATGCATAGAGAGATGAAGCAAAGCACAGTGGATACAAGGATGGTTTCAGTCAGGAAGACTTGGGTTTGGTTGTGGCTTCTGACGCATGCTGATCATATGATCTTGGCAAGTATTCTAACTTCTCAGGGCCCCAGGCAAATCTAAGTTTGCAGAAAAGATGCTGATTTGTATTGGTAAAGGGAGTCTCCCACAGCAAGGAAATCACAGGGGGCATCTAGATGATGCAGTAGACCCTAGAATCAGGAGCACCTGAGTTCAAATTTGACCGTAGACACCTACTAGCTGTATGACCCTGGGCAAGTCACTTAACCCCAATTGCCTAAAAAAAAAAAAAGAAAGAAATCAGATCCAGAACAAACAGAAAATGCATTCAGAGTTCATTCAGATTCATATTTCCTCTACTCTTCTCTCAGTGGCACTTGCCATGATCTTCACGTGTTTATTCAGTTCAGTTCCTTTTCTTCTTAGAAGTGACATGCTTCCTTCTTTTCAATTTCCTGCTGAGGTTTTCTAGGGGTAAGAGAGCTGGTCTTTTGTGTCTTCCATGCAGACATAAGGAATTTAGAATATCGGGGGAGCATAGTAAGTACCAAATTGAATAATAATAATACACTTCTGTAGAACTTTGAGATTTTTAAAATGTCTTTCCCATCACCACCCTGTGAGGTATGTAATGGAAATAATATCACAGCAGATAGGTGACGTAGTGGATCAAATGCTGAAGTTGGGGTCAAGAAACATGATTCGAATCCTGCCTCAGATACTTCCTAGCTGTGCAAACCTAGAGAAGTTAATTAACCTCTCTCCGCCTCAGTTTGTTCATCTGACAAATGAGGTTAATAATAACACCTACCTCACAGGACTCTCACAAGGCTCAAATGAAACAATAGAATGCATGTAAAGCACTTTGAACCTTTTAAGTGCAATACAAATGCCAGTTATTATTATCTCACTCTTATAGATTAGATCACTGAAACTTGGGATTTGTGACTTGCCCATGGTCCTAACAACTAGTAAGTGTTAGATCCAAGACCAAATTAGATCTGAACCTGATTCGAGCAGTCTCATCCATTTATTTATTTATTTTAATTCTTTTTTTATTTCCAGTTTGATAGAAATTGTTTTTTTTCATTTTCAGTCATAAATCCTCTTCCCCTCACTTCTTCCCACACTCATAGAGATGGTAAGAAATCTGATGCAAAATGAATGCAAAAAAAATTTCTACATTAACCATTTAATATTCATCTAAAAATTTTTTTGACCCGAATTCTCTTTTTCCTCAGATCTCTCCCTCACTCATTGAGAACAGAAGCAATATGATATCAATTATACATATGGCGGCTCCAGTAGCTTTTAGCTCACACCAACAAGTCTGGCATTTAACCAGATAAATCTGAAGCAATACAAACTGCCTCGTAACATGGGTGGAGATGCTTGGGTTAAGCAGCTCATAATACAGTTGTACTTCTGACCCTCCATTTGGCATCCTTGGCTGCAGTGATAGATATGTGTTTGGCTATTTCTTCCAAAGGTTATGTGGCAGAGATATGTTTCCATGCAACATCTCAGGAAAAATCAAAGTCCAATCCTGCATTGTGTAAGCTAATGGAGAAGGTTCTAAGCTCAAATACTTACAGATTCATTATGCAAATACAAACACAGTCAAGTACATGGTACCTGGGTTGGTGCTGAGCAATCCTAGCAATGAACTCCAGAATTTGAAACTTTTTAAGGAGACAGTTTTATATGATTAACTCTTATGCATAAAGAATAAAAGAAGAATTATTCTGGACTCCCTCCTAGGCACTACAACTTTCTCACTAGCTTCCAAGTCTGAAAAGACCCAATTTTTTTAAAAAAGCCTTTTTTGACAAATCCATCATAAGGCACATAAATTTGGTTGATGATTAATTTATAAGCATTGGGAGCTGAGCTCTTCACTTAGAGGAGCAGTTTCAGGGTAGCAATGGAACAGGACAGAATTAGTCAGAAGAGTTTAGGTCCAGATTTTAAGACAAATGGGAGGGGATAGTATTTGCTATTGGATCAATGGTTAAGTCCAGGAAAGTCAGTAAAGACAAAAAGAAACAGGAAATGTCCATGGGTCTATGTAAGACCTAAATCCTGTGTCTCTCATCTACCCTGCAAGAGGTGATAGATGGTGATTCTGTCCAGCTACTCAAAAAAAAAGGGAAAGTGACTGGGAAATGTGGGCAAGTTAACTTTAAAGTTCAGATGTACCTTTGAAGTTCAGGAGGGGAATAGTACTAATTTCTCCTTTGAACTCCAGGGGCACATCTCCAAAAGCCTACAGGCCATCTTTCCCTGAGTGTCCTACCAGTTCCTCAAATTCATCTCCTCAAAAGAACTCTTTAAAAAAGATCCTAAATATAGAGTTGGAAGGAACCTCAGGCAATCTTGTCTAACCCCCTCATTTTGTAGTTCAGGAAACCAAAACCCAGGGAAGTTAAATGATTTGCCCTCAGTCATACAAATAGGAATAGGAAGAAGAAGGAGATGAATATGAGAGATGTTGTGGAGGTAGAGCTGACAGAATTTGGCAGCTGATTGTGGAAGTTAAGGGAGAAGAAGCAGCCAAAGATAATAGCATGCCTTTTTAGTCAGTCAGTCAATAAACATTTAGTAAGTTCCTATTCTGTTTCAGGCACTGTGCTAAGTGCTGGGCATACAAGAAGAAGCAAAAGATAGTTCCTGCCCTCAAGGCGATCATAATCTAATGGAAGAGGGTAAAAGAAGACGAGTTGGTATAAAGCCAAGACTGAGCAGCTTTCCAGAGGACTGCTGCTGTGAACAGTTTCAAGGATCTGATTATACAGTATAGTGAACTCTCTATTTATTCAGTAACTAAGACAAAACATTCACAGAAATCAAAGTACAGCATTCACAATGTTATGGCATACCAACTTATCACTAAAATGGCCACATAATTTTCACCAAAGTAGTCACATAGTTTTAAACAAAGTACATTCATTTAGCAATTCAATCATTTAGTAAGTCTTAATTCAATCACAAAGTACAAAGGTCAAAGTTCTCCACCCCTAGGTCACATTGTCTTAATCTCTTCAATAAAAAAGTCTTCTTTCTTCTTAATTGGAGAAGTCCTTAACTAAATCATCTACATGTAAAGGTCAAAGTTCTCCACCCCTAGGCCACAATTTGCATTAAATACCCAAGGAGAGAGGTCTTTTCATCTTGACTGAGGCAGGCTCTCAGCTTCCATGGTTCCTCTTCCATGGTCCCAGCTCCTGCCTGAATCTATCCAACTGTCACCTGAGTTCAAAGGCAGACAGCTCTCAGTTCCTTGTCCAGCTCCTTGCGCAGTTCCTACTCCATGTTGAAGCTCACAGTGTCTGGTCTACCTCAAGTCCTTCACAGTTTTTGTTCCTGGGAAGACAAAGTGGCAACACAGTGATGCTTCCTTCTAGTTCTTCTCTCTTCTCACTTCTCAGTTCTCTATTCTGCCACCACAAGTTCTATTCTCCATTCTGTTCCCAATTTGTAGCAGTTCTCAGAATCCAAGCAGTTCTCTTTCTTTCAGTAACTCTGGCTTTCTAGCTTGGGCTTTTCCTTATATATGGTATTAGCTCTTCCCTATTCCACCCCTTCCTGTTACATCAGCAATTTCCTCCCACTGTGGGATTCACAAGTTTTGGATCTTGATACTTGACACAATCATGAACTTGAAACAAGGTGCTAAGTACCTGTTTGCTTGCCAATACAGGGGGCATGGAAGATCTTCAAATCTCCATCACCTTTGCACTTGGTCACGTGTCATAACTGATTGACCATTTGCTGTATTGATATTCTTGTGATATCAAGAGAACATCAAAAGTTGCTTAAACATACTGAATGTCCTTCCTCCTATGGTAAATGTATGCGTAGATATAGATAATAGACACAGAGAATTAATAAGCATAGACAGATTGTGATCTATATGCTGGAAGGAATATCCACATTGAGGAGATCACAGATCTCTTGGAACACTGGAGTCTAAATATGCTTAACGGGTAATATTGACAAAAATAGGAAACTCAGGAAAAAAGTAGATTTCAGGAGCAAGATGATGAATTTAGGTGATGAGTGTGAGGCACTGATCAGACTTTCAGGAGGAGATATCTGGCAATTTGGAAAATATAATTCTAGAGTTTTAGAGAGAGGTCAGGGCTAGAAATACAGCTCTGAAGAGCAATGATAGTTCAAATTATGGGAGCAAGGAGCTCACTGAGAGAGAAGGTACATGGAGGGAAAAAAAGGCTAAGGAAAGAACCTTAGAGGAATGATTACATTAGGGGTTGAAAGGAGGAGGTGTCAGCAAAGGGGACAGAGAAGGAGAAATCGAAGAATGAGGGGAAGAACTAGGAAAGTACAGAGTCTCAGAAACCAAGAGAGAAGAGGGTATTCAGAAGGATAGGGGGAGACCTCTAAAAGTTGAAAGATGATGAGATAAGGCAACCAGATCTGCAATTTCATGATCATGACCTCAAAGAAAGAATTTCAGCAGAATGGTGAGGACGTGAAGGTGAGGAAATGAAGGCAGGACATCTTACTACCATGTCAAGAGATTTGACAGTGAACAGGAGATAAAAATAGCAGCTTGAAATAACTAGTAGTTTGGTAGGGTAGTAGGGTCAAGGGAATGATCATTTAGGATAAGGTGTCAGTAAAAGATGGTCCTCTTCCAAAACAACAGCCAATAGATGAAGCCAGTGAAGAGCGAGCAACTAAAGGTGAGAGAAAGGGTAGGAAGGGAGCATGGGCATAAATACAAAGATTAGCCAAAATACTCATTCTTAGAAGAGGATAGGGTGGATGAAAACAGAAAATTTAAGGTTGTGAGAAGAGGAGTTGAGGGAGCTTGTGTTTGGCCTGGGTATATACAAAAAGCATGAAATCAGGCCATCAGCTGTGACTGTGGGGGAAGAGAAGGGTTTGGGGACTCATTAGAAAGAGGGTCTGGAATAGGCACTGTGGGGAACTTGGAAGGATTCAACATGTGGTGAATAAAAGGATGTTGAAACAGCACTGAGTTTATAACTCATAAATTTATTATGTTTGGAGTCAGCTTGGTTTCATTATTTTCTCCAATAGCACTCAGCAGGCCTGCTGGAGGGTGGGGGTAGAAAAAGTGGACGTCAGATCCATAATGGGTTATCTCAGGAAACTCAGATGTCCTCAGGTCATCCCTAACCTTTGAGGCTGAGGTCAGTTACAGTAGCCAGTGGTTCTAAATGGTGCCACACATAGGCTGGGCTGGGTAATCCCTGTAGGTGATCCTTATGTTGGATATTTTATCTTTAAAAGTCCCTGCAGAATTTGTCCATAGGATCATAGATTTAGATCAGGAAGAGCTTTAGATACATTGAGTACAACCCCCCTCATTTTGGAGATGAGAAGTTAAATGACTTACTCAGCATCTCACAACTAGTAAGCATCTGAGGCAGGCTTGAACCTAGGTCTTCCTGACTTCATGTCCAGAGTGACTAACCACAATTTCCTCATTGTCTCAGCTTTCCCTTAATTGGTCTAATAGACATATGAACTCATGACCCTCAATTTAAAGACCAGTGCTCTATCCCCTGAATTATGAAAGCAAATATGGAACTGTTATTGGTTACCAGGAAGCAGTGACAAGGAGTATTGTGTGAGTTGCCCATCTGGCAGGGAGCTCATAGTATTTGTAGTGGTTGGTTTCAGAGGGAATTCTATGCCCATTCTACTATATCTGGCCATGCCCTTGTCAATTTGTGCTGTTGCTACATACTCTGGAGTCCACCTTCTGGTTGAGACATTGAGGCATGGACAAGAAATAATTTTTCGGGGGTGAGGGAGGGAAGGCAAGGCAATTGGGATTAAGTGACTTGCCTGAGGTCACACAGCTAGTAAGCGTATCAAGTTTCTGAGGCCGGATTTGAACTCAGGTCCCCTTGACTCCAGGGCCAGTGCTTTATTCACTGCGCCGCCAGCTGCCCCAGCAAGAAACAATTTGAAAACAAACAAGAAAGTCTCTCAGGAAGGAATGAACTGTGGTACTGACTGTGAGAATGATAGGAGTTCAGAGAAAGGAGGCTGCCAGTGAGGACTGGACTGGTCATAGGGCTTATGAAGGAAGAGCATGTAAAGAACTTTAAAGGATGGAGAGGACTCAGATGGGCAGAGAGGTTTTGAGTAGAAGGTATAACAAGAAGAAAGCTGCCACAGGGTTGAAGATGTAGCTTTTCACTAGCCAATGCCTATACATACCTATAGGCTTTTGTTCTGACCAACCAAGCATCATCAGCAGCGTTCAGAAGACCAGGAAAAGAGAAAAGGAAGCTTTAGCGTTATGTGACAGGCATTTCTGAAACAGGACTCACTGGGCTGTAGTTTGTCAAAATTTACTATTTGCAGCTGAAATTCAGACTTCTACAGATATTCTCCTGCCTTACTCTGATGCCGGAGGAGGAGGTAGCTGACATAACCAGTCTGGCAGCCTGGGTTCTAATCCTGCTTCTGCCACTCACTTGCTCTAAGAGTTTAGATAAGTTGTTTATCTCCCTAAACTTTCCTTTTGTCATCTGTAAAATGAAAGACTCCTTGATCTCTCTTAAAACTTTTTAAATGCTGAGAGGCTGCCCTGGGGGTCCATATTCTAAAACCTCCTCAGTTTCCAGATCACTTTTTGCTTTATTAGAACAAAAACTTGGGTAAGAGACAGACTTGGGAAGAAGGGGCATAAGTTCTTCTCTTCAGAGGGCCCACATCCATTGGCAATAATGGAAAACAAGGGAGACATTTTAGAAATGAAGGAAATGGAAAGGAGAAGGAATAAGACCCCAATTTGCCTGAGATTGTTGAGATGGGAGAGTAATAGACAGGTCTGACTCTGACAAGTTCCCTGTCATTTTAAACTTGATATTGCAATGAAATGAGACACCGGCAGGTGACCCAACAGTTAACAAAATTAGAAGCTTTGTTTACAGTACAGCAGAGAAAGGATATTTCAGGATACAAATTTGAAGAGCCAGGACCTAGTGCAGGTGGGCCTTTTTGTGCTCTAAGGTGACCAGGAAGTCAAGTCAATAAGGCCAGAAGCCACCTGCAGACTATAAGTTGAACCTTTGGCCTCTGAGTCAATAAAGCCTTGGGGATAATTTCCTTACCCTTTAGGGTAAGACATGAGCCTAATGCACATTCGGAGGTTGTGCAGGGAAACATTGGGAGATAGATGGTGATCCTGCTACTCAACAACAAATTAAACTCAGCAAATCTGTATGAAGCACTTACTATGCTCGGGGTCCTATGCTAGCCGCTGGGAATAGTATGATCAAAACAACCATTTTTGACCTTAAGTACTTTACATTCCCACTATGTGAGAATGTTTATAATGTAAACATTGTGGGGATGCCTATATAATAATGCAGGGTGTCCAAAAAGTTTTAGTGCAGTCTTAAGTTTTAATAGTGTAAAAAAAAACCTGCACTAACACTTTTGGGACACCCCGTAGCTAACATTAATCTATCACTTTAAGGTTTACACAGCATTCAATAGCAAGACAAGTAAAATATAGGGTAGGGCATCAAGGGGGCAGGGGAAAGAACACATGAAGTACTTGAGGAATAACTAATAACTGGAAAGTGTTAATAACTGGGGTCTGGGAAGGCTTCCTGGAAGAGGTGGCACCATGGTTGAGCCTCAAAGGAGAATAAGAATTCCCAAAGGTAAAGGATGAATTCCAGGCATGGGAGTTGGGAGATGGAAGGTGGAATGTTGGGGAATAGTTAGTGGTCCAGTTTAGCTGAAACAGAGAAAATATGAAAGTAGGTACAACCAATAATAACAATACAGGCAGTTCTGCCATAACTGAGCATGTGCTTTTCTAAAAATCAGGGAGGCATGCCAAATCACACACACAAAAAACCACAGGACTTATGGGAAAAACAGGGTTAGTCCCAGAGGAAGTCACTGAAACCAGAACAGCTTCCCATCATGGTCTGAACAGCGTACAACACCAGCTACAGCAGCTGGGTGACAGGCATATACAGGATCACTCTAAGACTGGAATGGGAGACGTACGACAGGGTCTTTTCCATGTGCTGCTTTGGGGGCTTCTGCCAGTACAGGTGGCTCAGAGATGATGGGGGTCAAAGGGATCAGGTTAATTTTATGTTTTTTTTCTGGGGTAGGAGGAGCCCTGGGGATCTCCCTCTCTCCTCCTGCCTCTCAGGGCCCCCATCTCTTGCTCCCCCCAGTGGTATGTGCCTCCCCCCAATTCTCAACAGTAACCCAGGATTATTCACCCCCAAACTCTCTGTAGAGATCACCCACCTGATACATTCTGGTTACCCTGGTGTAATCAGAAATGGAGCTTGCATTAAGCCAGAGCAAAATTTGAGTTATGCTCAAACTGCTCTCTAATATATCAATCAAGTTGGAATGACTTCTCATTTTCAATATAAGCACTGTAGCAGAACTGTCTGTACTTCAATGTCTTGAGGATTTATAATTTCATTGGTATGGCTGTTCCCTTCTGTTTGCCAGCGATTACAACCTTTCTATAAATTAGGAAATGGGCTTTGAGATTTTCTGTGGCAGAAAAAAAATCATCATCCTGCTGCCAAATAGAGGATGAAATTCTTCAAACTAACTAGGCTGGCCTTCAGACAATAGAGAGATGTGCATCCATCACCAGATCCAACAGCAATAATTCATGTTGATTCTTTCTTAATAGCAACACTGGAAAGTGGGAAGAAATATTATTATCCTTATTTTATTGATGAAGAACTGGAAAGGACTCTGGAGCTAGAAGACCCAAATTCAAAACCAGATTCTGCTATTTTCTATGTGGCTTTGGGAAAGGCATTTGACTACTTCTGGTTTTGAAAAGTCATTTGACTACTCTCAGTTTCCTTATATGTAAAACAGTAAGTTTGGCCATGTCATACACTTTTAAAAGCACTGGATTTAAAATAGTTTTGAAGGCAGAATACAAGGGTTTCAAGCCCAAGGTATGCCACTTATTAACCTGCATGACCTTGGTAAAATCATTTAAGAAAGGTATTGTGAAAGACTGGAGAGAGTGCTGAATTTAGCATATGGAAGACCTGAGTTCAAATCTTACCCCTTGATGTTTACTGGCTATGTGATTCCAGGAAAGTTTTAACAAACTCTCTTGGCCTTAGTTTCTCACCCATAAAATGGCAGGCGATTTGGAGTTTGTGTGAATGCTCTCTAACATCCCTTACAGCTCTGAATGCAATATTTCATGACCCATGACATATCTGTGCCTCATTCTCTTCATCTGTAAAATGAAGAGATGGAATAGATGTAAACTTGTGGCTCAAAATTCCAAGTATGGGAACCAGAACAATTGGAAAATGTTTAACAAAATAAGTACAAACATCACAAAATACATATAATTTAATTTGTGATTTTCTAAGACAATATGCTGCCTGCAGGGATCCATCTGTATTTGAGGTTGATGACTTCCCTGGTATAAAAGACTTCCAAGGTTCTTTTTTTGCCATAAATCTGTGATCCTAAAATCCTTTGATTAGATTATCTCTAATCCCTTCTAGTCACTTCTAGTTCAGAATTCTATTACTCAGTGAAACTGGGGTCAGAGATTAATTTACCTGTGATCATACAACTAGAAAACTGGAGCTGGGGTTCGAGCCCTCATCTTCTGCTCTTAAGTGTAGCACAACACTCCACTGTACCACCATAGCCTCCCTTCTCCCCCTCCTTCTCGCTCTCCCTGTTTCTCTCTTCTCTTTTCCCAGAACTTGATTGTACATTAGTGTATATTATTTGAGGTCCTGACTTCTCAACTAACTTTAAAGCCCTCTTAAAAATATTTTATTGGGGCAGCTAGGTGGCTCAGTGAGTAGAGTGCCAGCCCCGGAGTCAGGAGGACCTGAGTTCGAATCCGACCTCAGACACTTAACACACATGCACAAAAAAAAACCCTAGCTGTATGACCTTGGGCAAGTTACTTAACCCCAATTGCCCTCCAAAAAGCAAATATATATATACATATATATATATATATTATTGATGATGGGCTTTTTTTTTAACATCACTGTCCCTTCTCAACAAATCCCTTCTTTTCTCCCTCCCTTCTGAGTAGGCATAAGTACAAGCAAGCAAAACAAACACACTGGTCATGGTAGCAAGGTAGATAAAGGACTTAGAATCAGTAAGACCCAAGTTCTACTCTGGCCTTAGACACTAATCATGTGACCTTGGGCAAGTCATTTAACCTCTGTCTGCCTAAGATTTGTAAAATGTAAAATGGCTGCTTCCCAGGGTTTTAGTGAAGATAAAAGTAGATATTTGTATGGCACTTCACAAACCTTTAAATAAATTATTTTTAGTTACTATTACTACTACTACTACTACTATTGCTGCTGCTACTGCTACTGCTACTACTACTACTACTACTACTACTACTACTACTACTACTACTACTACTACTACTACTACTACATGTGCCTCATTTTATACCTATGGTCCACCACCACTTTACTGAGAGTCAGAAAGTATGCTTTCTTATTTGTCCTTTGAAGGCATAATTGGTCCCTGAATTGATCGTAGTTCTTAGCTCCTTCAGTGATGTTTTCTTTTCTATAGCTAGGTTGAAAGTAGTGTGAGTTTGAATACAGTGAAACTTACTTAGTGTGATTATAACATGATACCAGGTCACATTTAATGGGAGTCAGGATTATCTGATGTGATGCATGGAGCTAGTTGAGGCTTTTAACGTGGCACTACAACATTAGTCCCCACTTATCTGCTGTGCTAGGTGGATATGACATGCTGCTATGTATAGCAGTTATGCTAATTATTATTTTTTAAAAGCCTTTAACAAAATAGTCAAAAGGAAGAATATTTCAGATGGAAATTCTGCAAGTGCAAAGAATTAAGGAATGAGTTTTTATTTTTTATTACCTTAGAGCAAAAATTTGATGTAATTGAACTGTCCAACCATGGTCATAGTAACTCTAAAACAGAACAAAATGGAATGCCAGACCGGTACAGAATATGATAAAACATGCAGGTGAAATAAAAGGAAAAGGAAAGATGACATCAGCTTTTTGTGGTCTGCAAACAACATCAAACAACAGAAGGGCTGTCATGATAGAAATGGAACTTCTTTTAGTGGTATGGTTTGATGCTTGCAATTAACAACACATTCCTCTTAGAAGAGCAGCCATTCAGACAAAAACTGTTTATCTAGGGCAATAACAGAAAATGGAAATGAAGTGGGCAGTGAAGAACTTTTGCTGAAAGTGTTGGTTAGTTCAGTCAGTCACTTTAAAAATCAAACTCAATTGCATAAGTGCATAAAATTATTGGAGAGGTAGCCAATGTGGATAAGGATATAGCAGCTAAATATCCCAATATTTTGAAGAACATAATTAAAAAAGGTGGATACACTGATAAATTTTAATGTAGGTCAAACAGTACTATTTTGGAAAAAAGCATGCCCTCCAGAACTTATTTTCTAAGAAAGAGAAAGCTAAACCCGGATTTAAAGTGTCTAAGGACCACCTAACTTTTATTTGGGGGTAATGCAGAAGTGGATTTTAAACTGAAACCAATGCTTCCTTATTGGTCTCAAAATCCTTGTGCTCTCTCTGAAAGGCTACAATCATCTATCAACTTCCAGTTCTTTGGTGGCTAAATGTGAAGGTATATGTGACTTAAGTTTCTTTTGAATGCTAGTTTTCATTTTAGCTCAGCTGTTCAAAAACTATTGCAAGGACAATAATATTGAATTTAAAGCATTCCTCATTTTAGATTGTGCCCAGGTCATCCAACCACATTTGGTTCATTGTTTGAGGATGAGCATGCAAATGACTGAGATGGGCGTAAAGCTGTCTGCACCCAATGATATTCATATATATGTCTGTGTGTGTATGTGTGTGTTTGTATGTGTCTATGTATGTTTGTGTGTGTGTGGGGGTTCAATCTACACTGCTAAAACTTTTAAAATGACAATAGTGACATTCTCATCAGATCATTAGTGTAGGCTTCTCTTTAGATACGAAATTCAATAATTTAACAGTTTTACATTTTAAAAATCTTGCTTTCTATAACTACTCACTTGTAATAAACTAAAATAAGAAGTACAGTTTTCTTATCCTTCACTGTCATATCAATAAACAGATAAAAACTTATTAAAATTTTTTATTACATATTTCCATCAATCTGGAACCAAGTACCATTTTTAATATGATAACTTTAAATAGTACAAATTAGAATAATGTGACAATTTAATGGAATTCATTTTTGCATTAATCAGGAAATAGCTGTATAATTTTGGTCATCACATAACTCTTCTCCTGGATCTACTTAAATCACTTTGAATCAATTTATATATACAAGTTTTTCCAAGTTTCTCTGAATCCTTTATTTTTATCATGTCTTAACAGCACAATAATATTCCATTACAGTCATCTACTACAATTTGTCCTGTAACTTCCTGATTGATAGTCACCCACATTCCTTCCAGTTCTTTGCTTCTACAAAAAAATCCTGCCATAATTATTTCTTTTACTTCTTTTGGACTATATGCCTAATAATATGACATTGCTTGCAGTACCAAAAACCCCTTCAAAAGTTACCACTTTAGTCTTTTTCCATGTCTATTTTCTAGCCAGGCAGATTTACCTGTGGACCTGGGGCTGCTCAGAGCGCTGTAGTGTTGTCTGTTTCATGAAGGAGCATAAAAAAACAACTGGCTGAGCAGTAACTGACTCAGTTTCCAAGTCGCCTCCCAAACGTCTGGTGTCTCATATCACCTTTCTGTCTTCTCCTGATTGCCTCCCTGTGTATTGCGTTGTCTTATCGTTCTGCTATTCTTAGATCACTACATGTCCGATGACTACTCCTACTGACTCTTCACTGCTTCCTGAAGGCCATGCCACATCTCTCTTGCTGACATCATCCCACTTTGTTTTATGTTCTATGATCCATCTTGGTGTGATAAAAGGGGTCACAGGATCCAACTAAAGGGTTAAGAACACACGGAAGTTTTGCAAAGGTAAGACCCTAGGAGTGAGAGGACACATTGGCTTTGGTTGATGTTATCAGTTTTGCTGGATTTTTTTTTTAGTTTTTAAAATGTTTTGTTCTATTTTAATAATTTGATATATTTAATAACACATAATAAAATTATAATTTTATAATTTATTATAATGGTTGACTCTTGGGTGAAGGGATATAGTGGGAAATGCTAATGATGTAAAAATAAGAGATATCAATAAAAAATAGGAGGGGCAGGATGGTGGAGTAGAGAGAGAACAGGCCAGAGTCAGAGAGATCTGGGTTTGAACCCTGTGTCTAAGACATACTGGGATCTCAGGCAACTCTCTACACTACAGATTATAGAGGAGTTATCATTGTGCATGGAGACTACAAGCTACTCATTGGTAGCCAATGATACCAATAAAATCACTGTGGGGATCACACACATGTACACAGAAATACTATCTTTCTGTATACACACACACACACACATATATGTGTGTATAGATGGATACGTGTTTGTGTGTGTAACACTGGGCATGGAGTCAGAAAGACCCGAGTTCAAATACAACCTCAGACTCTTACTAGTCGTATGATCTTGGGCAAGTCAATTAATGTCTGTTTGTCTTAGTGCACTGGAGAAGGCAATGGCAGAGACCACTCCAATATCTTTGCCAAGAAAACTCCGTAGACAGTATTGGCATGCTATGGTCCACAGGGTCTTGAAAAGTTGGACACACCTGAACAACAATGTACAAATGCATACACACAGAACTATGTGTATACATGTATTCACATATTTGTAAGTATGCACATGTGTGTGTACTGACTGTGCCCACATAACTAGATAGATAGATAGATGATAGATAGATAGAATCCATATCTATCTTTGTCATGTGAGTATAGTTCATCACATAGGGAAGGAGAAAAATCCCTTTACTCTTTCCTATTAGCTTTTTCCTCCCCTAGTTGAGGCTTCTGGGATAGATTGCACCCACATGACATGAGTCTACTATTTTTCTAATTGGTCCGTAACACATGGCCTTTTACTATCCTCCATCTGTCCAGGATTTAATTATCTGACTTTATTTGCTGCAGAATGTAAATAAACCAGGAGTTTCAAGCCAATTTTCAAATTCAAGCACAATTTGAAATGAGATATTAATTCCATTCATATGTATGAATGTGTGTGTGTGATGTATTAAAGAGGGATCTTGGAGCGGCCACACTGTTACCACTGATCCCTGGTGTAAAAGCTGAAGAAGACTTTTGGTTACTATAGCAGTCTAGTCTGGCCTTGGTTATCTTAGAGCCTCTCCTCAACACAATATTGCCATTAGCCTTCCATGGTAACTATGTGCCTACAGTGAAGGAGAGAAAATGCCCCCACAATGCACAAGGGTAGCATTGACTCATCTGAGTTAAATGAAGCTCAGGCATTCTGTAGAAAAATTCTGATTCTAAGTACTCAGGTTTCTGTATTCATCAGAACCAATTCACGTCATACTTTATGGAATCTTGAATCTTACACAATCACAGAACAGATGGGCTGCAGCCATGATACAAATGTAAATCATTTTTAAAATGAAATGGACTTGAGAAAGACACACCAGGTGCAAATTTCCCATGATGGTTGGGTTGGGGGTTGGATGAGAGGGGACAAGTCAACTCAGGGAACTCTCATTATTTACTCAGCTGGTTGTACATGCCAGTGTTTTGAGAAAATCTATCCCACAGTCTCAAGAACAAGCAGGAGTGGTAAAATGCACTGCATGGTCTCCTCTTTCTTTCTCAGCCTCTGTTCAACAGCCACCAGCAGGAGGGAAACCTCAATATTTCTTGGACACGGTCCAGAAAGGCTCAAATTCCAAATACTTTTTTAATAGTGTGTAAAATTCCATCCACTCAGTTACATATGTTCAAATGCCCCTGTCACACTTGACTTGGGATTGGAGGGACTCAAGGAAAAATGCTAACTGAAAATGGCTTTGGCATTAGAGACTTTACCCCAATACACACACACACGCACACACACACACATACACGCACGCACCCTCAGACCCTGAGCTTGGTTTTTCTGTAATAATTATAGAGTACTCTACAAAATCATCAAGGTAAGCATGCCTACAGCTTTGCTGTGTTTCTTATAGCCCTGAGATGGGGGAAAGACTGCAAGAGCTGCTAGTTCTCTAGTGTAAAATGAAGGGCATGGGATGTAGGCTGCACAGAGAACAAAGGGAACCCAGTGGGTAAGGAATCCAGAGACAATGTCACACATCCAAAAGAAGCCAGTCAGGGGCCTGGTGTGCAGGCCAGCCCCTTGCCTTTGTGTGTCCAGTGCTCCAAAAAACAACATTCTCAGTGGGATCACTTTGACTCATAAGAAGAATGGGCACCATTTTTCTCCTGCAGTTTTTTTACGTCACTGGTCCACAAACAGAATGAAAAGGAAGAATAGATGGCGATCTCTCACTTGCTTGCCGAGTACTCATCATTGAAGATTTGAAACGGTTGTAGATGAAAACCAGTTTGATGAATAGTGATAGCCCCCAGTCCTCCAGGAGGTAAGGAGTGGTTGTTATTACCCCATTGTACAGATGAAGCAGCAGAAGAAAAAAGATCTGCTCACTCAAAGCCTCTCTTTGTGAAGCACGTGTTTAGGGAAATGCTGCTTCTGGGTTCTGGAAATGACGTGCTGTGATAAAGTACAGGGCTTTTGCTGTATCTCAAAGGGAATCGGAATAAGATTAAATCCTTATGAAAATATTCAATCCTTCTGCCTTCCACTTACATTAAAAGGATTACTGGTAGCTCTAGATAGAGGGAGAGACTTTTGTGAAGGAGAAAGATATTTCCAGTGCTGCTGATTCAAACATATTGAAGATGAGAGGCATACAGGCCATTAAATTTATCCAAAGTTGCAGGGAAGAAACGATTCCATTTAAGTGAACTTTGTAGAAAATTGAATGTAAACTCTTTGAGGGCAGAAGCTGTTTTCCATCTTGATCTGCAGTATCTGACATAGTGCCTTGCACATAGCAGGCCTATAGCAAATATTTTTGTTTTGTTTTGTTTTTTGCTTTTTGGAGGGAGAAGGCAGGGCATTGGGGTTTAGTGACTTGCCCAAGGTCACATGGCTAGCAAGTCTGAGGCCAGATTTGAACTCAGGTCCTCCTGACTCCAGGGCCAGTGCTCTATTCACTGCTCCACCTAGCCATCCCCGCAAATACTTTTTAAACTAAGTTAAATTTGGTTATTTTTTCTAACAGTAAAATATTTTTTGGTAATTTAATTGGAATGTCATCCAATTAATAGGATTAGGTAAAACTGTTATTTTTATTATATTGATTATATATTATAATATATTTAGTATATTAAATATATTTATTATATATTATTATATTGATAATTAATCTTAATGCAGTCAATAATGCATGGTTTTAGCTTTTAACAGCCTGGCCTGAGGATTCATCCATCTTTTTTGCTCCCATTTTTTCTGTCTCCACTCTAGCTCAGATATTCACAAGAGCAGTGTCACCTTAGACCTCATTCTTTTGGGAGGTTTTGTGATCCAGTGAAAATAGCATGAACTCTAGAAACAGAGGACTTGGGAGTCAGTTCTGCCTCTGCTGTTTACTTAACTGTGTGACCCTGTGCAAGTAGAATGGTGGAGGAAATGCGGGACCTCTGAGGTCCCTTCCTACAATGATCTGCCGACAATGTTCAAAATCTTGAACTCAAATTCCACCTTTCTGTTCACTCTCTTTTGTCCTTTCATCTCTTCCATTGCCTCACTTCTCTTAAACCTACTCACTTTCCTCACTGCAATCTCTGATTCTTTAATCCCTTGTGGTTTTTAAATTTTTTTCTATTCATCTTCCTCCACCCAACTGAAAGAAAGAAGGAAGGAAAGAAAGGAAGGCAGGAAAGATGGATGGAAAAAAGAAAGAGAGGGCCAGTTAAGTGGCACAGTGAATAGAGCACAGGCCCTGGAGTCAGGAGGACCTGAGTTCAAACCTTGTCAAATAAAATAAATTTCCCCCATTAGCTACACTGAAAAATGTCTGAGTTTGTACATTAATTAATCATCTCTTTGTCAAGAGGTAGGCAATACTCTTCACTGATTCTCTGTGATCAATGTTGAGCATTGTGTTGGATCAGAGTTTTTAAGTCTTTCAAAGTCATCTATTTTTACAATATTCATGTTTAGCATCAATTATTTTCCTGGTTCTACTTAGTTCATTCTGCCTCAGTTCATATGAGTTTTCTCATCTCCTTTGTCACTCCTTATAACACAGTAGTATTCCATTACATTCATATACCATAATTTGTTCAGTCATGTCTCAGTAGAAGGTCACCCCTTATGCATGGTCTCTTCATTGCTGCCCCTTTGGCCCATGGCCTCCCTTCCCCCATCACTGTCCCAGCTGCTCTCCTCCCCCTTAGTTGGTTTTGGTTTTTTATTCAGGGCAGTGAGTGTGTCAGGGGAGGGAAGGGGCGCCCCTTCCCTCCCTTGGGTCCTGGCTGCCCCTGCTCATTTTTAAATCCATGCCCCCATCACCTCCAAATAAAACAAGCCAGTTGGCATGGTTAAGGGTAAAATAAAAAAGGTCACCCTTTTAGTTTCCAGTTCTTTATGACTATGAGAACTGTTTATACATGTAGGACCTTTTTCTCTTTCATCTCTTTGGGGTGTAGACCTAGTAGCGGCATCACTGCACCAAAGGGTATATACAGTTTAGTAATATTTTGGTCTTGACCCTATTGTTAAACAGTTTTGAAAGGGACCATTCTCCACATTTGAATCCTTTGCCCACTTGTCCTTACACTGTTTATACTCTCTCACATTCTTGAGCAAACCCCAGTATTCTCTGCTCCTATTTCCAACACATTGAAGACAGTCATAAAACTGTGTGAAGTGGGTACACTAACAATCCACAATATCCTACCTCAACTGGGCTCTCACTTTTCCAAGATAATCCTTTATTAATTTTGTTTTTTACTCACAAAATATTCCTCACAGTCATTGTTCCCAACCTTCTCCTCTCTCCTCAAATCTCAAAATCTCTCCCCATTTCTCTCTTTCTTAGAGACCTTAACTTGAACTTTCTTTAGGCCAAGGTCATTTGTCATGAGCTCCCTCATCTCCCATTTTCCAGACATCATAGCCTCTTGTTTGATAAAGTATTTATTAAAGTTTCTCTAATCAATTTGGTGATAGAGCTTGGTGTTCACCAGGATGATTTCTGATTTTGATTTCTGCTAATTCCCGGACCTTTAATGTCAAGTCATCCCATACATGTGACATGATTTTTAAAAAGCTTATCTGTGGTTAGTCCTAGCCAAGAGGTTAGAACATGATTTATTTAATTAATGATACCAAAGAGAGATTCGAGCCTCCCACCTCCAGGCTGCATCCCTTTCCCTCGGAAGAAGACCTCATATCCTACTGTAATGAGAAAATCAAAATCATCCATTGGGAGCCCCCCATCTTCACTCTTTCACACCTCAAAGTCTTTCACCCTTCCTCTCCTCATATGTCCAGTGTCAGTGGATTATGTGGCCTTTCCTTTTTGCCAAGGCTAACCTCATCTACTCTTCCCTTTTAACCCAGTCTCAATTCTCCTTATTAGAGATATATATCTCCAATATAGATAGATAGATAGGTAGATAGATAGATAGGTAGGTAGATATATATATAGATATCTAGCTATATATTCAGCATGAATCCCTGCCCTGAATGTCTCTCAAACAACTGTGAACACAGTGCTTGACATGTAGTAAGCACTTAATAAATCATCTATCTATCTATCTATCTATCTATCTATCTATCTATCTATCTATCTATCTATCTATCTGTACTTCAGTTTTTATTCCCTTTCTCTTTCTGTCTCTCTGTCTCTGTCTCTCTTAATTAAAATTGTCCAATCTACAACAAAAAAGATTGAGGCAGAGCTCTGAGCCAATGGCACTTTGTTTGTTTTGCCTTTTGGAGGGCAGTTGGGGTTAAGTGACTTGCCCAATGTCACACAGCTAATAAGTGTTAAGTGTCTGAGGCTGGATTTCAACTCAGGTCCTCCTAACTCCACGGCTGGTGCTCTATTCACTGTGCCACTTAGCTGCCCCTCCAATGGCACTTTGTTAAAGGGTCCATGGTCCTCTCTAATGAAGTGGACCTCAGATCTTCCTCATGATCTGAGATGCCCCCTTCTTCCAATACCTTGTTTTTATAGAGTTTTATACTCAAATATGAAAAATAGACATAGTAAAATATGGAATTTCATTGGTTGATAGACCTTGCTCTTGAGGACCAAAAAAAAATGACATAGCGGGGGGGGGGTCACAGTTTGGGTGAAGCATGGGGCACCTCCACTAAGTCGTCATAAGACATTAATAAGATGGTCAGCTGTCCATACTGGACAAGAGAGAATGGTACAAAAATAAGTTGGGGGATTTTCCAAAGCACCCATGGAATTTGAGTAAAACAGAATGGAGACATCTTTGTCAGCATTCCTGAGGTCACACAAGTAAGTTTCATAACTAGTAAACAAGTGTTGAACATTACTTTAAAGTTTGAGGCCCACTATCTAAGCCTATATGATTTATGTAAAATATCAAACTGATTAATACTGATTGGAACAGAGTAGGGAACCGAATGAATTATTTCTTAGCTCTCTCTGCCTCTGTCTCTCTCTCTCACATGCAGTCTTTCTCTATTTACTTGGTATTTCTCTACAAATCTCTACAAAAGTCTACAAATGTGCCAAGATCCATACCACCCTTAAAAATACCAATCCATCAAATATCATCCAGTCTCTTCCCATTCATTGCTAAACTCTAAGTAATCTGCATTCACTGCCTCCAGAAACTCACTATTAACTCAGCAATTTCTTGCAGTCTTGCAAGCCCCCCAACTCTACCAAGTCTGTTCTCTCAAAGATCACCAATGACTAATTATTAAATACAATGATCATTTTCCAGTCCTTATTTTCCTTGACCTTTCTGCAGTATTTGACAACACCAACAGTCCCCTTATTGAGTAATTTCTCCTTCCTTGGCTTCTATGACACTCCTACATCCTGACTCTTTTTTTTTCTGTTTTAGATTATAAGATCATACGCACATAGCTCTAAAACTGGACGAGACCTCAGAGGCTGCCCAAACCAACTTCCTCATCTTACTGATGAGGAATTAAGGCTTTTGGAGGTTGTCTTGCTCAAATAGTGGCATTTGAACCCAGGTCTTCTCATTTCAGATGCACTGCTCTGTTTCTTCATGATTTATTTCCCTGGTTCCCCCCTCTTCCTGCCTTTTGCCCTGGGGTGTTCTCCAATCTTATTCTTTTTCATTTTTAAAAATCTGAACTTAGACACCAGCAATAAAAGAGCATTTCCATACACAGAACAGAACACAAAAAAAAGATGATTCTCTATGAAACCACAAATCTCCATTTCATCCCATTTATTTTTAAACAAAAGTATATAATAAATCCTGCATATTACTTTTTCAAACTATCTTTTTTATCTGGGCTTTCTTTTGTCCATTAAAAAAATATTAAATGGCTTTATTTTTCTCATCATTATTGCTAGCCCACCTTTCTTCCCTGCCGAAAAGCAAGAAAAAGGAAGGAGGCAAAAAACCACCTTGTAATAAATAAGCATAATCAAGCAAAATAAGTCCACACAGTGAACTTGTCCAAAAATATATCTCTTTCTATACTTTCTGCATTGTGTTTTAATGTGGTTTAATTCAAACTTTAGTGTTTTCGGAGTTCAAAATTCTGTTCTCTTTATTTTTATTTTAATTGTTAACACCATAAAAAGACTATTTTTCTTTTGCACACAGAGTTGAACATAAAAAAGATTCTATATAAAACTGTGAATCTCAGTCTCATACTGCTTACATCACCTCTCTGTCAGGAAGCGGACAACACTTTATCATACATCCTCTGATGATGTGGTTAGTCATTGTATTTATCAGAATTCTCGAGTATTTCAAAGTTGTTTTTCTTTACAATCTTTTTGACCTTGTATAAATTGTTATCTGAGTTCTGTTTACTTCACTGTGACAGTTGATACTGCCCAAATATTCAGCTACATTTGTATGCTAAGATTTGATTAGCTATTTTTCTATGAGGCAATCTAAGTTTCCATTTAGATTCTTTAATTTTCTTCCTTCTACATTTAAATTCCCCATTCAGGTCAAGAAGTTGGCTTTACTTGTGACTTTCCCTCCCTAGTATCATCCTCCCTCTTAATGTACTGTTTGAATTGATGTATTTCTTTTTTTACTTCAGTTTTTTTTTTGGTCTTTTTGGAGGGGGGAAGGCAGGGTAATTGGGGTTAAAGTGACTTGCCCAAGGTCACACAGCTAGTAAGTGTTAAATATCTGAGGTTGAATTTAAACTCAGGCCCTCCTGACTCCAGGACTGGTGCTCTATTCATTGTGCCACCTAGCTGCCCCAAATTTGATGTATTTCCATGCCAAAGTCTTTGAATGAATGTGTTCTTGTGTATATGTATTCAACCATTCTTTGTGCATTTCAGATAAAAGAATCATCTGATGCCCACTCCCCCTCCTTTTTCCCATATTAGTATAGTCTTCTCAAGAAACTCAATTATGAGAAAATTGCAAGTTTCTTCCTCCTTTCTATACTAGCATACTCTCCCTTGTATCTTAGCTTTTCTTGCCCCCCTTGAAGTCCCCAGAACAGAACCAATCCACACCCAGGACCTCTGTTTTTCATATTGAACTATTACCTCAATATTCTTTAAAGAAATTAAGGTTCTGTTGTACGTAGTAACAATAACATTGTACAATGACCAACTCTGATAGACTTAGCTCTCGTCAGCAATGCAAGGATCAAAGACAATTCCAAAAGACTCATGATAGAAAATGCTGTCCACATCTAAAGAAAGAACCATGGAGTCTGAATACAAATTGACCCATACTGTTTTTTCTCTTTTTTTGTTTCTTCTTTCTCGTGATTTTTCCCTTTGGTTCCTCTTTACAACATGACTAATGTGAAAATGTTTAATATAATTGTATATGTATAGCATATATCGGATTGTATGCCATCTTGGGGAGGGGAAAGAGAGAGAGGAGAAGAAAATTTAGAACTCAAAATCTTATTGAAGTGAATGTTGAAAACTAAAAATAAATAAATAAATTTGAAAAAAAAATGAATTAAGGTTCTGAATGGATACTTGTTTCTTCTTCCATTATTAAAATGTGAGCAACATATCATTACACAGTTACTTACAATTGCTCAAATAAATTTATCTTTTTAGGTTTCATTAAACTCTTGTGGTTTCCATTTCAAAATTCCTACTCCGCTCTGGTCTTTCCATGAAATTAAAATTTGTCTATTTTGTTAAAGGTCTATTTTTCCCCTGTAGGATCATATTCAGATTTTCAAAATGAGTTATTCTTGGTTGTAAGTCTTTTCCCTTAACAATACTGTATTCCAAGATCTCTTCTCATTTATATAGAAACGATTAGGTCTTCTATGGTCCTTACTGTACTTTCTTGGTACTTAAACTGCTTCTTTCTGGATAATTACCCTATTTTTTTCTTTGATGCAGCAGCTCTGTATTTTGACTACGACAAGCCTACGACTCTTCCTTTTGCAGTTTCTTTTGGAAGGTGATCTACTGGATTTCCATCTTCACGTCTATCTCCTTATATACATTTAGATAGAGTCTCTTACTGGTCTTTTTTGTCACTGTTGCTATTGCTGTCATTGCTCATTGCATTTATTCACTCTGCATTCTATTGTTTGGGATGTTTGAGAAGCAAACATTACCTTCTGTCCCGTTTTTCTTTCTAAAAATATTTCACTCTTTTTTTTTTAATTACTGAATGTTTTGCATAGCAAAGAGCAGATTTGTAGGACACATCGCCCTGTACTGCCTTCTGACCTCCATCATTCTATGGAATACATTATTCCGTTCCTTCCTCCTTTTCCTAGTGGGTGTGGAATAGTCTTGAGTTATTCAAATCTACTTTCATTTGTATTTAAAATTCTTTCTCTTCTTGGCTTGCAGATATTATTTTTGAATTAAATTGTTAAATTTAGCCACTATATATCTTGGAGTTTGCAGCTTTGATTTGTTTGTTTCTTCTCCCCGAAGGTGATCTGTGAATTCCTTCATTGAATTTCATTTTCTATGTTCAAAATTTCTTGGCGGTTCTCTTCCATCATTTCCTTCATTATAATGTTAAGGTTTTTTTTATCCTGTCATATTCTTCTGGGAGACCTATGATTCTTAGGTTGCCTCTTTGCATCTTGCTTTGAGATCTATAGGTGTTGCTTATATAGTGAGTATATTTATTTTAATGTTATTGTTTATTGCTTCTTTTTTTCTAGGCTGTTCTTCACTTCTGCATATTGAAATTCCCAATCAACTGTTCTTTTTTGCTTCTTTGGTGAAGTTTGCCATTCCAGATTCAAGTTTTTTTTTTTTCTAGTCTGCTCACCATTCTTGCTGCTAAGGACGTAAATTCTGCTCTTATAAATATTTCTCTTTTCTCAGGAATGATGTTTTGTGGTTCCATGTTCTCTTCAAATTCAACAGGGTCCTCTGTCCCATAAAGTCTTGGATCACTTTCCTTTATTTTTCAGTATTTATTGACTGAATTTATTTACTAGATCTGGATACCATATTTTCTTCTTTTGTTGCTGTTTTGGCTAATGATTTATCTGGGTATGTTCAAGGATTTTGAGTTCTCTTCTTATTGAAATCTTTGATACTTTCAGCTTTTCCCCCTTATTTTCCTTATCACTCACTTTCTGACTCCTTTTACACTGATTGTAGTTTCTTTGGGGGCTAGATCTCAAAGTGTCTCAATGCTCCCACACTGAGAAGTTCACCAGAGTAGGTCTCTGACTTCTGGGCAGTCAGAATTCACCCCCTCTGGGCACCATGCTTTTTCCCTCTGGTTCAGTGGAGTGCTGTGCACTCTCCCCACACACAATGTTCTGTCCTGTTGGCCTGTCCTGCTCCTTCTTTTCCCTAGTTCTCTGGCCAGGTACTAACAGAGCTTGTTCAGAGTTCAGAGCCTGTTTTCCCCAGCATGAGTAGTCAGAGCTTTGGAGCACTGCTACTTCTGCATTTCAGCTGCTTGGAGGCTCCTGAAGGCGCTGGCTCTCAAGCCCCAATCAAATTTCCACAGGTTTTCCACAGAGCTGGAAAGGGGGGATGGAACAAAGGTAAAGGTGTAGAAAGTAGAGGAACATCTAAATATATATAGCTATAGGGAATAGCTAAACAAACTGTGGCACATGAATATAATGGAATATTACCATATTATATGAAATGATCAATAGAGAAGAATGGAAAGAACTACATGAACTGATGCAGAGTGATGTAATAAAAGCTAGGAAAATTATACATAATGACTACGATGCAAATGGAAAGAATGACAACAATATGATCAAAATGGATGCTGTAAAATTACAAAGAACAAGCTTGGCCCCAAAGAAGAAACATGAAAAAAAAACCCTCCCTCTATTCCTTTGCAGGGGTGAGTGCTAAGGGTCAGGTTTTCTCAATGAATTGATAATTCTGCTATTTTTTTTCTCTTCTTTCTCTTTTAAAAAAAAGATTTCTTGCTGTAAGGGATAGCTCTCTGGGAGGGAGTAGGGGTAAGGATATAGAGGGAGATCTAGGTTATGGAAAAATATATGAATAAAATCTATTTTATTTTATTTACCTTTAGTTTACAACATTCAGTTCCACAATCCCTCAAATTTCAAATTTTCTCCCCTTCCCTCTCTTCCCTCCCCTCTATCCCCCCCTCCATGGTGGCATGAAATTAAATATAGGTTCTACAAATACCTTCACGTTCAATGTTGACTAAGTTGTAAAGGATTATAAACAGTGAGAAAGAAGGGACAAAACAAAATAAAACACAAAAGAGAGAGAGCAAGCAGTTTGCTTCCATCTGCATCCAGCCTCTAGAGTTCGAAAATCTATTTTAAATAGAGGTTTTCATTCAACATAGGAAGCAGTGATGAAAGGAGCCACTATATGACATGTATCCTTCTTCAGGATTTCAAGTATCTATCATCTCATCAATGTGGATGCTCCTTTCACCAGAGCAGATTGCACCCTCCAGCTGTACCATTCCCTGCCCCCATAATTTAGTAGATATTTTAGGAGTTACCAAGGCTAAAAAATTCATCACCTTTTGACTAACCTAGTGATGAGGCTCTCTAACCTTAGCAGGGCTGGGCTTTAGACAACCGACCCATAAGCCATCAGCAAGACCCTTCTCAAAGTCTTCTTAGAGTGGAGAGCCCTGACTAAGCCTGTACTTTTCTACCACAGTCTTTGATAACATAGGGGAATATCTATGCCTTGTTAAGAAATTAGAATGGGGGGCAACTAGGTGGCTCAGTGAATAGAGTACTGGCCCTGAAGTCAGAAGGACCTGAGTTCAAACCCAGCCTCAGATACTTGACACTTAACTAGCTGTGTAACCTTGAGCAAGTCACTTTACCCTCATTGCCCAAAAACCCAAATTTAGACTTTATATAAGACAATTAGAACTATATAAAAAAAGAATTGGAGTAAGAATCCAAGAGAAAGACAGGTTAACAGGTAAATGTAACATAGGTGCATTGCAGATGAAGATTATGTAATTTTTAAATCTTTATATCTCCCATACCTAAAACAGTTCCTTGTACCTTGTGAGTGGCTAAAGGTATTTGTTACATTGAATTAAACTAATAGCCACATCCTGTTGATTCATATTGAGTATATATCTACAAAAACTAAAGGAAAACAAACCCAGATCTTATTCACATGAATTTCCTTTCAGTCATTGTACTGTTGCCATTATTTTCCTTTTTAAAATTCATTTATTAATTTTTCACTTTTATTAGATTTTTGAGTTCTAAATTTCCCCCTCTTCCTTCCCTCCCCCACCCCAAGATGGTGTGCAATCTGATATAGGTACAATCATATTAAATGTATTTCCACATTAGTCACGTTGTAAAAGAAGAATGAAAACAAAAGAGGAAAACCATGAAAAGGGAAAAAAAAGAGAAAAATAGTGTGCTTCCTCCACAGTTCTTTCTCTGGGTGTGGAGAGCATTCTCCATCATGAATCTTTTTGTCGCCCTTATTTTAAAAGATAAGAGCAGAACTTTACATTTACCCCTAATAAAAGTCATGATGTTAAAAACCCACCGAGCTGTCCAGAATTTCTTGCTGGACAGAGCTCATTGGATGCACTCAGATTCCCATCATGAGGTTTGGCTTGACTGAGCAATACTACATTGTTAGAAAAACAGTAGAAACATAGGAAGGTTCACAAGGTTTTCCAGAAGTTAGAAGCAGAGCTACAATGATGGGAAACACTGAACTAGGGGCAAGAAGACCTTCTAGGAGTAAGGAGGCTCCATCACTAGCTAACTAGGTGACTTTGGGGAAATCATTTTGAAAGGCAACATATTAAAGTGGCCGGAGGGCTAGATTTGGAGTTAGGTGAGACCTGGGCACAACACTGTCTGACACTAGCCAGATCCAATCCACTTAATGTCACAGAACTCAGTTTACTCATGTGTAAAATAGGTTTAATAACATGTTTTATATTAGCTACCCCACAAGGTGGTTGTGATAATGAAATGAGATAAGATGAAGAACTTGGTAATTCTAGGGGCAGCTAGGCTGTGCAGTGGTTAGAGTGCCAAGCCTGGAGTTAGGAAGACTCTTCTTTCTGAACTCAAATCAGGTCTCAGACATTTACTGACTACGTAACCCTGGGCAAGTCACTTAACCCTGTTTGCCTCAGTTTCCTCATCTGTAAAATGAAGTGGAGAAGGAAAAGGCAAACCCTTCCACTATCTTTGCTAAGAAAACCCCAAATGGGATCATGAAGAGCCAGACATGACTGAAATAGCTAAACAAATCTTCGAAATACTGGCATTTGTTACCTAATAATAATAACAATAATTAGCATTTATGTTGTACCTACTATGTGCCAGATGTTGTGCCTTTAAGCATTTTACAAACATTTGATCCTCACAACAATCCTGGGAGGTGGGTGCTATTATTATCCCCATTTTACAGGCGAGGAAACTGAAGCAGACAGAAATTAAGTGACTTGACTACTATCACACAGTTAGGAAGTATCTGAAGGCAGATTTGACATCAGGTTTCCTGACCCCAGGCCTAGTGTTCTATCCACTGTATCATAACAATAACAATGATAACTCATATTTATATAGTATTTTAAATTTTAATAGTGCTTTCTTCCCAACAAACCCATGAAGCAGATAGTACAAATTTTTATCAGGTCCCATTTTACAGATAAAGAAGTAGAGTCTCAGAGATGTTAATTAAATTTGATGCAGTAAAATAGCTAGCTAGCAGATGGTGAAGCGTGGACTCAAACCTAAGTCTTTTACCTCCAGCTCCCCTGCTCTTTTCAATGTGTCATTTTGCCTCTCTGGGCTTCAGTTTCTGCATCTGTATAATGAATGAATTTAGAAGCAATGATCTCTAAAATCCCCTCGAGGGCTATGATTCTATATTTTCTAGCTGCAGGCTTATGATCTTCTAAAGACCTAGAAGTGACCTGCATGTCTTTACAAGCATCTAACTTGATATATCAAAAAAAAAACAAACAAACCCCAAACTTGGGTTTTTCCCCCCTGTTATAACAGCAGTCCTGTATCCTCAGCTGTCTTTATTGGAACTCTCTTGTTGCCAGACAGGTTTGCACAGCTGTCCTGGACAACTGTCTCAACACTTCCAATGACACTCAGTTTGCTTGTGGGTTCTATGCACAAAGTCAAGTGTATTGCTCTGAGGTTCCTGGGCTTGCTCACACACAATCAACATCTGACAGGGGGAACTAAAAAGTAAGCAGCCACACCTAATTCTGGGAAGAGCCCAGTGAAAAAGGTGTGTCCTGCACCTGGGATGCCTCTCTCCTGTGAGTTTAAGCAATCTCCTTCTCATTCCCCAAACCGTGAGCATATCTACAATTCCCTGGCCATTACTGTCCATCTCAGCCATTTAGTCCCTCATTTCTCAAACACCTTTCTTCCAATGCAAGCCATCATGCTGTCCCTAATAAATCAGTCAATCAAAAAGCATTTATTAAGCTCTTCCCAGCTTCCTAAAGACGTATCTCCCTACCTGTGCTAATGGTAAGCATTTTGCTCTCTCCTTTTCACTTCTACCAGACAGCCAATTACTAAGGCTCTATTTCTGTGTTATGTCTTGTTCAGAAATGAATCTGGATTTTTTTTTAATCTTTATAGCACCTGTAAGGATTAGAGTTGGAAGGAACTTAGAGGTCATTTGGTCTGACCCCAACTTGTTATTAGAAGGGAATGGGAGGGTCCTATGCCAAAAGCATATGATCATCCATAGCAGCTCTTTTCTGATGGCAAAAAATATTGGAAATTGAAGGGATGCCAATCAATTGGGGAATGGCTGAGCAAATTGCAGTATATGTTATGATGGAATACTATTGTGCTATAGGAAATGATGAGCAAGATGCTCTCAGAAAGACCTGGTAAGACTTACCTGAGCTGATGCAAAGTGAAATTTACTGTGTACAAAGTAACAGCAATGTTGTAAGATGATCAGCTGTGAATGACTTAGCTATTCTCAGCAATACAATGATCCAAGACAGCTTTGAAGGACTGATGAAAAATGTTATCCCTCCCGAGAAAGAAATGGCGGTGTCTGAATATAGATTGAAGCATACTTTATTTGCTGTTTGTGTTTTAGTTTATTTTTTGGTTTTTTGGTCTATATTTCCTTTCACACACAATGTGATTGTTATGGAAATGTTTTGCATGACTACACATGTATGGATAGAGCACTGACCCTGAAGTCAGGAGGACCTGAGTTCAAATTTGACCTCTTACCAGACACTTGTCACTTACTAGCTGTGTGACTCTGGGCACTTAACTCTGATTGCCTCACCAACAAACAAACAAAAAACAAAAATTTAAAAAATTACTACATGTGTATAACCTCAAATTGCTTGTCTTCTAAATGAGGGACTTGGGGAGGGAGGAAGGGAGGGAATTTGGAACTCAAAATTTTAAAAACGAATGTTAAAAATTGTTTTTACATGTAACTGGGGAAAAATAAAATGCTAAACAAATTTTAAAAAGCATATGATCATAGAATTGAAAAGGCCTTTGGAGATTGTCTAGTCCAGCAGCCCACCCAATGCAATAATCCCCTTTATAGCCAGCAATAATATCTCACATTTATATTGGGTTCACACTTATCAACACAAAATGCTTTCTTTACAAGAACCCTTTGACATTAGGCTGCTCCAATATTATCACTCCCATTTCACACATTAGGAAGCTGAGGCTTCAGAGAAGGGAAGTAATTTCCCCATGGTTTCATAGGAAATCAGTGGCATAGTCCAGACTTAGGACTTAAGTCCAATGCTTTTCCATGATACTACAAAAGCCTTTCAACTCTCCTGACCACAGATCACCTAGCCTCTGTTTAACACATCTCCAATAGTATAGAACAAACTACTTTACCAGGTAGTGAAATTCCCAAGAAAGACAGGGGTGCAGTGACATAACTTCACCTCTCTGGTACTCAGTTTCCTAATGTGTAAAATGAGGCAATTGAACTATGTGCCCTTTCAGCTCCCTTCCAGCTTTAAAATCTATGACCCTGTTATCACAGGTAATGAGTGGCATTTCCAAATGAGATAGCATTTACACACTTTAAAGCACTGTGAAAACACGAGCTGTCGTTAGCTGTTAGATCCAGCATTAAAACTCAAATTCTTTGAGTGCAAATTCATTGTTTATTTGTTCTCTACTCTCTCATTAAGCCACCTGGTCAGAATTCGGTTTAAAACATCTTCCATCACCATTTCACTGGCCTACTGAGAAATAAAATTGTTAGCAAGGCAAGTCACGAATTTATGAAATTATCCCCTTTTAGTGAGTTGGGACTTTTAGCGGTCTCCTGGATTGTTAAAGGCCACATCACGTCTCAAACCTGCCTCTGTCTGAGTTTTGTGATCAGTAGTAGGTCACAATCCATTTCCTCCACATGGTTTAGTGACATGTAATTTACTCCTACTATGATATCACTGCAATTCCCATTTCTATTTCTTGTATTTCAACAACATATATATTTATGTTCTTGACATAGAAGAAAACTTTCCCAACAGTTCTTTCTGATCAGTTGCTTTTAAATAAAGCCTGCCTTTTTATTGTTTTCCAATCATGAATCTCAATATACCAGGTTTCAGGGAAACCTATGAGGTTATATTTACCTCCCTGCATTGAAATCTCAAGGTCTTCATACTCATTGCATCCTAGAATGAGAGTCCGTAGAGCATGTGATCCTAATTTTGCAGATGCAGAAAAGGAGGCTCAGACAGTTTGTGACTTTCCCACAGTTGCCTAGGCATGATGTATATGACAGAGAGCTAGGATCCAACCCAAGGCCTCCAACCCCAAACCCACTGTTCTTTTCCTTCTACCACATTGCCTGATTCCTCATATTCTAATCGCTGATGTATAGACACCATGGCATAAACATATGTATACGTATGTATACATGCCCATCTCGTGACTTATTCCTTTGCCAGGAGTGTATGAGATTTCAGTGAGGACCAACGCCCCTGGTGGGAGGGCTTGCCAAGCTCTTTTCAGAGCTGCTGATCCCTCTTTGGTAGCCACCTGTCTCCCAGTTCTCACCTGTGGCTCCAAGAAAGTATAGCACGTGTAGCAGTCACACCCAGGTAAAACCATCTTGGCAGACGGGCTAAACCAGTTGAGAGCACCCAACGTGCCTTAAACATGTCAGTGCGTTAGGGGGATGTCTATGCCACGCACGTGAAGACTTCTCCCAGCAGAATGGGCGGACAAGAACAATTGTTCCCAGGCCAGTTGTCTTAACTTTGGTCCTGCCACTGGACTTCATTGACTCTGGAAGAGAGTGAGGCTGACAGCTTTGTGCAACTCTGTCTCACTCCAGTCCAACGCAGACACAAGTCAAGACATCAATCACCCCATGATGTCACTGGTCCTCTTGGAAACAAAGCACTGACAACGACACACATATCAATATACGTATATATGCCAATCTGGGCCTAACACACGTTGTTCACCTTTCATGTGTATGTAATGGGTTCTTTTAGTTACAAAGGACTTTCACATGTATCATCTCGGGCTGAAAGCGTCATAAAAACTGTGCTCTGTTGAAACTGTATGTTCTTTTACAAGGCCAAGCACAGTACTGTGCCACCAACAAGTACCTGAAAAGTCCTTAAGTAGAATCAAAATGTCTTATTTGAGCCTGAAAACACCACCACCAAGGTGACAAAGCAGATCTTATCAATCTAGTTTGTAAGTCAGAAAACTGCTGCTTCCTTGTGTCTTAAAACTGTCTCACAATCAAGCAGATGAAGTCAAGTAAATGAATTTTTACTAAGCACTGAGTGCTGTGCTACAGGCAGAGTGTACAAAAACAAAGCATCCCTGTCCTCAAGGAATTTAAATTCCAATAGGAGAGAGAATATACACACAATATAAAGATGTACAAAACACATAGAAAATCAAAAAAAGGAGTTTGGGGAGGAAAGATGCTAACCACTGTGGGAATCAGGACAAGGCTTCTTGTAGAAGTTGGTACTTGAACTATCCTGAAGGAAACCGGAGTTGGAGGTGGTGAGGTAAGGAAATATTTTAGGCACGAGGGACAGACAGTGCAAAAACAGAGATGAGAGATGGAATACCATGGGTGAGGAGCAGCAAATAGGCCAGTAAAGATGGATTATCATGTACAAGGAGGGGAGTAATGTGTAAGAAGATTGGAAAGAGGGGCAGCTAGGTGGTGCAGTGAATAGAGCACCAGCCCTGGTGTCAGGAAGACCTGAGTTCAAATGTGACCTTACTAGCTGTGTGAACTTGGGCAAGTCACTTAACACCAATTGCCCTGCCTTCCCCCCTCCAAAAAAAAAGTTGATTGGAAAGGTGGGCTGGAGCCAGGTTAGGAAGAGCTTAAAATGCCCAAAAGAGGGATTTCTATTTGATGCTAAAAGTTGTAAGATGTGACTGGAGATTACTAAGGAGGGGAGTAAGACAGTCAGGCCTTCATTGTAGCAACATCAGTTTGGCAGTTGGGTAGAGGATGTGCTGGAGAAGGTAGAGACTTGTGGTAGGGAGATCAAATGTGAGACCATTGTAATGCATAAGGAGGGTGGTAATTAAGGTTTGAACTAGAGTGATAATGGTGTGAATGGGCAGAATGGGTCAGATGTGAGAGATATTATGGAGTTTGTGCTTGTTGACTGAGGTAGAAATGATAGGTTTTGACAATTGATTGGATGCCAAGAGCAAGTGGGGACGAGGTATTGAAGACGACACGGAGGTTGTGACTGGAAGGTGTCGCCCTCCACAGAAATGAGGAAGTCTGGAGGAAAGGGTAGTGAGTTCTACTTTGGATGTATTGCGTGGAAGGTGCTTATGGGACAACCAGTTCAACATGTCAAATTGACCTGTTGATATGTGAATTCTACTCAGGAAAGCGACTAAGGATGGATGCACAGACCTGGAGTCATCTGCATAGAGATAATAATTGAGCCCACGGGAACCGACGAGGTTTTCACAAGGGAAAATGTAAAGAGAAAAGAGAAAAAGGCCCAGGGCAGAGTCTTAGGGAATACCTTCAGTTAGAGGGGCAGAACACAGATGATCATCTATTGAAGGAATATGAAGAGAATGAATGATCAGATCAGTGGGAGGAGAACCAGGAAAGAGCAGAGCCACGCAAACCCAGACAGCAGAAGATGTTGAGGAAATGCGGAGGAGGGGCCAATAGTGTTTTAGTGCCATGAAGAGGTCAGGAAGGATGAGATTTGGTCAGTAAGAAATGATTGGTAACTTTGGAGAAAGAAATGATGAAATCAGAAGCCAGTTTGCAGAGAGTTTAGAAGAAAATGATAGGAAAGGAAGTGGAGGCAGCCTATGTATACATCAGAATGGAAGAAATAAACAGAATTGACATGGGATGTTAACAGGAGCAGAACTGAGGTGAATGGGGTGAGGGTGGTCAAGAACCTGTTTACTCTTTGGCTTTTTGGAGTTTGGTATCACATGGTTTGGGAGAGTAAAGGGGAGTGGTTACTTTGTTAATGATCAGGGAATGGATCCATGCAGAATATTACTGGATGAAACTCCACCGATGAAAATAGGTAGGTAAAATGGTTGAAGTTTTTTCTTGGGGAAGCATTATAGTAGTTTTACAGGGGCAGCTAGGTGGTGCAGCGAATAGAGCACTGGCCCTGGAGTCAGGAAGACCCGAGTTCAAATTGACCTCAAACACTTAACACTTACTAGCTGTGTGACCTTGGGCAAGTCACTTAATCCTTATTGCCCTGCCTTCCCACCTCCATACAAGCAAAAGAGTTTTATAGCTGCAAAGGCAGCTAGATGATTCAGTGGATAGAGCCCTAGGTCTGGAGTTAGGAAGTTGCTGTTGAGTCATTTTTTAGTCACGTCCAACTCTTCCTGACCCCATTTGGGGTTTTCTTGGAAAAGATACTGGAGTGTTTGCCATTTCCTTCTCCAGCTCATTTTACAGATGAGGAAACTAAGGCAAACATGGTTAAGTGACTTGCTCAAGGTCACACAGCTAGTAAGTGTCTGAGACCAGATTTGAACTCACAAATTTGAGTCTTCCTGATTCCAATCCCAGTGCTCTATCTACTGTGCCACCTAGATGCCCAGAGTCAGGAAGACTTGAGTTCAAATTCAGCCTCAGACATATCCTAGCTACGTGACTCTGGGTAAGTCATTTCATCTCTATTTGTTTCAGCTTCTCCAACTGTAAAATGGAAATGATAACAGTACCTATCTCATGGGGTTGTTGTGAGAGTCAAATGAGATACTATGTGCTTAGCACAGTACCTGGCACTTAGTAAGTACTATAATGCTTATTTCTTTCTCTTTGTATATCGTAACTACCCCATCCCTGAATTACAATGGTATAACAGCAATATAGAAAAGGGCAGAGAATATGGAAGCTTTTTCTCCTTCTGCCTAGAAACAGAGAAATAGATCTCTATAAGCAGCTTCTTCATTCTCTTCTGCCAATTTACCAGCTATGAGAGTTTGTCATTTTCTAAGAAATTTCTCAGGTGGAGAGGGAAAAGTTGTTCATTCAGCAACTCCCCATCACCTCCAGGATCAAATATAAGACCTTCCATCTGGTTTTTTAAAGCCCTTCATAATCTAGCTTTCCCCTCTGCTACCTTCCCTATTTTAGACTTGACTCTTCTCAAGACACTGGCTCCTTGTCTTTCCACATACACAATACTCCATCTCCCAATTCTGGGCATTTTCACTGGCCCCCATGCCTGGAGCACTTTCCTTCTTCATCTGGCATCTCTGGTTTCTTTGAAAATGCAGCAATAATCCCACCTTCCATAAGATGTGTTTCCTAGTCTTCCATAATGCTGGTGGTTTGCATGTTTTGTTCACCTGTTAAACCATGAATTACTTGAGCTTTGTGTACCCACAGCACAGAGCCTAACACATAGTAGACATTTAAGAAATGTTTCTTGACTTGAAATCGGAGGATTGGAGTTCAATCTCTACTTTAACACATATTATCCATATGACCTTTGCCAAATCATTTCATATCTTTGGCCTCAGTTGTAAAATAAAAGGTTTAAGTAAGTTCTAAAGTTCCTTCCTGATTTATATAACCATGAGGCAAAAGGAAGAGAAAGTATGTACTTGTGTTACATCTCAGCTTCATAGATTAAAAGGTACAAAAGACTTTAAAGGTCATCTCCTCCACCCCCTTGATTTAATGGATTAGAAAACTAAAACCAGTGGTGTGCTGATAAATGTTTAACAACTAGCCTCTGAGGGGGAAGAGAGAGGAGGGAATATATGTAACATACTTTTAAATTTAATCTGAATTATTAACATTTTCTCCATTACTTTTTAAAGTCTAGACATTTGATAAAATAATATAGCAAGCTGTGATCCATTAAAATTTAACCACTATCAGAATAAGTAGTCAAATAGTAACTGACAGAACCAAGATTCAAACCCAGGTCTTCTGATGCTCTTGATTTTAAATCTAGCACTTTCTTTGAAGCTCAGTAAAGGTTGATTGCCTTGATTTAATCTGACGGACTGAGCTTGTGTTTCAAGTGGAAGAGGCAGAATTTCAGCCCCCTGCACTTGTGGTGATGGTTGATTTCTCCTGGTCTCACGGTGGCAATAACTCTGTTCATGACTTACTAACCATATTCCTAGTGGTTCCACAGTGCATTGGGTTTAAGAATAGGACCCAATTTAACTGCTGCTGATGGCTGAGACAGTCTGTGCTTTTTTGTTTCTGCCTTGCTATGGTCCAAGGCACCCAAATGAATATGTTAAATAATGCAAATAAATTATTGAAAGTTGATTTCATTACCATTGTTGACTCGGTTTTTTTATTTACCTATTTTGTTAAACTCTCCAAGTATTCCCCCCATCCTTTCTAATTTGGAAACAGAAGCAAATTTGGTGAACGGTCAATTGCAGCTTCAATGAAGACATTTAAACATTAAATGTCCTATGACAGAGCACCTCTTGGGCAATGGCATGAGTCAAATTTGTGGAGGATGGGAGAAAAAACATGTGACGTTATTTCTTTCTGGAACAGAATCATACTAGATGGCTGAGTCAAAGACAGGAGAGTCATAGGAGAATAGATTTAGAGCTAAAAGACATCTTAGCCCTGTGATCCAATCCTCTAATTTTATGGGTAGAGAAACTGAAACTCTGAGAAGTTAAGGGACTTGGCTAGGGTCACATAGAAAGTAAGTATATGAGGCAGGATTAGAACCTAGGTCTTCTCAGGTCCTCTATTCACCATATCACATTGGTCTCTTGCCTTGGCATGTACTTGGACATGGTTCCTGCCCTGGTCTTCATGCCCTGCTCTCTGGACCTGCTACAGATCCTTGTCCAATCTGTAGTGATCTCTTGCTTTGGCCCTGACCATGAGGTCTTGGTGCAAGCCATTCCCAACCCCCATCATAGTCAGGCTTCCTCAAATAATCCATCTCCTAATAGTCTGTTACATCTCTCACTTCATGCAGGCTGACATTAATACTCGCCATAAGTCTCTTCCCATAGACCCCAAAGATGAGGCAGGTTTCAGGAATGCAAATGTGAACAAGGATGTGTAACCAGGCAGGAGGCAGACCAAACAGAATGAAGTTAACTCCTTAGCTAAAGAGAACAGGACAAACAATGATCTATAGAAACCAAGGATTTGGCTTTGGTCACTTTACAAGTGGAGTCTAGTTCCCATGTTAGAGCAGTTAGCCTACCTTAATGACCCTAAAAATTCTGAATGGTCTGAAATGGTTCTCCAATCACCAGGCTTCTCAGCAAACAGGCAAGCTTCCAAAAATGGACCATCCCAGATGGATTCTTGTCCTGGAAAGGGTATTGCCTTGGTATACTTAAGAACAACAACTCCTGTGAATTGTCTCTATTTTTGTGAAATTCTTAAAAGCAACACTTTGTGCTATAAAAAGAAATGCCAAAGGGTTTTTCAGCCATAAAAGAATAAAAATAGGTGACATTTATGTGGGGCTTTCAGCTTTGCAAAGGCACTTTACAGACATTACCTCATTGGAGCCTGCTAACAACCCTGTGAGAAAAGTACAATAGGTATTATCTCCATTTTACAGATGAGGAAACTGAGACTCAGAGAGGTTAAGAGACTTGCCTATCATCACATAGTATCAGAGGATTTGAACCCAAGCCTTCCTAACTCCAGATTCAGCATTCCATTTTAGACCATGATGCCTCTTTGAAAAGTGAAACAACTTGGGTTCATTTGTTACCCCAAGTTTAGGAAACTTCCCCCTTCGGGGCCTTCAGGAATGTAAGTCAGCAGTGTAGTCACAATTTAGAACTCTTAATTTTATGCACATCAGAGCAGGTCCTGCTGATTATGTGATTCACATGTGATCAGATAACCGTGTCACTCAACTGTAGGAATTTCATTCCCTCTGGCCTCTCTAAGGTTTTATGATTCAAAAGAACCTTATCTGACTTGTAAAGATTCAGAGTACACATTGCTCACTGGATGCCTATCATCCCTCCATCATTTGACAAACTCACTCCTTAATCTTCTGCTCAAAATTTTGCACCTAATCTCATGGTTTTTCCCCTCATTCTTGAGTACGACACAATCCATTTTGCTTTACTATTATCAGGGGACTATTAGAAGTTCTCATGGTTCTGGTTTTTTCCTCCATTCCTTGAGTATGAAACAATCCATTTTACTTTACTGTTATCAGGGGACTATTAGAAATTTTGGCCAGCAGCTCCACACCTCTGACCCCTGCTGAATCTGTAATAAACTACACAGCTAAATTAAATGCCTTTAATTTTATCTGAGGTTCTTTCATTAAAATACCTTGTCAACCAAAAACAATTAATTGTCCAAAAATTAGGAGACAGTTGAATAAATTGCAGCATGTGAACATTCTGGCCTCATGGATAGAATGATGGACTTGGCATCAATAAGACCTGCATTTTCAAATTCTACCTCTTCCATTCATTAGTTGTTTGGCCCTGAGCAGTTCATTTACCTCTCCATGCCCAAGTATCTACCTGTGCAGGATCTAACTCCTTAATCATAGAATGATCTATCTTTGTTGGTGAAGAGAGTTCAGTGTTTGGAAATAAAGCATTTGTGTGTTTGGGAATGATGAATGTAATGAAATAATATTGTGCCGACAGAAAAAGGAAAAAGAAGTTCGACTCTATAAACATGTGCAGAGTACTGAACCAGGTCCTTATGTTACAAAGAGGGGAAAAAAATCTCTGCCTCCAGAAGAGCTGACATTCTACTGCTTAGAGTAGAGGTGTATAATGGTAAGGGAATTTGAAGATCTTCCATGCCCCTTAATAGTCCGAATGTAATCACATGGAGCCTGTGGTGGGGGGAGCTTGCTGAATGGTGGAACAGGAAATAAGTCAGAGCAGTTAGAGCAGAGGGAGAGAGAGGACACAGGTAAGCAAATAGTTAGAACTGTAAGTGTTTGTTTGTAGAAAGGACTGAGCAGAGAGAAGACTTTGGGATGGTATTGCTCCCTGCAGTAATAATGTGTATTAACTTCTTTGTTGCTATGATGGATTCCATTTTCTGATGTTGGGATTTGGCTTTCTGGTGTCTGAATAAAAGTTTTTGCTTCTGTCTTCTATATGGAGAGCCTGTTATATTTTGTGAGTCAGAACTAGGCCAATATATTCATAGTCCCAGTCGGGGCTATGAATGTTACCTTGGAGATACAAGATGAGGAAGAGACACAGCATGTGTACAGAGAGAAAAGACTGCCCACTGGGGAATTCAGGAAAAGCCTCCCTCTGACAGGAGATGACATTTGAACTATGCTGTGAGGAAATGTGCAAAAACATGCAGGATCAGAACAATACAGGTTCTTATAATATCAAATCGTGACCATACAAAAGAACATACACAATGACTACAGCAACAAAACCCAGTAACATGCACATACATGCACATTATATAGGGGATATAGAAATAAGAAGCTTTGCTATTCTTTTGTCAATGTAAATCCGCACTTTTTGAAAAAAGGGTCATAATAATGTTACTGGGGTATGATAATGTTGTTGTGTGGTCATTTAGTTATGTCCAGCTCTTTGTGACCCCATTTGGGGTTTTCTTGGCAAAGATACTAGAGTGTCTTGCCATTTCCTTCTCCGGCTCATTTCACAGATGAGGAGACTGAGTCAAACAAAAGTGAAGTGACTTGCTCAGGGTCACACAGCTAGCTGAGGATGGATTTGAACTTAGAAAGAAGGGTCTTCCTGAATCTGGGCTCAGTGCTTTATCCACTGTGCCATCTAGCTTCCCTAGCTGCCATTTATATGGCATTTCTAGGTTTGCAAAGTACTTTACAAATGTCATCTTACTTTATTCTCACAACAGCCCTAAGCAATAGGTGCTATTAATATTCCCATTCTACTGAGAAGTAAACTGAGGCAGATAATAGTTAAGTGTCCAGGGTCATATAGCTAGTAGGAATCTGAGGTCAGATTCAAACTTATATCTTCCTGACCCCAAATCCAGAATTCTATGCACTGTGCTATATAGCTATTTTAAGTAGTTTGAAGTTTGTGGTTCACCTATGGTTTTTTTTTGTTTTTACATTTTTATTTGAATTCCACTAAAGTTCTACTCTAATGTCTCCTTGTGGCTTGGAGGTGACCCTGGGCTCCCAAAGGGCATGCCAATGGAACATATGCCCTGGCAGATTCTACTAAAATATAGAGGTTTTAAATAAGGTGAATGACATCTGGAGCCTGAGCACCAGCCCATTCAGTAAGCAGAAGGTCACCACCTAGGCTGACTATAGTGAACTAAATCTTTCAGCCAATACAGCCTTTAAGGGCCATTTCCTTAATTATAGACCCTAGAGATGTTTTTTGGTGGGAAGATTACTCAATTGAATACAGAGATCCTTGAAGCAAGAGTTGTTTATTTCAGTATTTATGTTTGCCAATGATTATTAAGTTTAATAATAAAAGTTTATTTTAATTAAAATTAAGTATTTTTCTCTTTCCCCTTTTTTTGCATTAATACATATTTATGGAATAAAACAAGCATTTCTTTAACATAGTACAGTAAAAAAAAGCTGATTGTACATGAAACTGCAAGTCTATTGTGCACAACTTTCTCTTCCTTTCAAGTATGCAAAAAATGATCATCAAATAAATTATATTAAATATTAAAACAATAAGGCCCTTTATCAAATTCAATTTTTGGCAAAATTCTGAAGGAGGGGAAGTTTGTCTTGTGCCTATCTCTCCCTCTTAGTACCTAGCATTTCCCTTTTCCCAAGGCATTCAATGTTCACTTGTTAAACCTTTCTTCTCTTCCAGCAACTCATTCATTCTAATTAGATATTAGAGGCTCTATCTGTTGCCCTTTTCTCAGGTATTTATATTTTAAAAAAAGATCACAGAGAGAAAAATTTGCTATAGCAGAATTCCAGGTACAAGTAGTAAATATTTTTTTTGTGGAAATATATTTTTGGGAAATCACATCTTGCTGTCAATCAAGAACTCCATTCATCATAACACTGTCTCCACTTGCTTCAGTCTCTGTTCTGTTCAATGCTTTGTTTTTGTCTCTCAGATGATGAGAGATTAATATACTTATTAAATCTTCAGATGATGTGGATCCAGCAAGGGTGACAGAATTAGGATTCAAAATAATCTTGATTTGAGCTATCGAATTTGAAACCTCAAAAGTTAATAATAATAAGAATAGCTAGTGTTAGGGGCGGCCAGGTGGTTCAGCGAGTAAGAGTACCGGCTCCAGTGTTGGGACGACCTGGAGATCGAATCCCGGGCTCAGGCACTCAGCACCACACCCAGAAATAACTGGCCATGTAACCTTGAGCAAGTTACTTAACCCCAATTGCTTAAAAAAAAAAAAAAAAAGAATAGCTAGTGTTGTAATTGTTATTGTTGAGTTGTTTTAGTTGTGTCTAACTCTTCATGTCTCCGTTTAGGTTTTCTTGGCAAAAATACTGCAGTAATTTGCCTTTTTCTTCTTCAGTTCATTTTACACAGGAGAAAATGGAGGCAAAGAAGGTTAGGTGACTTGCCCAGGGTCACACAGCTAGTAAGTATCTGAAGTCAAATTTTGAACTCAGTTCTTCCTGACTCCAGGCCCAGCTCTCCATCCACTGTACCACCTAGCCACACCAACATTTATGTAGTACCCAACATGTCCTAGGCACTGTGCTGAGTGCTTTACAAATATTCAGTTATTTGATCCTCACAACAACCCTGAGAGGTAGGTGCAATTATTACCCCAATTTTACAGTTGAGGAAACTGACTTGTCCAGAGTTGTAGAGTTACTAAGTGTTAGAGGCCAGATTTTAACTTCTTGATAGAGAAATAATGGAATCAAGATGAAGAATGTGACAAACATTTTTGAACCTGGCCAATGTGGGAATTTATGTTGCTTGACTATACATATTTACTGCGAGGATTTCTTTTGCTTTTTTTTTCTGCTTTTTGGAGGGGGGAAGACAGGGCAATTGGGGTTAAGTGATTTGCCCAAGGTCACACAGCTAGTAAGTGTTAAGTGTCTGAGGTCAGATTTGAACTCAGGTCCTTCAGACTCCAGGGCCTGTGCTCTATTCACTGCACCACCTAGCCACCTGGGATTTTCTTTTTCTTTTCTTTTTTTCAATGGGGGATAGGCAAGTTGGGTAGTGATAGGACAGTAAAAAAGAAAAAGAAAATAAATGCACTGCAACCCCTGCCTCAGAACACACGCTAATATTCCCTCAAATGCCATAATTCAACACTTCCTCAATCTCCTTAACTCACATGACCCCCACACAGGGATGATCACACACTTGATCTTGCCCTGGTCCACAATTGTTCACTTTCATGATCAATACAAACTGTTCTGCAAAAATTTTATTTAAAACTATTTTATCTGATTATAATCCCTTGCTCTCTTTTCCTATTAGCTCCACTACCTGTTAGAATGTAAGCAGCTTGAAAATAGAAATTATTTCCCTCTTTGTCTTTGATCACCTTACCTAGTGCCTGGAACATGGCAAGAGCTTAACAAATACTTACTGATTTTTTACTCCAAAGCTGGCGTTCTGTTTGCTGTGCAATATTGCCCCAAAGCCTCTCTGATGGTCCTTTTCAAAAATATGTTGGGCTGACATTTGAAACACAATAGACATGCTCCATAGTGCTAGGAAGCACAGTGAGGTCCAAAGGTTAGAAGGTACAAGGAGACACCTTTGGACTTCAATTTAAGAACAGCTCTCTAATGGTGAAGAGTTGTCCAATAATGGAAGGGGTTACCTGAAAAGAAAATTAATGAAAATATAATCCAACCCCTATATCAAGACAAGATTTGAATGCACCTGTGATTGAGATCTAAAAGGTCACGTCATAAACAAATTAGAAAAGGCGAAGAGAAATCTTCCAAAAGTATGAAGGGAGGAAGAAGCTTGTGACTGGACAAAGGCCAGAGAGGTCACAGAAAACCAAGTGAACAGTTTTGGTCACATAAATTTATAAGAGCTTTTGCATAAACAGATATAGAAGAGAAACAATTAAGAAAAATGTTTTGCAGCCAATTTATCTGATTTCCAGGTCACATATCTAAGATATACAAGGAACTTATTCAAATATATAAGAATAAAAACCCTAATAGAAATAATATCCAAAGGCTTTGAATAGGCAGTTTCTAAGGATGAAATACAAGCTATCAACACCCATATTAAAAATACTCAAAATCATTAATAGTTAGATAAATGCAAATTAAAGTAACTTTGAAGCACAATCTCAGAACCATTAAATTAGTGAAAGTGACAGGCACTGGAGAGGTTTCAGAGAAGACAGGCATTCTGGTATACTGCTGATAGAGTTCTGAATTGGCCTAGCCATTCTAGAAAGTACTTTCGGATTGTATCCTCAAAGGTAATAAATGCGCATACCTGTCATCCCAGGAACAACACTGTTAGTCCTCTTCTCTTAAGAGACCGAATCAAGGGGAAAATACCCACAGAGACAAAAATACCATAGGAGAACTTTTTGTTGTAGCAAAGAACCAGATGCTAATGAGGTGCTGGGAACTGGCTAAATAAATTATGGTACATGAATGTGGTAAAATATTATCGTCCCATGTGAAATTATGAAAGGAACAGTTCTGGACAAACCAGGCAATATTTGTATTAATTTATGCAGAATAAAGTGAGCAAACCAAGAAAACTTATGTAATAATTTGTTGTTCAGTCATGTCTGACTCTTTGTGACCCCGTTGGGGTTTTCTTGGTAAAGATGCTGGAGTGGTTTGTCATTTCATTTTACAGATGAGGAAACTGTGGCAAAACAAGGTTAAGTGACTTGCCCAGGGTCACACAGCTAGTAAATGTCTGAGGCTGTATTTGAACTCAGGAATAAGAGTCTGAGGCCTGATTTTTACTCAGGAAGATGAGTCTTCCTAACTCCAGGTCCCACACTCTATCTGCCCCTATAGCTTCCCCTATTTAATAATTACAGTGTTGTAAAATTAAACCACCTTGAAAACTTAAGAACTGTGATCAGCCCAGTGACCACCTATGATTCCAGAGCACCAGTGATGAAGTAGGCTGCCCATTTCTTGATAGAGAAGTCATGGAATCAAGATGTTGAATAAGATACATTTTTTAATCTGACCAATGTGGGAATTTATGTTCCTTGACTACACATATTTATTCCAAAGTTTTTATTTTTCTATTCTTTTTTTTCAATGGGGGTGGGAAAGGTTGCTAGGAATAAAATAGTTAAGGGAAAAAGGAAAGGAAAATAAAAAAAAGAAGAGGGGTAATTGGAGCATTTTCTTTTTTTAAAAAATGCACAGAAGAGAACAGAAGGAAACAGACAAGCAAGAGATAAACTCAGAGGCGGGAGGTGGCTAGGTGATGCAGTGAGTAAAGCACCAGCCCGGGGTCAAAAGGACCTGGGTTCAGCCTGAGACACTTAACACCCACACAAAAAAACTGGCCATGTAACCTTGGGCAAGTTACTTAACCCCAATTGCCCTCCAAAAAAATAAAGGCAAAAAAAAAAAAAGAGAGATAAGCTACACAACTTTAAAAGTTACCTGTTGGGGGCGGCCAGGTAGCACAGGGAGTAAGAGCACCGGCTTCAGTGTTGAGAAGACCTAGAGACCGAATCCCGGGCTCAGACACTTAGCACCTACCCAGAAACACCTGGCCGTATAACCTTGAGCAAGTTATTTAACCCCCATTGCTTTAAAAAAAAAAAAGTTACCTGCTGAAATTATTATAATTAAAGAGAAAAACAAGTTGTAAATAACAAAGATTCACGGTTTTATGTGCAATCCTCTTTCTTTTATATTTTCTATATAGAATTGTTCTGTTTTGTGTTTTTTTAATTGTTTAATTGTTTTTTGTTTTTTTAATTCAAAATTTAAAAATTAATTTTTTAAAAAATGTAATGAGCTCACTATCACTCATAATATTCAAGGACAAATATTCAAGTACATGCCAAGGGTGTAAGAGGGAGATACGTCCATCAGTACAACACTCAATCTAACTGACAATTAAACTGATGAAGAGTCAAGAGGATTTGCTCTGCCAAAATCACTTCCTGAGAACTCTATGAACCCTAAAGCCACACAGGACAAATTCATCAACTTCCTCAATCCACTTTCATTTACTAAATTTGCATCGATTATAGGACCCTGGAATGCAAAGTACTGTGGTAGGCCCTGAGGATCTCTGCCTGTTAGGAGAGACAAGACATGTACACAAAGAGCAGTAATAACAAGTGAGACAGTGAAAGTGCATCAAGCCAGGTATACACTAGTGCTATGAGAGTTCAGAGGAAGGAGACCTTTCTTTCTGCTGCAAATATCCGAGGGGGCATTACAAGGTGAATTTCACAGTGAAAGGAAATGTATAGAGGTAGTTAAAAGTGTCAGGGTTTTGGGGAATGGCCAAAAGTCTAATTTGGCTAAATCATGGTTTGTATGAAAGAGAGTAATGAGAAATAAAGATAACAATGTAGGATGGAGACAGAGCATTGAATGCCAGACTAAGGAACTTCAATTTTATTTGACAAGCAATGGGAAGTATTGGTTTAAGTGAAGACTACAAGACTTACCAGCTAGAAAACTGCAGATCATTTGGAATTTTTGGACCTCTCTTCTCTCTTCTCTAAGGGTAACTATATTGTCTTACTTACCTCACAAGACTGTGACAAAAGACTTCAATTAAGACAACACTGTGAGCTAGGTACAAGAAATCTTGTTGTCATCTTACAGAAGAGAGAAGGGAAGTTCAAAAAGGTTAGGCAGCTTGCCTAAGGCCATCCAGTTAATAAATGACTGGGCTGGACCTCAAATCTTCAGTAGCTCCCATTTCTTACAAAATCAAATTCAAGTTCCATAGCTTGACATTAAAGGTACATCATGATTAGATCTCTCCCACCCCCTCTGCTACCTCCAGTCTACTTTTTTCTGACTATTTTTCTTCATACATCCTATGCCCCCATCAAATTAAACTTGTAGCTATGTTTTCAAACATCCCACACTTAATTCCATCCAGGCTACACTTCCATACAAATGTATGGAAATCACTATGCCATCCATACTATGCCATCTTAGTACATGCAGTCTTTCCTTGGAGTTCGTCATTCTCTGTGGTATGTTGCTCCCTCTAGTGGCTGATTTAAAAATGGCCTAAGTCTCATAAACAGGCTCTCATTTTCTCCCCCAAATGAGTATTTTCATTTTTTTTTTGCATTGCCTTTTTAAATTTACAAAGTAAGGTTTAATGTTTCAGTTACTTTTCTTTTTCACATAACAAATACAAGAAAACTCTTAAATATATAAAGTTTATCCAAACAGGGTATATTCTACCCCAAAAGGATGCTTTTATTTCTCATTTTTCTCAGGCAATATTCTATAAAGTCCATGAAGAAACAGGCAGAAACACCGGGGGAAGTTTGATGGCAAAGTGGATAGGGCCTGGAGTCAGGAAGACCTGAGTTCAAATCTGGCCTCATATTCTTATTAGCTGTATGATATAGGCAAATCATTTGGCCCTGTTTGCCACAGTTTCTTCATCTGTAAAATGAGCTGAAGAAAATGAAAAACTACTCCAATCTCTGTCCAAGTAAACCCCAAACAGATCACGAAGAGTCAGACGTTACTGAAACTGCTGAACAACAACCACGATCTATGAAGAAAAGAAAATTCCCTCCTGACCTGGGAAGACAAAATACAATTAGCACCTATACTAGTGCTTCGTTCGATATGACTCTGTCATCAATACATCATATCTTCCCATAATTAATATAGATAAATGTGCAAAACTTGCAGTGTACAAAATAATTTACCTTCATTGTCTCATTTAAGAGTACTTAACATAGGGCTTGGTCCTTAATTAATATGTATCGACTGATTGGGCTAAATAGAAGTGTAGTCTTTCTAGCATCTGTTAGGCCAAAAAAAAAAAATGCCCTGAAGATAATGAAATACAATGGGATTTCTTCACAAAGATTCTTTATGGTCCATATAAAGCTCTGATCTATCTCCTCCCCCCACCCCACTTTTGTTTTTTGTTCAGTTTTTTTTTTCCAGACATGTCCAACTCTTCATGATCCCATTTGGAATTTTCTTGACAAAGATATTGGAGTGGTTTGCCATTTCCTTCTTCAGGTCATTTTACAGAGGCAAATAGGGCTTAGTAACTTGGCTGGGGTTTCATAGCTAGTAAGTGTCTGAGTCCAGATTTGAACTCATGAAAATGAGTCTTCCTGACTTCAGGCCCTACCTTCTCTCCACTGTGCCATCTCACTGCTCAAACAATTGAAGAAACTGAGGCCCAAAGAGCAGAAGTGATTTGCCCAAGACTATACAACTTGTTGATGGCAGAGGCAAGAACCAGGAGCTCTAGAGAAGAGTTCATGGATGAAATCACCCATGCTTTGACTGCTAATATCATTGTACTGTACTAGTAATAAGATAGAACTGAAAAATTATAGTAAGAAATCTATGATAATTGTCTTCACTTTTAGCCATTAAGTAGATGCCTTTTGTAATGGTTTTGCTTTGTTTTGTTTTTTACCGGATAGATTTCAAGGGAGAAGAGAGTTTCTAATTTGGGCAAACATCAATCTGTTTTGTTATCTGACCTGACTCCTACAATCAAAGTTTGATATTTTATCAAATGTAAAATGTGAAAGAGACACCTTGCACAAAGTCAGAACTTAAATGTTTATTGAATGGAATGGGAACACATATGCCTTAATAGTTCATGTAAAGCCAATACAAATTAGGTAATCAGTTTCCCCATTCACAAAAACAAGAAACACAAAGTTCATGGAAAATCCTATCTATATTACAAAGAGACTCCAGAGAGAAAGTAAGGCCTCTTTAAAGTATGAAAGGACTCCTCAGATTACCATCTCCATCAATGTCATTATCTAACAGCAAACTGCAGTCATTTCAGATCCTGATCAGTGGTTCTATGAGTATCGTCACAAATCAGAATGGCTGATGAAATATGATTGTCCATGCTTCCTCCCCTGGATTTGTACAAACTGCTTATTTCCATAAAATTTAACTACTGTCTGGGACCAGCAGCCCTGTTTACTTTGCCTTTCATAAGAGGTAAGTGAAATATGAGAACCCCATGAGTTCCTCCTCTAGAAGCTCAGGATTTTAGAAAGATGTTTCATGTGCCTTCTGCCTTAACGTATAGTCATTAGTTGGTCAAGATGAAAATTTGAAGGAAATGACTTGACTTAAATGAAGGTAATTCATAGAATACAATATAAGTACTAATTAAATGTCTACTCTGAATGAGGCACTCTACTAAGTGTTGGGGATATTTTTTTTAAAAAAAGAAGTAATCCTTGATCTCAAGGAGCTTACATTCCATCAAGGGAAACAGCTTGTACAAATAAAAGTATTTACAAAATAAATAAAAGTTAAATAAGACAAAAGTTTAGAAAGGAAGGACACAAGTAGTTAGGATATCAGAAAAGGTTTTATACAGAAAGTAGGGCTTGATATAAGTCTATAAGGAAGTAAAGGAGTCTATGAGGCAGAGGTGAGGGATAAGAGCATTCCAGGCATGAAGAAAAACGTGTCAGAAAAACCGAGAGGAGAAAGTATGCGAGATGAGAGAGGACGGTTAACAGTGTCAAGTATGGCAGAGAGGTAAAGAAGCATAAGATCTGAGAAAAAAGCAACAGATTTGGCAATTAAGAAATTAGTGGTAAATATAGAGAGAGCAATTTTAATTGAATGATGAGAATGGCAGCCAGATAACAAAGCTGACAAGCAAGTAAGAGAAGTGGAGGTAGAATGTTGTTTTCCTAGGACTTGGGGAAAGAGAGGAGAGATCTAGGATGAAAACTTCGAGATGATAGCAATAGAGCATTTTTTGGTTTTGTTTTATGAGGAGAAGAGCTGGGTGCATTTGTAGGCAGGAAAGAAACTAATAGAAAAAGAAAAGATTGCAGACTGGGGGAGGGGGTCTGTCTGCTGTAATAGATGTGAGGGAATGGGATCAAAGTACCTTTGAAGAGATTGGCTTTAGCAAGGATGAGAGTCATGAGATACTAGATTAAAGGGGAAGAAAATAGGGGTTAATATAAAAGGATTTGGGGGAGGAAATGAAGGGGAAAAGAGAGAGCTTTATAAAATGGTGGTAAAATGGTCTCTATGTCCTTAAGAAAGTATGAGTTAAAGTTCTTAGGTTAGAGAATGGAGAGGAGGGAGGTATAGAAGGTTGGAGTTGAGAAGAGAAAATTTGAAACAGAATCAAAGAGGAAAAGGTTAAAGGATTAGCTTGATCCATTCAGAACCCATCTGAGACTAAACAAAGTACATTTATAGTGGATCCAGTCAGCACAGTTTTGTGGCTAAATTAGGGCCATTCACAGCCATTTAGGTTCCTCTGTAAGAATTCCTACATTTTGTGGCAAAGACTTTTTCAAATGAATGACTAGAGTGTTAATCAGCATCTGTAGTCTATCTAAGCACAAGACTTTAAGATTTAGGGGGCGGCTTGGTGATGCAGTGAATAGAGCACCAGCCCTGGAGTCAGGAGGACGTGAGTTAAAATCTGACCTCAGACACTTAACAGACTTAGTAACCATGTGACTTTGGTCAAGTCACTTAACCCCAATTGCCCTCCAAAAAAAAAAATAAGACTTTAGGATTTAAAAAAAGGTACTTCATTAAGCCGAATAGCCTTAGGAGGTAAAGAAAAAGAAGCAGGATGTTGTGATCCTACAAATTCAAATTAGGGTAATAATGTAGCAACTCCTAAAATGGCTTAATATATTACCCTTTTGTTTGTGAAAAGTCCCAGCTCTATGTGTGGTCCTGAGTGGTGCTCTCTTTATTAGAGATTCTAGGGTGGGAATTAGAGATTCTAGGCAGGGAATAAGGTGCTATTGGCTATATCCACTTTCAAATATCCACTTTGGTATCTCTGAGCAGAATAGGAAGTTGAAGGGATTGAGAGAGTGAAAATGATTTATTCTTTAATTTAATCAAGGTAGCTAACAAGAGTGGTCTAGAGGGTCAATTTTTCTGTGATGCCTGGTTCTCTGGGATCATTTGTGTGCAGATGTTATTTATTTTTGAAATTATTTGTGAAACTATGAAAGCATTTAAGGAAAAGAGAAAGAAACTTTCCTCAGCTGGTTTTAGGGCTCAAAGCAAAAGAAGAAAAGGAATAATTAACACAAGTTACTAGCTAATTGAAATGGGCTCAAATCTTCCCAAGTAATTATGCCTCTTAAATTATCTGGCAAATGTTTGAAGAACGGCCTTTGGTTATATTCTCAAATGGAGAATTAACTTCTTTGTAGAGTTATTGCTTTCTTCCTTTGGAGTAGCTAGGTGGCTGGGTGGATAGAGCCTCAGGCCTGGAATCAAGAAGCCCAAACCCATTTCAAACCCAGCCTCAGATACTAGTTGTGAGATTAAGTGGGCAAGTCACTTAATCCTATTTGTCTGTTTCTTCATCTGTAAAACTGTTGAGCACAACTCCACCCTTTCCTTCCCCTAAATGATCTGTGAGCAGGCATTTCAGCACAACTCCACCCTTCCCTCCCCTAACTGATCCATGAGCAGGAATTTCAGCCTAGGATAAAATCCCTGCTCCATTCTTCCCTGTCCCCTGCCTCCCCCACCTACCTCCCCATCTCCCCCCATTCTAGGTTCTCTGTCCCTCAGCCTAGGGAAAAACTTCCACTTAGAGGTCGAGGGAAAATTCAAATATACACTGAACAATCACTGATTATAGTTTCAGCTTTACTGTAACCTGACTATTGTAATCTCTTTAAAAACTGGTGCATTGTCCATGTCAACTCACTGTCTGATCTGGGTATTTGACCCCAGCAATCCCGAGGTAATAAAATCCACTTCCAAAATTATTCTCGGGGATCTCCTGTCTCTCTCCTTCATGCTCTACAAAATGAGCTGGAAAAGGAAATGCCAAACCATTCCAGTATCTTTGCCAAATAAACTCCAAATTGGGACACAAAGAGTCTAAAACAACTGAACAACTATAACAAAGCACTAATAAAGAGATCATCATAAAATGATACTTAGGGTAGGGGTGCCAGGGACCCCCAAATACCAACACGCCAGGTCCTGCCCAATGAATTTGACTCAAGTCTTCGAAGTCAAAGAAAAGCAGAGTTTATTAAAAGTTCGCTTGTATTGGACACAGAGTAAGTCTGTGCTAGGTCATTCTATGGTGCTCTCACGTGGGTCTTATATACAGAAAGGATGTGGGAGGAATCTAGGGGTGATCTAGGGAAGGAGTTTGGGGAGGGTCTTCAGGAGGAGTTAATGAGGTCAGATATTTTGATAGGCTCAAGGGTGAGAAGTAGATGGACAATGGAGGGCCAATCTAGTAACAAAGGTTTGGGCAGAGACACATTTTAAAGCTTATGGCCTCATGCAAATGCCTCATCAAATAGAATGATTCAATCAGAGTTCAAGGGGGTTCCCAGAGCCTGTACCTCAACACTAAAATCTTTTAAAATTAAGGTATGTACATTTTTTAGACATAGTAATATTGCACACTCAACGACCATAGTATTAGCACAACTTTTTATATACACTGAAAAAGCAAAGAATTCGTGTGTATTCAAGGTATGCTTGTATAGGGTCAGTATTCTGGTTTGCCCATCATTTTTGTGAGAAATACTGATAATTTGGTTTCCACAAATTCTATAGGAATTATTGATGTGGTACAGGCTCTGAGGCCATAAGTCTTTCATTGTGGTTCTGCCCAAACCTAGGATTCTAGCCTGGCCCTTCGTTGTCCAGATAACTCCCACCCTAGATCCTCCCATTGTACCTCATCTCCAGGTAGCCTCCAGCTACCCCCACCCTTAATCTCAATCACTGGAGTTTGACCTGTTTGACTCCTTCTGAAGACCCTCCCCAAACTCCTCCCCTAGATTCCTCCCACAAGCTTTCTGTATATAAGACCCCATCTTGCCTCCTGTGAGAGTGCAAGCATCACAGATATGAATTTGACTCATCTTCTCTCAGCCAAAGAAAAGCAAAGTTTATTAAAGGTTTGCTATAATGGGTAGACTCTTAAGGAGCCTCTTAAGGTGTCTGTGTACTTGCATTGGACAAGTGGGCCAGAATCATCTGACAGAGGGAGGCTGCTCTAGATAATTCTCAGAGGCTCTCATGCCACATGGAGGCAAGATAGGGTCTTATATACAGAAAGCTTATGGGAGGAATCTAGGCATGGTCTAGGGGAGGAGTTTGGGGAGGGTCTGCAGAAGGAGTCGAACAGGTCAGACTCCAATGAGGTGAGATTAAGGGTGCTAGTAGCTGGAGGCTACCTGGAGATGAGAGACAATAGAGGGTTTGGGAGGATCTAGGGTGGGGGCTAGCTTAATAAAGAAGGGCTAGGCTAGTAACAGAGGTTTGGGAGGAACCACAATGAAAGGCTTGTGGCCTCAGAAAAATGCCTCATCAAATGAGAAGATTCAATCAGAGCTCAAGGGGGTTCCCAGAGTCTGAACCTCATCACATGAATATTTTGGAAATGGATCCTGCACAGGATGTATGGAAGGGCCTAGGTCCTGGGAGAAAAGGGCAGAATATACTATCCAGTCATATAAAGGAATCTACAAAGGGAGAGGGAGACCAGACCAAGACGGTTCAAACCAGCTGGGATTCAAACTGACACACTCGGTATAGGCCTGAAGTCCCATTGTCTGACCAGGGGGCTATTCTGGCAGGAAGAGAAAAACCATGAGAAGTGTGGCCTAGGAAAGGGGGTGACCTGTCCAGAGGGGACCAAGGATTGTGACAGAAGTGGGGCTATATAATCTTTGTTCTGCTACTGGGAGGTGCATGTGTGTGTGTGTCTTGTCCTGTGAGGGAACACACACAGCAGACTTCTCTGGAGAATTGTCAATAAAGGGTCTCTTCTTTCATTCCACAAACTGCAATTTTATTTACTACCCAATTAACATTAACCTGGAGCCGAGGAGGAGGGGGCAAGCCTCTGTGAGTTAAGCCCTGGGCTAGTGGAGCTTGGGACTAGAATTTGTTTATGCCATTTTCAAAGAGGATCAATGACATCATGGGGTAATGTCTCTGACTTGTGTGTGAATTGGATTGAAGTGAGGCAGAGTTGCTCAAAGTCATCAGCCTCACTCTCTCTTCCAGAGTCATAGACGTCCAGTGGCAGGACCAAAGTCAGTACAACTGTGATGGCCTGGGATGCAGTGGATGACCTGGTCGTCTCCAGTCTTCAATGTGCGACCAAGCCCTAAGCACTCCACAGCACCTACTTCAGCCACCTTCATGGTCATTGGAACAAAGCACTCTCATCTGCCCACTACACCAGGAGAAGCTTTCCCATGCTTGAGGCAGACATTCCCCTAACTCACAAAGTGCTTCAAACCTGTTGGTCACCCTCATTTGCTGTAAAAATTATTCCCCAATTTCCTGCTTTTCTTCTAATCTCAGTTGCATTAGTTTTATTTAATGCAAACTCTTTTTAATTTAATATAATCAAAATTATCCATTTTACATCTCATAATGCTCTATCTTGTTTGGTCATGAGTTCTGAGGAAGTTTTCTTATCACAGCCACCCTATGCTGACAGGTTAGCCCATTTGCCAAGATGGTTTTGCTTGGGTGTCTCCACTGCACATGCTAGAGCTTTTTGGAGCCACAGATGAGAGTCGGGTGACAGACACCAAAGGGACATGAGTAGCTCTGCACAGGGCTCAGCAAACCCTCACACCAGAGGCACTCCTCCTCCCTGAACACAGCATTCACCTAGGACAAATGTTAACATTATACATTAATATGAAATATATGTATATATCATTGAACATACATTACATTCTATAACATGTGCTGTTTGTATGTAGGATATGTAAATATGTGAGCATATGTGTATGTACACACATATGTTTGAATAGATAGATCGAGGAGTGATTTTTTTTTTTTACTACTGGGGAGGCAAGAGAAAAATCCGGGGAGGGAACATGACTTCCTGGAAGGCACAGGGTGATGATCATGCACAATAGAAAGGAGGAGGAAAATTTTACTCATCCCCCATTTGGCGGCTTTCTTTACTAAGGATAGCGACCTTCTGATCGGAAAGGAGGGAGAACAAGGGTTAAAACAGAGTCGAAAGTCAAGATAAGAGGAAATGGTAAGAGAACATCCAGCTGCCCTAAGTCATCAGGTCCAGATTAACTACATCTCAGCGGACTAGAAGAATCTGTGTGTGATGGATGAGCCAACGTCACCCATCCTAGAAAAACCATAGAAAACAAAATAGGAGAGAAGACGGAATCAAAGGATCATAGGCTTAGAGTGGGAAGGAGCCTATGAGACCACAAGGTCCAATCCCTTCATTTTACAGATGAAGAAATTAAGACTAAGTAAATTATTTACCATTACACTGGACCTAAAAGCTTAAACAAGTTGCCCAGATTCACAAAGGGAGTAAGTATCAGCTGCGGGATTTGAATCCAGGTCTTACTAACTCCAAGGCCGGTACTCTTTTCCTTATTCTATGATGTCTCTATATCTTAAACTTTCCAAAAAGAGAAATGGAAAGATTCTTCATAGTAGGTTATCGAGATTGACTTCAATTCTCAATCTTGGGGTTTTTTCCCCCAAAAGTTGTAGAAGCAATGAGAACTATTATATTGGACCTAATTCTTCTCTTCCCCCTAGGCATTAGGGCTTTCTCATCCAAAAATGTTCTTGTTTCACATTTGTGAGTTCCTTAGTGTAGGTAGATATAAGAAAATGGTCTTAGAATTTATGACCAAAGAAGAGATAGCATTGTGAGATGTAAAATGGATAATTTTAATTATATTAAGTTAAAAAAAAAAACTCTTGTACAAACAAAACCAATGCAAACAAGATTAGAAGGAAAGTAAAAAGCTGGGAATCAATTTTTACAACAAAAATATCTGATGAAGGTCTCATTCCTCAAATATAGAGAAAACTGAGTTAAATTTATAAGAATACAAGTCATTCCTTAATTGAGAAATTGTCAAAGGATATGAACAGGCAGTTTTCAGAAGAAGAAATCAAAGCTATCTATAGTCATATGAAAAAAATGTTCTAAATTACTATTGATTAGAAAAAAATGCAAATTAAAACAACTCAGGTACCTCCTCACACCTATCAGACTGGCTAATATTACAGAAAAGGAAAATAAACATTGGGGGGATGTGGGAAAATTGGGATATTAATGAACTATTGGTAGGGTTGTGAACTGACCCAACCATTCTGGAGAGCAATCTGGAACTGTGCCCAAAGAGGGCTATAAAATTGTGCATACCCTTTGATCTAGCGATACTGTTACTAGGTCTGTATCCCAAAGAGAATGAATGAATGAACAAATGAATGGGAAAATTTATATAAAAATATTTGTAACAGCTCTTTTTTTGTAGTGACAGAATTAGAAATTGAGGGGTTGCCCATCCATTTGGGAATGGTTGAAGAAGTTGTAGTATATAAATGTAACAGAATACTATTATGGTATAAGAAATGATGAGCAGGCAGATTTCAGAAAAACCTGGAAAAATTTACATGAATTGATGCAAAGTCAAGAAAGCAGAACAGGAGAACATTGTACACAGTCACCACAATATTGTATGATGATCTATATTGCTAGCTATTCTCAGAAATACAATGATCCAAGACACTTCCAAAGGGCTCATGATGAAAAATATTAACCATATCCAGAGAAAGAATTGATGGACTCTGAATGAAGATTGAAGCATGTTATTTTTCATTTTATTTATTTTTTGTGTTTTTTTTCTTTTGGTCTGTTTCTTCTGTCCCAACATGCTATAACCTACATCAAATTACTTACCATCTTAGGGAGGGGAGAAGTGAGGAGGGAAAAAATTTAGAACTCAAATTTTTTTTCCTGATTTTTTTTTCAGTTTCCTCATTTATTTTTTTAAATTTTATGTTTATTTTTAGTTTACAACATTTATTTTCACAGGATTTTGAGTTAAAATTTTCTCACCCCCTTTCCCTTACCCACCACTCCAAAACATCGATCCCACTGAATACCCCCTCTCCCAATCTGCTCTCTCCTATATCCTCCCCCATCTCCCTTCTGACTTTTCAGTAGGGCAAGATAGATCTCCACACCCCAGTGCCTGTATATCTTATTTCCAAGTTGCATATAAATAATAATAAACTAATAATAATAATTTTAAGGATCAAATATTTTAAATGAACTTTTAAAATTCTGTTTACACATAATTGGGAAAAAATAAAATACCATTTAAAAAAACAAAACTTCCTTCTCTAAAGTATATGGACAGGGCAGTTAGTGCAGTGGATACAGCACCAGGCCTAGGGTCAGAAAGACTCCTCTTCCTGAGTATAAATCTGGCTTTAGACATTTGCTAGCTATGTGACTCTGGGTAAGATACTTAACCATGTTTACCTCAGTTTCCTCACTTGTAAAATGAGCTGGAGAAGGAAATGGCAAACAATTTCAATATCTTTGACCAAGAAAACCCTAAATGGGGTCACAAAAATTCAGAAATGACTGAAAAACAAAGTTAACAGTGACAGAATTATTCTATCTAGCACTTAGTACAGTGCCTAGCACACAGGGAGGGCTTCACAAATACTTGCTGATTTGACTTAAGCAATTTCTTGGTCAAAATTAATCTCTCTGGTTTTGGTTTCCTCATATGTAAAATGATAGGGGTTGCAATGGAAGATTCCCCAGGTTCCTTCCAGCTCAAACATTCATTCCCTAAGCTACACCTGATGCATGTTTTTCACTACCTCCAGCTCTCTGAGTGTAAGACCTAAAGCTGGAAGGGCAGAACTAAATCAGATTATGGAGGCCTTGAATGCCAGGCTAAGCCTGGATGGATCATTGATAAACTTGGATTCTGCCATTTTTGTTTGATCTTAGGCAAATCACTTACCATATAACAGCTTCAGATTCCTCACCTGTGAAATGAGGGTGAAGAGGTTAAGTGTCAGGGGTGCTCGAGACCCCAAAATACCAACACACCGGGTCCTTGCCGAATGAATTCCACTCAAAAGTCTTCTCTCAACCAAAGAAAACCAAAGTTTATTAAAAGTTCGCTTGTATTGGACACAGATTAAGTCCTAGACAATTCTATGTCACTCTTACAGCAGGGTCTTATATACAGAAAGGTTGTGGGAGGAATCTAGGTGTGGTCTAGGGGAAGCTACCTGGACCAAAAGACAATGGGGGGCTAGGCAGTTCAAGGGTAGATTGATATTTTGATAGACTCAAGGGTGGGAAGTAGATGGACAATGGAGGGCCAGGCTAGTAACCCAGGTCTGGGGCCAACCACAATGTAAGGCTTATGGCCTCATGCACAAATCTCATCAAATGGGATGATTTAATAAGAGTTTAAGGGGGCATTCTAGCTGGTACAATCCATCCTTATAACCTGACCATTGTATAATGTGAAAGTATTTACAGATCCTATACTTGATAATAAGCCACCATGGGGGGGGGGGGGGGAGGGAGGGGGACAAAATGTGAAATTCAAGGAATTGTGGAATTGAATCCTGTAAACTAAAAGGAAACAAATTAATAAATTAAAGTTTAAAAAGAAAAAGAAAAAGAAAAAAAAAGAGTTTAAGGGGGATTCCGAGAGCCTGTACCTCAAAGATTCAAGGAGAGCTCAAGGGGGTTCCCATAGCCAGCACCTCATCAAGGGTATTGAACCCAGTATTGTCTGATGATCTTTTGTTCCAAAAGCAAGCATTTGATCAACATGAGTTTATTTCACTACTGCTATTTTTTTCCTGAAAAAATAAAACAAAACAATTTGCTTTAGTACAAGGATGTTCAATTTGCAAATTGCTAGATTGGTTCCAACAAGTTCTCATTACCAAGCAACATTTATGATGCAGCTGCATTATCATGATGCCTGAAATTATATGCTTGGGAGCAGCCACTTTGAGAGGCTCATGCAGTTTGCTAACTTTATCACGGAAGTCTCTGATTCCAGTTAATGAATTGGACATGATGCACAGCATTAAGCCTTTAAAAAGGGGGAGGGGGTGTCCCAATGTCAACACTCAGAAAGGCAGCCGGAGCTGAATTTGAAATTTAATCACTGACATTAATGTTTACTGATAACGTGATGCCATTTGGACTCCTTTTGTTCTCCAATCTTAAAAAAAAAAAAAGGTTACAGTCAGTTGCTTTAGTTCTTGTAGGTGGAGGAAGGTAGATTGACCATTAACAGACAAATATTAGCAGCTAAGTGGAATTTGTGGTAGAGCATTTACAAAGGCCATTATTTTTTCCACTGGAGGGCAATCTGTGCTTATAACTTTTAGAGAAGTTTAATTGCAATGCATCCTTCTCCTCTCTCCTACCTCCTACAAGTGGATAATCCTCTAATGCTGCAGGGGAGTCGTTAAAACACAGACAAATTTAAAGATTTGACTGAGATGGAAATGCAGCTAGTAAACTGGAAGGAAAGCTGGTAGGGAAGGGAAGCTATTCTGTTTTGTTTATTGTTGTTTTAATTCATTAACAGGCTGGTTTATCTACCTTCTTATTCTGGGTACCTTGCCTCTTCCCCTTTGCTTCATGGTTAAACATAAATATTGCTCAACAATTCATTTCACTCTAAATGCAGATATCAATTCTGGAACAAATATTTAACTAGCATCAATCAAAAAGCCTTTTATGCCTCTTCACCAACATACAGAGTAAACACAGCTCTGGAAAATATTTTTGTTTCATGTGAAATGCTGTTCTAAAGATTAGTTATCACAAACACAATATGCAGAGCTGGAAGGTCTAGTTCAGGGATGAGGAACCTACAGCCTCGAGGCCTTCTAGGTCCTTGGGTGTGGCCTTTTGACTGAGTTCAAGTTTTACAGAACAAATCCTTTCATTAAGGGGATTTGTTCTGTGAAGTTTGAATTCAAAGAGCCCTACTTGAGGACCTAGGAGGCCACATTCAGGTTCCCCACTCCTGGTTGTTAAACTAAATCATCTAGTACAATCCTTTACTTTTACAGATGAGGAAACTGAGATATGGAAAGATATAGACCCTTATTCATATCAAATTAATGCAACAAGTATTTATTAAATGTGCTAGGGATACACAAACCAAAAAAATGAAATCAGTTCTTGATTTCAAGGAGTTTACATCTTCCCGGGGAAAACAGACAGACAAAATTCACATACAGGAAATACAATGTACATAGGAGAACATGGAAGGGCCTCGTGGAGGAATAGCCTTTGAATTGAATCTTGAGGAGAGCTTAGAATTCCAAAAGACAGAGATGAGGAGGGGAAAGCCTCTCAAACCCAGTTAATTAGCAAAGAGCTGGGATTGGGACTCAAATTTTTGGACTCCCAGTTTTTTCCACTACATTAAGCTATCTCTTCATCTACATACATTTTGTTTAGGGAAATAGGAAATATCTTCATTAATAATACAGGAAGCTTTCCGAGATTCAGATACTTAGATGACTCACTGTTAAGAGGGATTTCCCTGCAGGCCAGAAATTGAAAGTAATCTCATTTCACTGAGAGAAAAGAAACCCCTCTGCTGCAGATGGCTGTAAGGGGAAGGAGGAATCTCCATACCTCTGGAATGAGGAGGGAAGAAGGGACTTGATTCTCTTCTAGAAGCTGGGACTGAAGCAAGAGCTATGTTTCCCACCTTCTTAATTTCCTAGTTAAAAACTGGGATTCACTTTTCCCATAGCAACAACAAGAAATAATTATAACACACATATATTATATATATAATAATTATAAAACTTAGTTTTACTAAGCACGCAAAATAGTTTGACTCAAAAAATGGCTGCCATCTTAAATTCACAAACAAGTTTCTACAGTTTTTTTTGTGTAATTTTTAACATGGGTGATTCTTCAGTCATTGATTTAGGGCTTAACAGGACAACACAGGCTATGTAATCTGGCCTGTTTATTTTTCAAATGAGGAAAATGAGGTCCAGATAGGGTAAGTAATTTGCCCAAGGTCACGTGGGCACTGAATATCTGAGTGGGTTATACACACCCAGGACTACTGACTCCAGAACCATAGCTTTTGTCTCTTTATCATACCTGGAATTAGGAGATCTCTCAGAGCTCTATTCCCCTGGATAAAAGTGCTTAAACAGTTTCTGCTTAAAATTGCTAAGTCCTATGGTTGCAGTGCAAAATAGTCTATTTTATTAGGATAAACTATAGTTGTCAGGAAGGCTTTTTTCTTCCTTTCTTTTCTTGTATTGCACTAAAATCTAGCCATGCTCCTGTAACTTTGACATATTCATTTTATTTCTGCCACCTAGAGTTAAAATATGTGGGATAAGCCGAAAGAAGGATCAGTAACCTCCCCTCCCCCACTGCCTCTTTCCCCACTTCACTAGGGTGCTAAGGAAGAGGGTCACCATAAAATAAGGTATATAGGGTTAGGGGTGCTCAAGACCCCAAAATAGCAACATGCTGGGTCCTGCCAAATGACTTTGACTCAAGTCTTCTCTCAGCCAAAGAAAAGCAAAGTTTATTAAAAGTTGACCATAATGGGTAGACTCTTAAGGAGCCTCGGTGTCTGTGGTGCTTATACTGGACAAGTGGGCCAGAATCATCTGACAGAGAGTAAAGCTGCACTCCATAATTCTCAGGCGCTCTCACACATCATGGAGGCAAGATGGGGTCTTATAAGGTTGTGGGAGGAACCTAGGGGGTAGTCTAGAGAAGGAGTTTGGGGAAGGTTTTCAGGAGGAGTCAATGAGGTCAGACTCCAGTGTTGAGAGATTAAGGGTGGGAGACTGCTGGAGGCTACCTGGAGATGAGACAATGGAGGATTTGAGAGGATCTAGGGTGAGAACTAGCTGGATAAAGGAGGGCTAGTCTAGTAAGAGGTTTGGGCCAAACCACAATGAAAGGCTTATGGACTCAAGCAAATGCCTCCTCAAATGGGAAGATTCTAGGGGATTCCCAGAGCCTATACTAAGAGCACCAACCTCATCTGGATGACAGTGAGAGCTAAGTACCAGCCTTAAAAGTATAGTACACTAGTCTATACTCGCAGGTTTAAAAAATGCCAAATTTCAATTTCCCTATATAGAAGCGAAAGTGATTTGAGTTCAAAAAAAGAAACTGCACATATAGAAGACTGCAAAAGTGAAGATGTTAGGGATTGTGAAGAAGTGGGTGAAGAAAATGCTGTGTGACCTTGAACAAATCATTTCCATTGCTTGAGTTTTGGTTTTGTTACCTATAAAATGGTGTCTGTGAAATTGTTTTTCCTCCAATGTTTTGATAATTGTATTTCAATATAATCATTGTCCTTTGTAAAATCTGTATTTTATTTTATGTATTTAAATACACTATTTTGAGAAGGGGTCCATAGGCTTTACCAGACTTCCAAAAGGATCTATCACATAGAAAAGGTCAACAAGGACTAGAAGACTTTTAAGGTCCTTATCACTTCCACAATTCTGCAATTCTATGGTCCTGTGTAATTAGTAAAAACAGAAGGGCTATATTAATAATTCACAAGGAAGAAAATAGACTTTAACTTTAGGCAAATCATCATTGAAAAATTTACATCTTATTGTATACTTACTATATGTAAATGTATTAAGGACCTGTGATTTTAGTGTGGGAACTCCCTCCATCAATTATGATTGCATTCTATGGATTAGTAAAAGTAATAATGTATGTAATAACAGTGGAATAGGGCAGTTATGTAGCACAGTGGATAAAGTGCCAGGTCTGGAGTCAGAAAGACTCATGTTCCTGAAATCAAATCCAGCCTCAGATATTTACTAATTGTGTGACCCTGGGCAAGTCACTTAATTCTGCCTTAGTTTCCTCATCTGTGAAATGTGCTGGAAAAGGAAATGGCAAGTCATTTTGATGAGGTGCTTGGGATCTATATCTGTAACAGCAATTTGTAAAACCAATTGGCAACATCAGTCTGTAACATCAATTTGTAAAACCAGTTTGTACAATTGTAACTGCAATTTGTATTGTAAAATTGTAATAGCAACTTGTAAAACCAGTCTGTAAAATCCCTTTCCCAGCCTCAAACTCTGCCCCTTCCCCCTTACATCCATCTGGTCAGCCCTGACAATGGCAGCCCTACCCTTTAAAAGTAAAAGCCTGTGCCCCCTTTCACTTGCAGGTCCCCTAAGGATCCTTGCCCGCTGTAAAGCATAAAATAAAACTTTTTCAACTCTGACTCCAAGTAAGGCTGAGCTGAATTCTTTCCAGACTCAATCAAAGGTTCTGGTCTTAGATAAGATCAGAGTTCCTGCTGAACCTATTGGGAGCCATCCCTCATCAATTTTACCAAGAAAACCTCAAATGTGGTGTCATGAAATCAGACACAACTGGACAATAACAGAAAGATATTGCTTAAGGCTTAAAGAACTTAAGTGTGTCACCCATGGCCATACAACTCATGGATGTCCATAGCAATTTAGAATTTGAAACCACTTCACCCCCTTTCTAAGACACTCAGTCTCCTAACTGATAAGGCTGACTCTCCATTGATCATATATATATATATATATAGGACAGTACCCAGCTGTCTCTGTGCTTTAAATTCCAAGCAGTTAACTTAAGAAAGAAACTTCTGAATACAAAGTCTCTCATTTTCTCATTATATCTAACATAGTTTTTAAGTTTTTTTATTTACATTTTATTACATTATGAATCAAACTGTTTGCATCTAAAATGAATGTTGGATCAAATCTCTTGCAAGAAAAGAAGCCAGCTATCCTGAATTTATTAGTCATTTCCTGCAGGATAAATTGAGTCTAATGTTTCTTGCCTATAGTTTTAAAAAAAATCATTAATCTTGTAAAACTTCCATTTGGCAAGTCAAGTTTCTAATGTCCTTGCCTCCATTTGAGAAATATGACTCCTTTCCAATTTTTTAGCCTTGGACAGAAGATTAAGGAAGAAGCATAAAGGCAGGTGTGTCTTATTTGCACTTGACCTCATAAACCTTCAATTTAGCCTTTCCCATCTGCTGTTATCAGCACTTGCTAGAAAGGGGGAGGGGGGGCTGTCATAACAATGGAGGCCTTGAGGAGTCCTGGTGTGAACTACAGTGAACAGAAAACCACATCTCATTGAAACAGTTTTCCAACTTTTTCCATCCAAATCATGAAAGAAAATATCTTGTGTATTTTTGCCTCAATTTCCTCAACTATAATATGGGGATAATAACAGTACCTATCTTGCAGAGTTGTTTTGAGGATCAAACCATATATTTAACACAGGGGCCAGCACATATACAGTAGGGGCTATATAAATGCTTATTCCCTCTGTTTCTACCCCACCCTCACACTGTGTATTTCCTGTCTGGAGGAAAAGATTTTCAGCTGGCTCCTGAGCCAGAACTGAGTATCAAACAAAGCCCCATCCAAGTAACCTCACGTTTTTTCTGCCTGCTGGCCTTCAAGCTGCTATGCTCTTGTGGGCAAGGAAGGGGGCCTTGGCTTCCTCTCACCCAGGCCTGAAGGCGTGAGCACATGATCCTGCTATTGCTTCTGTCCCGATTCCTTCCAGCCTCAGGTGAAAGAGAAAGAGACAAAAAGACTTCATGAAGCACAAGAGGCCTGTGGGCCGATGGCGCAGGAATTGGAGTTCTTGCCCAAATAGGCAGAAAACTGGACCTAGTGAAGAGGGAAGCCCCCAGTGCCCTGCGTGACCCAGCCAGCCATCTGAGATGCTGTTTTGTATAAGCAAGGGAGAGACTTTGTCCACTGACTCTGCTGCATTTGGAAGTGAAGGTGGTGAGTCAAATGCTTTATAGCTACAATAAATCTGAGCCCACTCTCTCCAGGGACTTAGGTCATATAGGACAGACTGAACACACACAGATATATGTGTGTGTGTATATATATATATATATATATATATATATACTCTACATATATACATATGGAATATACATTCCTTTCATAAAAAACCTCCCATGTTCCATCACAGTATGACAGAAGCACTGGGTTATTGAAGGCTATGGCAGCAGGGTAAAAGCTTGGATATGGGCTGCCATGCTGGAAAGGCCTGGTGATGCCTAATAAGTTATAATCTAAATTCAGAAAGGCCTATCACCATGTTCACAGAAGGTTGATAATGTTTTTGGTACAGAAGCTCATAAAGACTAACTTCCAAGTTAAGGACGCCTTGTAATCCCTAGGAAGTAGAAGATGATCCTTGAAATGTGGAAGTATGTGTATCAGGGACCATTTTGGCCCCCCTGACTGAAGGCCAAGTGTGCTACATCTCACCGCTCCCCAGGGGTCTCCGGAACCTTTTGGGGGGGGAGGGTCTCTCTGCCCATGGCTTCAGCTCCCATTGATGTCATTCCTCCAATTATAGTGGTCGGTCCCCACACTCCATTTCCATTTAGCCACTAGCTGTCAGATTAGATATATATATATACTTTACATTATATTTTTATAGATAAATTATTATATATTATTAAATTATATATTATATAAATATACATTATATAAATTATATGTAATTTACATTATATTTTACATTATATTATATTTACATTGCAATGAGTATTACTTCAAAAGTATTATAACAAATAGATAAAAATATTCTCAATATATGGCAGACAATCCCCTAGCACCAACTCATACTCTGGAAAGGGGAAGGAGATTAAAATTCACATCTTATCTAAGCTCTTATGTAGCACAAACTCCAAGTCCAAAGCCTTCCCCCAACTGCTTCTGCTTGAGTTCCTGGGCACCTTGGCTTCTCAGGGTTTTCCTGATGGGTTGGCTGGCTGGCCCGGAAGTCTGCCTCCAAGATATCAGTAGCTCAGACTCCTGTGTCCAGTGGAGATACTACTACCTGCATGTGGAATTGAAAAGGACAAAGGGTAGAAACAAAACCAGGTAGAAACCACTGGTCCATTTCTCAGGGTTACAAATGCTAAAAAGTAAGAGAAATGGGGAAAGGAAGCACATCCCCCAACCCAGTCAATTCATGGCACCTATACTGTGGGTGAACTTAGATCTTCACTCTCTCTGTTCACTGAACAAGAAAGAGCATACAGAAGATAGAGTGAAACTATCCCAGTCCCTGGAGAAGATCAGCCTACCCTGGCTATGCAGCTAATCTCAGGAGTCTCCTCCCACACACGGTAGGGAAACACAGGATATCTTCTCACAGAAGCAAAGCTCCTTCATGTTATATGACTTGAACAGATGCAGAACAATCCCTGTTTGCATGTATATAATGTGTGTGTGTGTCTAGTGTACTCATAAGATAGAGACAAAACAATCTCTTATGTGTAAAATTTATGAAGGTTTTGACAAGCCTAAAATTTGTACTCAAGTCTTTTCCTTGTCTTTCCTGCAGTCATTCCATTAAATTCAGCTATGATTGAATATTTTCTAAATTAAAAGCTCAATTTTCCACAAAATAATAAAATAGTTTATTCTTTACATAGCAAATCAACATTATTCACCTCATAAAATCAAGGAATTAACTGAGCAATTTTTTCAATGGGAATAATATGTGGTACCCTTGTCTGTTTTCCTTAAGATCTGTGACATATTTTTTTTATTTTTTAAAATATATTTTTAGTTTTCAATATTTACCTATAAAGATTTTGAGTTCTAAATTTCCCCCCTTCCTCCCCATCTACCTCCCCAAGATGGTTTTTAATCTGATATAGGCTATACATGTACAATCACATTGAACATGTTTTCATATTAGTCATGTTGTGAAAAAAGAATGAGATCAAAAGGGAAAAACCACAAGAGAAAAAGAGAGAGAAAATAGTGGGCTTTGATCTGCACTCACTCAGACTCCATAATTCTTTCTCTGGATATGGATTAGCATTTTCCATCATGAGGCTTTTGGAATTGTCTTAGATCCTTGCATTGCTGAGAAGAGCTAAAGTCTATCAAAGTTGATCATGATACAATGTTGCTGTTACTGTGTACAATGTTCCCCTGGTTCTGCTCACTTCACTCAGCATCAGTTCATGTAAATCTTTCCAGGTTTTCCTGAAATCTGCCTATTCATCATTTTTTTATAGAACAATAGTATTCCATATATTCATATAACACAATTTATTCAGCCATTCCCCAATTGATGAGAATCCCTCTCAATTTCCAATTCTTTGCCACCTCAAAAAAAGCTGCTACAAATATTTTTGCATATATGGTATGACACACATTTTCAAGATGGCCAACATGGATTAATGATGAGCCATCTGTGGCTGTGGAAGTTTGTTTTCTGTGCAAAGGTCAGTAGTTCATATAGTCAGTTAACTTGCACTTAGCCTTACTGGCATTACTTAGTCTAAGTGAAATGGCCCCAAAGATAGAGAATTTAAATTTCCTTAGTAAAAAAGCTCCTTTCTATAATATATACAACTGCTCCCCCGCTTTTTTTACTTTTGGGGGGGAGGATAATTGGGGTTAAGTGACCTGCCCAAGGTCACACAGCTAGTTTTTTTGTGTGTGTGTGTTAACTATCTGAGGCCAGATTTTGAACTCAGGTCCTCCTGACCTCAGGGCTGGTGCTCTATTCACTGCGCCACCTAGCTGCCCCTCCCCCACTTTTTTTAAGTTGGGAGAGGGGAATGAATTACATATACACTTACCTGTATAGTTTAGTTAAAGATACCCTTAAAATTTTTTTAACCAGACCTATAATTTCATAGATATAGGGAGCTCCCAGTGATTAACTTCTGTAACCAATACTGATTGGCACTTGCTATGAAATATATAGTCTTAGAGACTTGCCTAGGCCACTGAGAGGCTGACATGCCCCAAGATCTTACAGCAGCATGTGTAAGAGATAGGCCTCAACCCCAGGCCATTCTGACTCCTTGGTCAGCTCTCTATTTGGGTCATACTGTCCCTCATCTTATTTAGACATATCCCACCTAACATTCTTCTTGGTTTCATGAAAACCTGATGTTAGGTGAACTGACATAACAGGGGAATTAGTTTCATGGGACCACTATTATAAATAGGTAGTCACTTTCATAATGCATGTAAATGTTACAATGGGAAGGGAGATTGTGGCTTTATGGTACAGTTTGCTTATAATATTTTAATGAGGTTACTATCTAATGATATTGGCTGGGAAAATAGTATGCAGGGTATGTCTTTGTAATGATGGCTCATGTCTGTGAGGCAGAGTTATTCGACATGCTTCTCATTCATAATAATTCTTCACTTAGAAAAGTAGTTTTGGGGGTGGCTAGGTGGCGTAGTGCATAGGGCGCCAGCCCTGGAGTCAGGAGGACCTGAGTTCAAATCTGGCCTCAGACATTTAACACTTGCTAGCCATGTGACCTTGGCCAAGTCACTTAACCCCAATTGCTCTGCCCTCCCACCTCCAAAAAGCAGAACAAACAAATAAAAGTAGTTTTGAAATGGCCCTCATTTATTCCCCCAGTTAAACAATACACCCCCTAATAACTGGCTGCTGTTTGAGTTCCCAGTCCTGCACTAGAAAAGGTCCCTTTCTTCTGTGCAGCTCTGATTGCACCCTCATGCTAAAAGCAAAAGGACATCTGGCAAGGTAGAGACAGGTTCAACCACAGGTGTTTATGAAAAATAACATGAAATCCAAAAATGTACCCTTTAAGAGGAAAAATGAAAACACACAAAAACAGTAATTATCAAGGTCAGGCAAGGTCCATCCATTGCTTTCAGCCGGTTTATTTCTCTCAGGTTCCCTAGCAAGTATCTGGGATAAAACAAAACAACATAATCCAAAACCAGACAGTGATACCTCCCAGCTTGTCCATTGAAAAGTTATCATTGAGACAGAAACCCAGACAAGGCCTGATCAATGTGGCACCAAGTTGACCCACCAACCACAAGGGTCATTGCCAGGCCTATCACCACAGGGCTGGGACTGGATAGAGCAGGGTAAAAGTCAAATGCAGGGCCCCTGGCAGGGGCAGCAACTACTCCTGGGACTACCAACCCACAGCCCAGAAATTTAAAAGGCCCCTATCTGGACCTACAGGGACCAGGATGGCAGAGTGAACCCCAGATGCTCCAATCCCCGCTCTGACCCTGAAACACTGTAATTGTGGCCCCAGGGCAAAACCTTAAACAGTAAAGGCTTGGGAACTCTAGAGGAAGGGTGTGGTTAGGGCCCTGCCTCAAAATGGGTAGAAAGCAGACTGCAAAGACAAAGACTCTAGACTCCTACTATTGTGAGAGGGAGGAACCAAATTCAGAGGGATACAGTGTTGATTCCACACCCACAGCTGAGGCCTCAACAGGGAACTGGTCTCAAGCACAGAAAGCATTCTTAGATGAGCTCAAAAGGAAATTTTGAAAACCAAATTGGAGAGATAGAAGATAAAATGAGTAATTCTTTTAAAATCAAAATTTCAAAATTAGAAAAACCTTACAATGAAGAAAACAGCTCCTTAAAAAGAAAAATGTGTGATATAGAAAAGGAGCTCCAAAAGGTAACCAAGGAAAATAATTCTCTAAAAACTAGAATCAACCAAATAGAAGCAAATAACACTATGAGGAACCAAAATTAGTTAAAAAGACATCAAGGATGAAAAATTAGAAAAAGAGGTAAAATAGCTCAAGGGAAAAATAACTGACCTGGAAAACAGATCCAGGAGAAGAAATCTGAGAATCATAGGCTGACTGGAAAATCATGATGAAAAAATGAACCTGGACAACATCTTCCAAGAGCTCATCAAGGAAAACTGACCTGAGATACTAGAACCAGAGGGTAAAATAGAAATTGAAAGAATCAGGTTACCTCCTGAAAGAGATACCAAATTGAAAAGTCCTCGAAATGTTGTGGCCAAACTCCAGAACTACCAGGTAAAGGAGAAAATACTTCAAGCAGCCAGAAAGAAACAATTCAAATATTGCAGAACCACAGTGAGGATCACACAGGATCTGGCAGCCTCTACACTGAAAAATCGGAGGAAGTGGAATACAATTTTTTTTGCAAGGCAAAAGAGCTCAGGTTACAACCAAGTATCACCTATGCAATGAAACTGAACATATTCTTCCAGGCAAGGAGATGGTCATTCAAAGTTATAATGGATTTCCAGACCTTCCTGATGAAAAAGCCACAGCTCAATTGAAAATTCAACTTCCAATTACAAGACACAAGAGAGACATAGAAAGGTAAACAAGGTAACCACACACACACACACACACACACACACACACACACACACACACACCTTGTTATTTAATAAGAGCAAACTGTTTATAGACAAGTAGAGGGTATGATTATAAATTACAAAAAATTACGATTGAAAAAACCTTATTAAGGGCTACAAAGGGACTGTAATGGAAGAAGAGGAAAGAATGAAGTGGAAAAGGGTAAAATATGCCACACAAAGAGGCAAAAAAAAAAATAATATAGCAGAGGGAAAGAAGGGAGGGAGATGAGTATTATATGAGCTTTCCCCTCATTGGTTCTGGTGCAAGGAGAGGATAACACAACCAGTTAAGCATAGGACTCTATCGAGAAGAGACACAAAACGTATCATAATAGAGGGAAAGAGGGGAGGGAGAGGAGCTTTGCATGAGATCTGTTCCTGTCACTCTTGGTGTGAAGAAGAAATAACATGCTACATTAAGTATAAAAATATCCTACAGGCAGTAGGAGGGGGGAAGGGCTACAAAAGGGAGTTGTTAGGAGGGAGGGAAGAAGTAAGGGGGAAGGGGAGGAAAAGGGAGGGGGCTGATAAGAAGGGAATACTGTGGGAGATGGTGTTCAAAAGGAAAACTCTTAAGGATGGGAAGGGAGAAGGGGAGAAAAATATAAGCATAAACAGGGGAGGGACTAGGATGGAGGGAGACAGATAGTAATCATAACTGTAAACATGAATGGAATGAATTCTCTCATCAAACAGAGGTGGATAGCAGAATGGATTAAAAATCATAATCCTACAATATGCTGTTTACAAGAAACACATCTGAAACAGAGGGATACACTGAGGGTAAAGGTAAAAGGCTGGAGTAAAATATATCATGCCTCAGCTAAAGTGAAAAAAAACGTAGGGGTAGCAATCCTTATCTCAGATAAAGCAAAAGCAAAAATTGATCTAATGAAAAGAGATAAGGAAGGAAACTATATCCTGCTAAAAGGCACCATCAAGAATGAAACAATATCATTACTTAACATATATGCACCAAGTGGTATAGCATCCAAATTCCTAGAGGAGAAGGCAAGTGAATTAGAGGAAGAAATAGATAGCAAAACTATACTAGTGGAGGACCTTAATTTCCCCCTCTCTGAACTTGATAAATCCAACCTCAAAATAAACAAGAAAGAAATTAAGGAGATAAATAGAATTTTAGAGAGGGTAGGCATGATAGATCTCTGGAGAAAACTGAATGGGGATAAAAAGGAATATACCTTCTCAGTGGTACATGGCACATACACAAAAGTTGACTATGTTCTTTTGAGGACATAAAACCTCACAATTCAGTGCAGAAAGACAGAAATATCAAATGCATCATTCTCAGATCATGATGCAATAAAAATCATATGCAATAAAGGGCCATGGAAAGACAGACTAAAAACTAATTGGAAACTAAACAATTTAATCCTAAAGAATGAATGGGTCAAACAAGAAATCATAGAAACAATCATTAGCTTCATTCAAGAGAATGACAATAATGAGACAACATACCAAAATTTGTGGGATGCAGCAAAAGCAGTTCTTAGGAGAAGTTTTATATACCTGAGTAAATACATGAATAAATTAGAGAAAGGGGAGGTCAATGAATGGGGCATGCAATTGAAAAAGCTAGAAAAAGGGGGGGGGGGGTTAGGTGGTGCAGTGAGTAAAGTCCCAGTCCAGGAGTCAGGAGGACCAGAATTCGGTTCTAGCCTCAGAAACTTAACACACACACACACACACACACACACACACACACAGACACACAAACCTAGCCATGTGACCTTGGGCAAGTTACTTAACCCCAATTGCCTTCCCAAAAAAAAGAAAGAAAAAGAACAAATTGAAAATCCACAATTAAATACTAATTAGAAATAATGAAAACCAAAGGAGAGATTAGTAAAATTGAAATTAAGAAAACTATTGAATTAATAAATAAAACTAAGAGTTGGTTTTATGAAAAAACCAATAAATTGATGGACCCTTAGAAAATGATTAAAAAAAAAGAAAGAAGAAAACTTATATTTACAAAAATATAAGTTGCCCAGATTAACTGAAGAGGGAGTAAATTATTTAAATAATGCCATATCTGAAAAAAGAAATTGAACAAGCCATCAGTGAACTCCCTAGGAAAAAATCTCCAGGGCCAGATGGATTTACTAGTGAATTCTATCAAAAATTTAAAGAACAATTGATTCCAATACTCTACAAACTATTTGGGAAAATTAGTGAAGAAGGAGTCCTACCAAATTCTTTTTATGACACAAACATGGTACTGATACCTAAATCAGGAAGAGATAAAATGGAAAAAGAAAAATGTAGACCAATTTCCATCATGAATATAGATGCAAAAATTTTAAACAAAATATTAGCAAAAAGACTACAGCAACTTATCACAAGAATAATACACTTTGATCAGGTAGGATTTATTCCAGGAATGCAAGGATGGTTTAATATTAGGAAAACCATCAGCATAATTGATCATATCAACAATTAAACTAGCAGAAACCATATGATTATCTCAATAAATTCAGAAAAGGCTTTTGATAAAGTACAACATCCATTCCTATTAAAAACACTAGAAAGTATAAGAATAAATGGAGCCTTCCTTAAATTTATAAGTAGCATCTATTTAAAGCCATCAGCAAGTATTATATGCAATGGGGATAAGCTAGAAGCATTTTCAATAAGATCAGGGGTGAAACAAGGGTGTCCACTATCACCCCTCTTATTCAATCTGGTACTAGAAATGTTAGAAGTAGCAATTGAAGAAGAAAAAGTAATCAAAAGAATCAAATTAAGCAAAGAAGAGGCCAAGTTATCACTCTTTGCAGATGATATGATGAGATACTTAGAGAATCCTAGAGAATCAAGTAAAAAACTACTTGAGACAATAAATAAATTTGGCAAAGTTGCAGGATATGAAATAAACCCACATAAATCTTCTGCATTCCTGTATATTTCTAATGAAATCCAATAGCAAGAGATAGAAAGAGAAATCCCATTTAAAGTTACTGTAGATATTATAAAATATTTGGGAATCTACCTGCCAAAACAAACCCAGGACCTGTATGAACACAACTACAAAACACTTTCCACACAAATAAAGTCAGATCTAACTAAGTGGAAAAACATCAATTGCTCATGGCTAGGTTGAGCTAATATAATAAAAATGACAATTTTACCTAAATTAAATTACATATTTAGTGCCATACCAATCAATTTACCAAAAAATTACTTTATAGACCTAGAAAAAATAGTAAAATTCATTTGGAAGAACAAAAGTTCCAGAATATCAAGGGTATTAATGAAAAGAAATGCTAGGGAAGGTGGCCTAGCTATGCCAGATTTTATTCTGTATTATAAAGCAGCAGTCAACAAAACTATTTGGTACTGGCTGAGGAATAGAGCAGTGGATCAAGGGAATAGATTGGGTACACGAGACTCAGCAGTCAATGACCATAATAATCTACTCTTTGATAAATGCAAAGACCCGTTTTTGGAATAAGAACTCACTCTTTGACAAAAACTGCTGGGATAACTGGAATATAGTATAGCAGAAACTGGGCATAGACCATTATCAAACACTGTATACCAAAATTAAGTCTAAATGGGTACGTGACCTGGGTATAAAGGATGATACTGTAAGCAGTCTGGGAAAGCAAAGACCTGTCAGATTTAAGAAGAGGGGAAGATTTCATGACCAAACAAGAATTAGAGAGAATTATAAACTGCAAAATGAATGACTTTGATTACATGAAACTGAAAAACTTCTGTACAAACAAAGCCAATGTAACCAAGATTAAGAGGGAAATGGGAAATTGGGAAAGAATTTTTACAACCAATGTCTCTGATAAAGGCCTCATTTCTAAAATATATATATATACATATATAAAAGATAAGTTATCTTTTATGTTCTTAAAGAAGGAAACTGTAGCTATGATTGACAGACGCTGGGTGCTGCTGCCATGGGGTAACTACCTCTCCTCCCTTCTCCTCTCCTCATTCTCCTGGAAAGTTCCACAGCTCTCGCCACAGCTGGTTAGTAAAAGCTTCCATCCTGCTCTCCCAGGGTTCATCTAAGAGTTAATTTCTTCTCTTTCCAAACTGGGAAGAACTACACATCTAAGAGGTTTTGGGGCCAGTTAATCCCTTGCCAGATGTTGTTATAACTTTAGATTCAGTTGTTTTTTTAGTTGTGTCCAACTCTTTGTGACTCCACTTGGGGTTTTCCTTGGCAAACATACTGGAGTGGTTTGTCATTTCCTTCTGCAGCTCATTTGACAGGTGAAGAACTGAGGCAAACAGGGTTAAGTGATTTGCCAAGGGTCACACAGCTATTAAGTATCTGAGGCTGTATCTGAACTCAGAAAGATGAGTCTTCCTGATTCCAAACCCAGTGCACTATCCACTGAGTCACCTAGCTGTCCTCTTTATTTTCATCATTAATTAATTCTATTAAATAAACATTAATTTAATACCTGCTGTGTGCAAGACAATGAGTTAAATGTTATATGTGGCCAAACACAGACTAAAGGTGTAAATATTAGAGTATGTGCCTAACTCAGTACTTTAAAAATGAATACAAAAATTTACTTTGATTTTCCTATTTAAAACATTTGAACATGTCCCCAAACCTGGTAATTGGAGGCTGCATTTGGGCTAAGGAAGTAGATGGAGAATTGGAAGGAGCTGGAGAATAGAGAGCTGGTAGGAATACAATTCTGCCATAGACTCAAGCCGAGTAAAACAACATTTATAAAGCTCCTACTATATACCAGGCACTGTGCTAAATGCTTTGCAAACCTTAACTCATTTGTTCCCCACAACAACCCTGGGAGGTAATGCTATTGTCAACCCCTTTTTACAGATGAGTCACCTGAGGTGAACAGAGGTTAAGTGACTTCCCCAAGGTCACATAGCTAGTAAGTACCTGAGAGAGGATTTGAACTCAATTGTTCCTGACTTCAAGGCCAGTGTTCTAGCCACTCCGTCACTGCCTTGGAGAACTGGGCTTTGGATAAGACTGATGTTTTTTTAAAGAGAAAAATCTATTTATTTAACCTTTATGTCAGGCATTATAGCTCAGGTATGCTTCAGGGATTTGTTGTCCTTTAGACCCTGTCTTCAGAGTCTGAGAAAAGAGATATGTCATCTAGTTTTCTGATAACTCTCTTAGCAAGCATGAATGACAGATATGCTAGGTAAGGAAAGACCGAAGAAAGAAAATAGAATCTGTAACAAAACCTGGAAACCAACAGACGCACCTGGCCAATGAGTGATCTCTATAAATACCCAGACATTCTCAGGTCTCCCAAATGCACTCTTCTCCCCTGTAGTTCCCTATTGAGCCCAGCAGGTGTCACCACGTGTTTCTCCTATTCTGGCTCTTAAACCTGATATTTCTCTGTCTCTGTCTCTGTCTCTGTCTGTCTCTGTCTCAGTTTCTCTCTGTCTCTCTGTCTCTCTCTCTCTCTCTCTGTGTCTCTCTGTCTCTCTCTCTCTCTCTGTCTCTCTCTCTCTCTCT
>NW_027185664.1:5818826-6061813 GCF_028583685.1 Petaurus breviceps papuanus
TCTCTCTCTGTCTCTCTCTCTCTCCGTCTCTCTCTCTGTCTCTCTCTCTCTCTCTGTCTCTCTCTGTCTCTCTGTCTCTCTTTCTCTCTTTCATTCTTTCCTTCCTCCCTTCCTCATCCAGTAAAATTTTCTCTGTCTTTGAGCACGATCTTCACCACCACAAGACCTTTACTGGTCTGGTGGCCAACACAATGTCCCTGTGGTTATGGCTTTAATGATGCGACCAGACTGGGGACTTCCTCTCTCTAAAGCTATTCCCCTTTGTAATTGTTATCTTCCACCTTTGGGAGAGTCCCTGTGGCTACTCCTTTGTTCTGCTATGATAACTAGCTCATTCCTTTCATTCTGACATTGTTCAAAACATGTCTGGATATCCTTTTTGGAGAGAATTTTATTCCTTTAATTCTAGAACTTTACAAGACACATAATTAAATAAATTTCCTTGACATGTGGGTTATTCCCCATTTTTACCCCTAAAAACCATCACCCAAATTGATCACTTCTGTAAATTACCAGGATTTGTTCAGAACAACATGGTTCCTGTTTCTGAAGGTCATGCCTACCCCCAAAGGATTGGGGCCAACAAATATTAAATTAAGTTCAAGGTGATTCCCATATAGGAGTTCCAGCTTTATTTCAAACAATGGCAGCATCCACAAAGTTAAGTGCATAACTTCTCCCAGGTGACTACTTTGAAGAGAACTACATGTATTTGGACATTTAAATTCTGACATGTTTGAAAATCATTCTGTGTTTCTCCTATGAAAAATGAAAGGGTTAGAATAAATGTCTTCTAAGTTCCCTCCAGTTCTAAACCTCTGACTTTATGATTTTATGAACACAACTCATAAACAGGTGTCTCTGGGGAATTCACAAATATGGTATGTGAGTAAATGTAAAAAAAAAGTCCAGGTAACATTTGTTTCCCCCCAGTGGGCAACCAGTTTCAGTTATCAAGTGAGATCATGTTCCAACATGGAGTATGTGCTCCAACTAGAAGTACCATAATGCATAAAAAACAAACAATCATCACCTAACTTAACCAGTCAATCCAGTTATTAACTGCATATCAATCTGGTACCATAAGTAATTAAAAAAAACAACCCCAAGAAGTCATAGAAACATCAGAGAACAACCTATGACTGTACATATTCAAAATAATTGTGTGATCATTTAACAAGAGATGATGAAAATGAAAGGATACAGTTACAAAAAGATAATTGCTCCTATTCATATAGAGGTTTATGATTTACAAAGCTCTTCCTTCATAGCAACTCAACCTGTGATTATTGCCCCCAAGTATTATTATGTTAATAATACCAACTCTCATTACTCCATTTTATAGATGAAGAAACCAGGGTTCAGAGAAGTGTTCTGACTTTTCTACTGTCCCACATCAAGTACTGTAAGTGCCATAACTGACATTGGAACCCAAGTTTCTTTAGCTACCAGTCCAGAGCTCATTTCACTATCTAAAATATGAATTAATCTAAACCAGTAATATGTGTAAGGCATGAGAATCAATTTATTATTATTATTATTATGCCTTTTGGAGGGCAATTGGGGTTAAGTAACTTGCCCAAGGTTAAACAGCTAGTTGAGTGTGGGGGGGGGGCGTGTTAAGTGTCTGAGGCTGGAACCGAACTCAGGTCCTCCTGACTCCAGGGCTGGTGCTTTACTCACTGTGCCAACTAGCTACCCCTATTTTTATTATTAAAATCTCTAAAGACCTGATAAGGAGCCATGTGGCGGAGTGGATAGTGTTCTGGCCTCAAGGTTAAGAAGACCTGAGTTCAAATTCTGGCTCTGGCTGTAATAACTCTTTGATCATGGGCCAGTCACTGGTCTTCAATGCCCCTAGAAAACTCTCTAAGTCTAGGAGTTTCAGATGAGCTTGCCAACCTGACGTTCTCCATACTGATGAAATCATACATGTAAACTGAAAGGACCTCATGAAACAAGGAAGGGAATGAAATCAGCAAAAATCACCAAATCAGACCTGCTAATGTACCAACTATCATATTAATATTTCAAAGTATCTCAAGTACTTGAATATTTGAAAACTCCAATCAAGAAAGACACTGGCCAGTACCAATTGGTGGGATAGCACTTTTAAAAAATTTTTTCAAAATTTATTTTATTCTGAACTTAAAAATAAAACAATTCCATAACATATTAGAATGGCAGAAAAATGATCACACATGAAACAGCAAATTGATTATATACAATTTGCTATTCCTTTTAAATATATAATAAAGTTATTGTGTAATTTTCTTTTTTTCTTCCTCCCTGCCCTAGAGATGGCTACCATTAGACACAAATATGTATGTATGATGTGTGTGTATATATAATTATATATATAATGCATACACATATAAACATATATGTAAAATCATTCTATACAAACTTCTACTTATCAGTTCTTTCTCTGGATTCATATAGTGTCTTCCTTCATTGGTCCTTTGTAGTTAATTTGGGTATTATAATAATCAAAATTACTTAGTCACTCAAAGTTGTTCTTAAAACAATATTGCTGTTACTATATACAATGTTCTCCTGGTTCTACTCATTTTGCTCTTCATTATTTCGGGCAATTCTCTCCATGTTTTTCTAAGATCATTGAGCTCATCAATTGGGGAATGGCTGAAAAAGTTGTGGTATATATACAGACTGTGCTGTAAGTCCCTAATTTCTCTACCCCCTTCTCTGCTCTATCCTTTACCATTCAGAGTATGATTCTTTAGAATGGAAATTCCAAAGGTGTGACAGAGTCAAGCTAAGTAACAACAAAAACTCATAAAAGTACAAGAGTAAGAGAAGCTTCAAACATCCACTACTTTAAAAACCATACTTTCAAAATACTTTTGTTTTTACATCCCTTTTATTTCCAAATATAGTCCTCCCCTTGTAATGTAATGCCAAAAGAAGGCAACTTCCCAAGGTTCAGAATACCAGCATAGGGGCTCTCCATTTTATTCAGTGACAAACCCAGAACAGAGAAGATCAAAACATGACATCATTCAAAATGCAGCATTTACTAAGTGTGATTAAATAATCTCCAAGCACTACCCCACCCCAGGACCTTCCAATCATTCAATCAATTACAAAGTCTCTGTTCTAAATACTTCTCCACCCCTAGGCTATACCTTCATTTAGTCCACCACAAAGCCCCTCTTCTCAAATGGAGATTAGTTTCCAAACATAAGGTCAAAAGTTCCCCACCCCTGGATCACAATTGAATCTACCCCAGAGTTACATCAAGTTTAAACACAGCACTTAATACCCAAATGGAGGTCTTTTCTTCATCTTGACACGAGGCAAGTTCTCAGCAATCTTAGTTCCTGGGGAGACAAGGCTTAGCAAAGCCACAAGATACATTGCCAGTCCCTTCATGAATTTATCCTCTGTCTGTAGAACAGTCCTAGAACCCCTGAACACATTAGCAAAGCCCTCTCCCAGGATTTCTGTAAACATACAACAAGAAAATCCTTCTTCAGGGCTTCTGAACCAACAGAAAGGCTCCCAGACCCCTGCAACAACAGCACTGTCCCTCACCAGTGGACAGTATTCACTCTGTCTGCAGGACAGTCTCCAGACCCCTGCAACAACAGCACTGTCCCTCACCAGTGGACAGTATTCACTCTGTCTGCAGGACAGTCTCCAGACCCCTGCAACAACAGCACTGTCCTTCACCAGTGGACAGTATTCACTCTGTCTGCAGGACAGTCTCCAGACCCCTGCAACAACAGCACTATCCTTCACCAGTGGACAGTATTCACTCTCTGTCTGCAGGACAGTCTCAGGGCTTCTTAGCGAACAGCCAGGTTCCAGGACTTCTTCAACAAAAGGACTGTCTTTCACCAGTGGACAAATCTGGCAAAACAACATCAAAACAGACAGACAAAGTACCAGCAAAACAGCCATGTCTCCTCAGTCCTTGGCAGCTCAGGGGGCAGGTCTCAAAAGTCCAGGGCAATTCAAAGGGGCCACCAGCAATTCTCTTAGTCTCTCTCCACGAGGTGCTGCTTCCAAAAAAATCTTCTGCCTCTCTCTTATCTCTCCAAATCTACGTCACCAGCTCCTCCCAGTTCAGGACTTTCTTTTCACATCAACAAGTCCATCCCACAGGTGGGATTAACAAACTCTGGGTTTTAACACAATCAATTTGAAAACCAAGCCAATACAGGGGAATCTTTAATTGCCATTACTATCACACCCCTGTCCTCTATTCAGTGAACCATACCTTGAAACAAAGATAAAAGAAACAGAAAATAAACAATTGGGCAAAATCAGAAAAGCCTTGATTGTGTCTGATGGCATATGCGATGTTCCATACACAAAGTCCCTTAACTCTTACAAGCATCTTTTGATAGTGCCTTATTGCACTATCCAGAAAGCTAACATTTTCTTGGACTTTTCCATAGGTATCTTTCTGAATAGATAATATCAAAGGTCCCAAACAGTAGATCATGAACTTCCAGTTACTGGAGTAGGTTCTCTAATCCATGTTTTTCCTTCCAGTTTTCTAAGATCCCCACCAGAAAGGGAGAGCAATGGACAGTGACAGCTTCTTCCCTCACATGGCCCTACCATCTTTGGTGATCTCAAAGTTTCAAGGATATATGAGTAGATCCTCCTTTAAAAAGGCTAGCAGGTGTCATGACATTCACTGGCATCCCTTGGACAGGATGACCTGTGAGGCATCTTCTAGCACTAGGTCTATGGTTCTATGATACTTGTCTCTGAATTACTAATACTGCTTTTCACAGTGCAATAATAATAGTACATTATATTTATATGCCACATTCCAATCATTCATCTATTTGTTTCTAGTTGGGTTTTTTGTTTTGATTTTTACTACCACAAAGAGTGATATTTTTTATTTTTGGTTCATATGCAGGATTGATGTTTCCCTAAATGCCCAGAAGATGCCCTGTAATCTGGTTTCTATCACTTCGCTCTACTGAAAGTTGTTTGTATTTTTTCTAAGATCTCCATTTACCTTGCAACTCCTCTGTGATAGTATAATGAAGGCTGCATTGCAATTTTCTAAGCCTTCTCCCAATTTATCTTATTTACTTTTAGTAGTCATACCTAGATTCTCCATGTGCTATTCTAATGTGAACTAATCCTTATGTTTTTCATGTTAAGTCAGAAAACTAAGGCTTATTAATCTGTTAGAATATAGGCTCCTTAAAAGAAGGAATTGTTGAATGTTTTTGTATGGGTATCCAGTGCCTTGTGCAGAGATTCCCAAAGTGGGTGATACCACCCTCTGGGGGGTGCTGGAATGATCCGATTGGGGTGGTAGTAGCCTCGGGTACAATTGAGGGGCATTGAATAAAAACAAAGGGACAATGGAAGCATAAGGAAAGAAGAGAAAAGAATTTTGAAAAACCTTTTGTATATGTTTCTTCTGTTGTGTAACAGAGTTAAAGTCATACTGTTTATATTATTTTCCAAATAAACACACAAAATGCAAGTTATAACTGATCAGTGGTCAAGTCTTCCAACAGGTCTTAATAAGCAAGTGTTGGAAGGTAAGCATGTTGTGCATTGTCAGGAAGTCCAGAATATATAGGCAAGAATATGTGCATGTGATGACTTGTTTACAATATGATACTAGATGGTTACATGACACAATATTGTGTCATCAAAATTTTAATGTAGGAAAAATCCCACAAATTTACAATAAATTATTAAATGTAAGATGCATCATTTAAAATATGTGTGTGTGTGTGTGTGTGTATAAATGGCACAAATTTCAAAAAAAAACTGTTACAGGGTTAAAGAAAGTAGATTTCCAGGGGGGTACTGAGAATTTTTTTCAAAGGGAGCAGTAAGCCAGATAAGTTTGGGAACCCCTGGCCTGGTGCATAATAGGTGCTTAATAAATCCAGCTGCACTGACCCACGTGCTGTGACTTGAAGACAGCCCTCCAGCTCCTATATTTGTACCTTTGCACGAGTTGTCTCCCATGCCTAGAATGCCCCCTTCCTTTGCCTTCTAAGTGTTCCTGACTTCCTTCAAGACCAAGCTCAAGTGTCACCATCTACAGAAGACCATTTCTAGTTCCCCAGTTTCTAGTGCCTTCCTCCTGACATTACCTCCCATATACCCTGTATATTTCTTGTATGTACCTAATCATTTGTATGTTTCTTCCCCATTAGGATATGAGATTCTGGAGGGCAAGGATGGCTTTTGTCTTTCTTTATAAGTATTTAGCATGGGATGGCTAGGTGGTGCAGTGAATAGAGCACTGGCCCTGGACTCAGGAGGACCTGAGTTCAAATCTGGCCTCAGACACTTAACACAAAAACTAGTCATGTGACCTTGGGCAAGTCACTTAACCCCAATTGCCCTCCTCCCCACAAAAAAATCAGTGTTTAGCACAGTGTCTGACATATAGTAAGAGCTTAATAAATGCTTTCTTAATTGAGATAATAATTTAAATTATTAAATTAATTAATAATTAAATTAAGCAAGCTTAATTTTTCATTGGATGATGTCAGTCAATCAGCAATTGATTGACTGACACCATCCAATGAAATTTAAGTTTTTCTTTCCATAGACTCATAAAATGACAGCATTTTCCAGCTGGGGGGTCACTTTGGAGATCCTTAGATCTCTCCCCTTCACTGTTGAGGTTCTAGAAATAGTAGTCTATCCTTATTTTTTTCTACTTCTTCACCAATTCACACTTTATTTATTTTATTTTTATTTTTTTACCTTTTGGAGGGCAATTGGGGTTAAGTAACTTGCCCAAGGTTACACGGCTAGTTTTTGTGTGTGTGTGTGGGTGTTAAGTGTCTGAGGCCAGGACTGAACTCGGGTCCTCCTGACTCTGGGGCCAGCGCTTTACTCACTGTGCCACCTAGCCACCCTACTTTATTTTTTTTTAAAAAAGGTTTTATTGATGTTTTTAAACATTACTGCCATTTCCCAGTACATGATAGAATCTTCCCTTGTAAAAAAATAAACAAACATATATAGTTAAGCAGTATAAAGTAAGCATGTCTGTTTGCTTATACCTCATTCAACACCTGGAGTCTACTACCTCCATAACAAGAGGTGGGAGTTATGGCTCCTTGTTAAGGAAGGTACTCCGTCCTCCACATCATAGAAATTCTCTCTTCTTTCAAAATGATGCTTGCTCTCTCTGTATTTAACAATTTTGTATTTAGTCACTTGTGAAGGTGAAAGACCTGAGTTCAAATCTTATCATGAGTGAAAAGTATCAGATCTGAAAGAACCAGTCACAATTCTCTCTGAATCTGAATTTTGTAATCTGAAAAGGAAGGAAGGAGGAAAGAAGGAAGGAAGGGAGGGATGGAGGGATTAAGGGAGAGATGAAGGGAGGGAGGGAGGAAGGAAGGGAGGAAGGGAGGGAGAGAGGAAGGAAAGAAGGAAGGAAGGAAGGAAGGAAGGAAGGAAGGAAGGAAGGAAGGAAGGAAGGAAGGAAGGAAGGAAGGGAGGGCGGGAGGGAGGGAGGGAAAGAGAGGGAGGAAATAACCATTTGTTAAGCAGTTACTATATGTCAGACACTGTTCTCAGTGCTTTAAAAATCTCGTTTGATCCTCACGACAATCCTGCAAAGTAGGTGCTATTATTACCCCCATTTTATATTTGAGGAAATTGAGTCAGACAGAAGTTAAATACCTTGCCCAGTCATACAACTATTAGGTTTCTGAGGTCCTATTCAACCTCAGGTTTTCCTGTCTCCATACCATTGCTAGATTAGATAAATTCTAATACCACTTCAAGCTCAAAATCCTGGGCTTCTACAAGCCTGAAATACTTCCCTTATTCAAACTTTTGACTAATGCAATAAGATATCAGGACCTGGCCAAACAGAGATAGGGGAACCATCAGAGACTGCAGGAGGTTGGTCATTTTGAAATGCTGCCAAGGCAAAAGGAGGGTGCAAAAATCACAGCTTTGTCACACAAATATTAATCTTGATGGTAGATGAATATTCATAATGATTACTATAATGCAAAATAAAGCAACACTAAATGGCCTTTAAGAAAAAAAATTGTATTTATTATCTTTATATTTATTTTGTATGTAGGGATATGTATGTCTTCCCTCATTCCTTAGAATTTAAGCTATTTGAGAGTAAGGATTGTTTTATTCTTTATTTATTAATCCCCAGCAACTAAAACAATTTCAGTAATTTTTCATTTGTATCCAGCTCTCAATGGCCCCATTTGGCTTTTTGTGGTGGTAGTGGAGGGGGGGGATTTGGCACAGATATTGGGGTGGTTTGTCATTTCTTTCTCCAACTCATTTTACAGATGAGGAAACTGAGGCAAGCTGGGTTAAGTGATTTGCCTAGGGTCACACAGTAAGTGTCTGAAGACAGATTTGACCTCAGGAAGGTAAGTCTTCCTGACTCCAGGTCTGGCACTCTATCTACTACACCACCCAACTGCCCCAACTAGCATAGGACCTCACACATTTGGGCAATTAATAAATGCCTGTTGGTTGGTTTGTCAGAATCATTGCACAGAGCTGAGTTTTGATATCTTTCAAGTTGCTTTCTTTTACATTCGAAGGGTCATTGTACACTTTGTTTTCCTGGTTCTGCTTCTTTTGCTTTGTGTAAGTTCATTCAGGTTTTTGGATGGTAGAAAGGGCACTAGATATAGAGTCAGCAGGCCTCACCTCTGGGGCGTTGAACTTGGCCGAGTCATTTAACTTTCTTGGGTCTCAGTTTCCTCATCCGAAAAATGGAATTAGATGGTTGACCTTTGAGATGATCTGGATTTATGGCCCTGTGAATCTAATCTGTGAGGTCCTCACATTGTCTCTTACACTGCAGTAATATTTCATCACGTGCCGCATTTCGGCCATTTACCACATTGTTGCTTTTTATTTTTTTTTTTTGCTACCACAAACAGTGATGCTGTATGTATTTCTGTTCATAGGTAGGAGGAAACTTTCTCTCAATGTTCAACTTCTTTGGGGTAAATGTCCAGGAGAGAGTCACTCACTCTTTAATGCCCTGGAAACTTCCTTTTTCAACAATCTCTATTGACCTTGTACCTACTAAATCACATATTTAAATCACAGAATTAGAAGTCCGGTTAAAGAAAATCTACTCCAATAACTTCATTTTATATAAAATAGGAATTTCTCGTTCCTCATCTTCCCCAACCTTCCTGAAGAACCTGAAGCTATCTCTCCCTCTTTTAGTTTCAATTAAATTTTATTTTTCAATGAACAAGCATTTATTTTCTCTCCCTCCTACCCCCCCCCCAATTGAAAAGAAAAAAGAAAAACCTAATCACAAATATGCATTGTTAGGTAAAATAAATCCCCACATTTGCTATGTCCTTAAAGGGCTTCTTCTTTCTCCATACTGGTATTTAAACCATCACCTCTAGCAAGTAGTAGGTAGCATTGTTAACGGTCAGTCCACTGGAATCATTGTTGGCCACCTCGTTGATCAGAATTCTTAAGTCTTTTAAAATCGCTTGTTTTACAATGTTGCTGTTATTGTACAAATAATAAATACAAATCTGGTTCTCCTCCCTTCATTCTGCATCAGTTCTTACAAGTTTCCAGGTTTTTCTGAAGTTGTTTCTCTCATCATTTTTCTCCCACGATAACATTCTATGACATCCATACGCCATAATTTGTTTAGGAACTCCTCCGCGTATGGATACTCCTTTAGTTTACAATTCTTTACCATCATGAAAGAACGACTATGAATATTTTTGTACAGTGGCTCCTTTTCTTCTTTCTTTGATCTATTTTACCCTTTGCTTCTTCATCGTTTATCTTCCCTTGGTTTCCAAGACAGTGCTTTCTCCGGGTTCTTTTTCTACCTGTTTGGCTGCTCCTTCTCAGACCCCCTCACTAGCTCATCTTTCTCTTCCCACTAACAAAGTGCATCTACTCCAAGTATCCATCCTGGACTCTCTATAATTCATAGGACCATAGGTTTAGAACTAGAAGAAAACTTCTTTTTTCCTTTATTCTTTCTTTACTGCTCTCTCCGTTGATGATTTCAACCATCATCACCTCTATGCATGTGACATTCAAATGTCACCAGCCACATCTCTCCTGTAGCTCCAGTCCTTTTTCTTCCAAATACTGGCTGAATATTGCCACCTGGATAACAAATGAAAATATGCTAACTATGGCCTGATCTTGTCCTGTGCTCTCCTATCCTCTCTCATCTCTGCCTATTTGAAAAGGTTTTCCCCTGTGATTGCAAAAAATAAAATAATTCAATCCACATTTCTACCCATTGGAAATTTTTTTTTTGCAAGGCTAGATTAGGTACCACCTCCTCCATAAAGTCTTCTGTGATTCCTCCCTGCTGAGCTCTCTTCCCTCAAGTTGTCTTACAGCAGTTTGCATTTCTTCTTTGCTTTTACCGCATTTTAATTTGTATGACACTTACCTGTGTCCATACCATGTCTTCTCTAGTTGAGAATAAACTCCTTGAAGGAAAAAGTTATCACTTTCATTTTTTTACCTGTAGTGAAGAAAAAAAAAGCATAGGATTAGGCAGATATTAGATTATTGATGCGGAATTGGATGAAGTTCAGAAAAAATGTAGTCCAGTCTCACCATTTTACAGATTTTAAAACTGAGGACCAGAGAAGTGCAATGGTTTGGCCAGTGGCAGAGTTGAAACTAGAACTCAAGTCTTTTTTTCAAATGCTTCATTAACTTCTGGTTTACGTCATTCATTTCTGCCAAATTTTGAGTTACAAATTTTCTCCCCATTTTGCCCCTACCCACCACCCCAAAAGAGCAGTCCCACAGGATATCCCCTCCTCCAATCTGCTCTCTCCCATATCTTCTCCCATATCCCCTTTGACTTTTCCAATAGGGCATGGTGGATCTCTATGCCCCAGTGTCTATATATCTTATTTCCTAATTACATGTAAAGGAATATTAATAATAGTATATATGTATATTTTTGAAAACATTTGATTTTAAAACTTTGAATTCCAGATTCATTCCCTTCCTCCCTTGTCACCCACCCTTACTGGGAAGATAAGCAGTTCAGTATAGGTTGTACATGTGTAGCTATGCAAAACATTAACATAGAAGATATATTGTAAAAGACTGACTGTATTTCCCTCCCTCCTATCCCACCTCCCACTTGTTCTATTCTCTACTTTGATCCCGTCCCTTTTCAAAAGTGGGTGCCTCCAACTTCCCTCCCCCCCAGCCTGCCCTCCCTTCCATCATCCCCCGTCTCATCCCCTTCCCCCCTACTCTCCTGTAGGGTGAGATACCCTATTTAGTGTGTATTTCATTCCCTCTCCAAGCCAAATTCAATGAGAATAAGGTTGACTCATTTCCTTTTGCTTTCCTGTTCTTCCCCTCCATTGTAACCATTTCCCCTTGCCTCTTCTATATGAGATAGTTTACCCCATTCTGTTTCTCCCCATCTCTTCACATTATGTTCCTCTCTCACCTCTTAATTGCACCTTTTAAGTATCATCCCTTCCTATTAAATTGGTCCTGTGCCCTCTATCTATGTATATCTGTAAACATATATACACACATTCACATATGTATTCATATGCCCATATATCCTCCTATATAGACACACACACATTATATATATATATATATATATTCCCTTCAACTATTTTCATACTCAGAAAAGTTTCATCAGTTACAATTATCATTTTTCCATGTAGGAATGTAAATAGTTCAACTTCTCTTCCTTCTTGTATCTGAATGTCAAATTTCCTATTCAACTCTGGTTTTTTCATCAAGAATGCTTGAAAGTCCTCTATTCCACTGAATGACCATATTTTCCCCTGAAACATGATACTCAGTTTGCTGGGTAGGTAATTCTTTGTTTTAATCCCAGCTCCTTTGACCTCCAGAATATCATATTCCAAGCCCTTTGATCCCTCAGTGTAGAAGCTGCCAGATCCTGGGTTATCCTGATTGTGTTTCCACAATATTCAAATTGTTTCTTCCTGGCTGCTAGTAATATTCTCTCCTTTATGTGGGAATTTCAGAACCTGGCTATAATATTCCTAGGAGTTTTCTTTTGGGGATCTTTTTCAGGAGGTAATTGGTGGATTCTTTCAACTTCTATTTTGCCCTCTGGTTCTAAAACATCAAGGCAGTTTTCCTTGAGAATTTCTTGGAGATTGATTTCTAGGTTCTTTCTTTGATCATGGCTTTTAGGTAGTCCAATAATTTTAAAATTATCTCTCCTGAATCTATTTTGCAGGTCACTGGTTTTTCCCATGAGATATTTCACATTGCCTTCTATTCTTTCATTTGTTGGGATCTGTTTAACAGCATCTTGATTTCTCATAAAGTCATTAGCTTCCATTTGCTCCAATCTAATTCTGAAGGAATGATTCTCCTCAGTGAGCTTTTGAGATTCTTTTTCCATCTGGCAATTTCGGCTTTTTAAGGAATTCTCCTCCTCATTGCCTTTTTGAGCCTCTTTTGCCATTTGAGTTAGTCTATTTTTTAAGGTATTTTTTTCCTCAGTCAGGCTCTTGACTCTCATTTTGTAATTTTCTTGCATGGTTCTCATTTCTCTTCCCAATTTTTCTTCCACTTCTCTTATTTGCTTCTTAAGGTCCTCTATGGCCTGTAACAAGCTCATATTTTTCTTGGAAGCTTTTGGTGCAAGACTTCTGACTTCACTGTCTTCCTCCTGTTCCATGCTTTGATCCTTTTTGTCCTTAAAACAGGAGTCTAATGTTGGATTCTCCTGTGTGCTTTGCTTCCTTTGCCTGGTCATGTTGCCACTCAATTACTTGACTTTTGGGCTTTTTGCCACAGTAGGACTCTGCTACCAGACAGGGGAGCTTCATACCAAACACTGGGGTTTTCTCAGCTGCCGGAGGTATTAGATGGGTGCCCTTGCTGAAGCCTCCACATGCTCTGTCAAGCTGATCACACACCCCAAGACCTCCACCCTAGACTGCAATCCAGATCCAAGCAGGTTAAAGCAAGAGCGATTACCCCTCAGACTGGTCGCTTGGTCCCCCTACACTCTGCAGGCCAGCAGCTAAAGCTGCCACATGGCAGAGGCTTCACCACAGCCCTCATCAGCTTCTCGCCCCAAGGGCAAAAGCTGACTCACTCCCAGCCACTGGGTCCCAGATCCACACTGCACTGACCTCTCACTTTGTCCATTTATGTGTTGATAATTATGGACTTCCACAGCTGCTGGTGATCTGAAGTCCCTCTAGCCAGTGATTGATCAGGCCTGCCCTGGGGCTAAACCTCAGGCTTGCATGGGGCTGGGCTCGGCTCCCAGAGTGCTGCTCTGGCTGATTCCTGCTGGGCTGTCCCCAGCGGTGATTAGCTTTCCTGTGTCATTTTGTGGGTTCTTAGCTCCAAAGTTTGTTCAGAGTCCCCTTTTACATGAATTGGGGGAGATGGAAGCTGGAACCCCACAGAAATCCTGTTTCTACTCTGCCATCTTGATTTCTCCCCCTAGAACTCAAGTCTTGATTTCCATTTCACTGTTTTTGCCTTTACACAGATTTCCCTTGAGAGGTACCTCAAGGGATTTATAATACTGAGGAAAGTGCCAGTTTCCTACCCTGCCTGAATTTATAACTCCCATGGTACTGCTTTATGATCCATCATAATGATTCATTTGTTTTATGAATCATTCAGTCTTAAAGATGGAAGGAACTGTTGGGTCCTTCTTAGTGAATTAAATGAACTCTGGGTCTTCTCTGTTGTGTATTTCTCCAATTTGCTCACCATGCATTATTGCATATTATGCAGTTATTTATTTTTAATCTCCTTATGATCAAATAATATACTATATGCAAAGCAAATTGCAGACCTCAACGTACTATATGAATGTTATCTATCACTTTTGCTATTCCATGAGGGTAGGGATTATATCTTATTAAAATTTTTCTTCCCTTCCTCCACTGCTTACCACAGTACAGTACTCTGTACACAACAGGACCAAACAATTGAGATCATGCCATATAAAAGTATTGGCAGCCTGAGATGCTGCCATGTAAGGATTCACTGGAGATTTTTTAGCCTGGAAGAGAGATGACTAGTGGTAAAGATCCAAGATGGAACATGAAAACTGTCTTCAAATACTAAAAAAAAAAAAAAAAACAAAACCAAAGACCCACCTCATCTGGAGATTAGACTTGTTCAACTTGCCTTTGAGTGAAAACCCAAAAACAATGGCTAGCAATGGGAAAGTATTAGATTTAGTAAGGATGTAAGAAAAACTTTCTGATGATTAGGGCTATCCAAAAAGGGGGGAGAGGAAGAATGTAATCTTTGGCACCAGGAAAAGGAATATAACTTTCAGGACCTGGGGAGGTGAGAGTCATACTCTACTCTGCCCCCATTAAAATTCATCTAGAGTATTAGGTTCAGTTCTAGCTGACATAGTGTAAGGACACTGATAGGGTTCAGTCCAACCTGGCCTACAGGGCCAAACACCCACGTGTCCCCATTGGCCCCACAGGACTCCTGACACTCCCTCCTCTCCTCCTCAGCACTGTGAGTGGGGGAAATGGGGTCAAGCATGATGGATACAGTATAATAACAGCCACATGACAAGAAGTTCTCAGTCTGTACCACAGAATTTTCAGGCTTGCAAGGAGATGGCATGCAGCATCAGGACACTGTCAGAGAAAAGTAGTACATTATAAATAAAGCCAGAATGTTCCAGAAAAACAAAAATCTTACAGGTTCAGAACTAATTAAACAATGTAGAGATGAATGCACAGCAAGAACTGAAATAGGTTTGCATTATCAGATGCCATATCCAAGGTCAATTCACCTTCGTCCAATTGCCCTCACTCCCCTACAGAGTTGTGGACTTCGAGCCCAGGAGAAACTAAGGAAACTTTCCAAACCATTATATCTCAAGTCTCACAGTGAAGCTTCTTAATCCAAGAAATGGGTTCTCTGTATGAACTATGAGCCAGGCAGGGCTTGAGCAAAACTCAATGATGAATCTTTTCTCCTTGACTTAAGTCCAGTCAGAGAAAAAAAGGACAAAGAATATAGTCTTTGCTGTAATTTCTCTTAAACACTCAAAGATTTGAGTCCTTAATCTCATTAACACTAATTCAATGCTCTTGAATTTATCAGAATCAGTGTGTTGCTGCTAGACAGGAATATGCTAACTCCCCAAAATTATTTCTTTTCATGATCTTAGTAACATCTTGGATGAAAGTCTGAACATAGTAAGAATTGGGTTTAAATTTAAATTTTAAAAATTAAATTTTTGTTTTGTGAAAATAATGCAGCTGTATACACAGAGAAAGTTGCAGAATAGAGACATGGCAGTATCTGTTAATAGCTTTATTGGAAGTTCTTTCAATTACTGTGACAATCAGATAATAGTCTCGTACTTGTAAATCTCTGTGAACTTGACTTTGTTTTGTATTTAAGTTATGGCTATATTTAAAAGAAGATCTTTTATGTTTTCATTGTTCTCCAGATACCCTTTTTTTGTCTCTATTGACTCAACAACATATTTTCATTAATATTCAAGTTGCCTAGTTTCTCCTTTGCCACACTAGCACAGCTCATCATATATACTCTAATCCCATCATCCCCTGAACTGTTAGTGGAAGATATCATAGTATTTCAGGGAAATTTTGGGGAGGAGGGAAATATCCCATATTTTCAGGAACTGACATAGTGTATTTAATTCTGTCCACTAAATGCATACACTGTACAAACAATTTCTAAAACATGTGACAATAATTCTGTCCTCGAAGCCTAATTGCAAACTCATACTACAATAGGTAAAAAGTAATTACTATTTCTACTTGACAACAAAATTGGAATCTCACAAGCAATGGAGAGAAATTGCAATGAAGTAAAATTGAAGTTTGATATCAGAAAAAACAATCTTCCTGAAAGTTAGAACTATCCCTATGTACAATGGCCTGCCTTGGGAAGTAGTGAGATCCTTCTCTTCGGAGGTCTTCGAGTAGAGACAGAATGACTATTTGTCCAATTTGTTATAGTACGTGAGTTGGACTAGATGACTGCTTAGTTACTTTCCTTCTCTTAAACTCCATGATCTTGAGATATTTTGACTCAAGGAACTAAAGGATACTTGTTGGAGATATTATAGATGGGATTCCTGTCCACATAAAAGTTACTTTGGATGGCTTCTGAGAGTCTGTGATTCTAAAACATTTGCTGACTTGATTGCCCTCTGTGCAAGACTAAAGGAGTCTACCATACTATTTACTATATAAGATCATATGACTAGCATCATAACAACAGAGATCATGGGGTCATAGGTGGAAGGGACCTTAATGGCCATCTAGTCCATTCTTCTCTTTTTTCATATGAGGAAATTGAGCTCAGAGAGGTCAAGTGACTCAGTCATAGTCTCTGAGCTAATAAATGTCCAAGGCAGGAATTAAAAACCTGAATCTTCCTGACACCAACTTCACCACATTATCTGTTATACCACACTGCTTAGTTAATTTCTTGATATATTCCCATAATCAACGCATTTCTTTTTATTCACAACTCCTACAGGAGGCAGAATTGTTCTATTATTAATCAGATCTATGATTTGATTCATCTTAATTTTCTGATGAGGAAAAAAAGGTACAAAAAATGGTGTCATCTGCTCAAATCTGCTCATTTACAGTTGCTCAATGCACAACCCACCAACCCAAAGACCAAATTCTAAGTAGATGGCCTATCTCAATGAATCATAGCATCTGTAACAGCACCTTGCCTTGCCAACATACGCCCAGAAAAGAAAAACCAGCTCACAAACCTGATTAAATTTCCTTTGATACTGACTTTCAGCCATGTACTAGAAATCCATTGTTTGTCTTTCATCATGAGGAAAAAGAACAATGTTCCCCTCTTTCACCCACACCCACAAAAAGTTAGACTTTGGACTTAACAGAGATAAAAGCACAACTGGGCAGGTTTCCTTATCACTTGAACCTAGGGAGTGAAGCTGACTTGAGAGGCCACCTCAAGCCAGACAGCTTGAGCATAGATGCATGTTTTTTTCCACAATCAATGTGCATCTATATTCTGTAGTTTGTTCAATCAAATGTTTACAACTCAAATCATATTATAAATGACCAAGGAAAATGTGTACTTCAAAAGAAACTGTGGGATGAACAAAAACAGAGAAAGCTTGTGCAAGACTTTTTTGTGTATGCTTGCACTAAACTGCATTTTTGTATTTACATTCTTTAAAATGGGCTTTGCCATTGCCCAGAGAATGTGGTACTTGGGTATAAACTATGTAAAAGAAGATGACAAGGCAAAAACCAAAACCATAATCTTAAGCCAATAATCACCCCTTAATCTACCAGTTTCCTAGCTGTGGACTTGCAGAATACCCCTGTATTTTGCCACGTCTTCATTTCCAGTCCTTTTTCTGGTGCTCACATTTTTCAAAATTAGAATACCCCAACCAGCCCACTTCTGATTCCAGGGTCCTTAAGAGGAGGTGAGTGAACTCAAAGCTCTAACTAACACTCCAAAACCCCTTTGGTTAGGATCAGATCCACCTCACAGCCTTTATTTAAAAAGGAGCCTTATTTCAAGATCTTTTTTTGCCCCTGAAGGCCCAAGTGCTAAGGAAAACAGAGAAGAAATGTTCATCAGAATGAAAGGAATAGAGAGAATTCTGGTAAGATGGCAGAGTTGGTCAGAAAATTCCAAGCTCTCAAGATTTTTCCCCACAAAAGAGGACCTTAGGGCCAACAAAGTGTGGGTAGAGATAAATAAGAACAGGGGCATAACCCTGGTCCTCCTGGGACAATTTGAGAAGATCTGAGGAAAAATCCCAGGTCTAAATTTGGTCCTTGTGAAGAATAAACACCTCCAGGCTAGGTTCTGTTTTAACAGTAAGGGTCAAGCCTCTTAAACAGCAAGTGGAAAGCCCTGGGGTCAGTTGGTTTGAGAGATTGCTTCAGTCTCAGCCTTGATTCCAACACCAGAACTTTTTGCCCCCGGGCGTAGTGAGGGGAGTTGGGTGTCTGAGCCCTGGAAGATCAAGAGAACCTCTGGTGACAAGGACCACCAGATCCAGCTGTGCTGCGAAGAGCAGCTGAGGTGAGAAGGAACCAGCACATGCCTGGTGAGTGCAGAAGCAGTGGGGCAGAAAGCACCTGGCTATAGGCACTTACAGGAGGTTGGAGGTTAGGTTTTGATTTCAGGCTAGAGGGAAGAACTGAAGATCTGGGGCATGAGGCACCATTTCCCATACCCCAGGGTTAGAGGTGATTACAAAAATTAAGCTATCCACACAAAAAATGCACAGGAAATGGAGAAGGAATCCAACCATAAAAAGCTATTATGGGAATAGCTATGACTGAGGCTCATCTTCAGAGGAGGATATTGAAGTAAAGAAACCCTCAGTGACTAATGTCAAATGATCACCTGCCCAAAAAGAATTCATAGAAGATCTTTAAAAAGACTTTTAAAATCAAATGATAAGGATGGAGGAAAAACTAAAAAAGAAAATAAGAATAATCCAAGAAAAACAAGAAAGGTATGAAAGGAAAGTCACCCAATTAGAAAAGGAGATCTAGAATCTTAAGGAAGAAAGTAACACCTTGAAAATCAGAATTGGGCAAAGTGAAGCCAATGAAATTGTAAGAGATCAAGAAATGATTAAACAAAATATGAATGATGAAAAATAGAAGAGAAAGCAAGACATTTTATAAGAAAAACAACAGATTTGGAGAATAGATGAAGAGAAAATATAAAAACTATTGGACTAACTGAAAGTTATGATCAAAAAAAGAATCTTGATACAATAATACAAGAAATAATTAAAGAAAAATTTCCTGAAGCATTAGAACAAGGGGGGAAAGTAAAAATAGAAAAAATGCATATATCACTGTAATGGTGATGTAATTTTGAATTTGAAGATCCCTTTGTGTTGGCAAAAGTAGCAGGTACTTAGCACTTAGTAACCGATCAAGCCTCTGTTGGGGAAACAGAAGGTATGAACTCCTGTCTCCTGTTACTGATGTACCAGGAAGGGTTTGACTGAAACTGGAAGTAGCTAATGCTGTGTGTATAAGAAAAGCCCCAGAGAGGCACAGGCAGAATTTCTTGAAACTAAGATCTGGTGGCAGAGCAGCTACAGAAGAGAAAATGGAGACCTGAGCCAGAATTTCCTGGGAGTTTGTGGTGGTGGAGCTTCTTCTGGACAGGAGCCCAGAGCCCAGGAGTCCGGAATCAGGAGCCCGGAGCCCAGGAGCCCAGGAGTCTGGAATCAGGAGCCTGGAGCCCAGGAGCCAGGAGCCCAGGTGACTGAAGCATGATTGGGATGTTGAGACTTTGTTTGTTTGTGGCTTGGTTGAGCCTTGAATTCCCTGGAGTAGAAATGGTGAAGGATATGACATGGACCAGACCCTGTGAATGCCAGTGTGGAGCAGGACCTATCCAGAGAGCTGGACAAGGAACTGGGAGCCATATGCCATTAAATCCAGGTAACAGTCTAGTGAATCCAGGTAGAATCTGGGACCATGGAAGGGGATCCAGGGAATCTGAGAACAGGCCCCAAGTCAAGATGAAAAGACCTCTCCTTGGGTACTGAGTAATTATGGAGTTATAGTTTACTAGTGACCTAAGGGGTGGAGGGTTTTGTGTATGATACTTAGTAATTGATTGCTGAATAAGTGACTGATTGAGTTAATCAAGACTTTGCCTAAGAGTGGAAGATTTTGACTGTACTTTGAGACTACTGATAAGTAACTGATTTTAGCTTAAGAGTGACTATTTTATTTTGAGACTATGTTGTGAATATTATATTGTGATTTTCTGTGATAAGTTGTAATATTGTGAATGCTGTACTTTGATTCTCTGTGAAAGTTTTGCTTTGATTTGTTACAGAATTAATAGAGTGATCACTATACTGTGTAATCAGAACCTTAAAAGCTGTTCACAGTAGCATTCTTCTGGAAAGCTTCTGTGCATTACATTACAATCATCACTTAAAAGAGATCCTATGAAGAAAACTCGTAGGAATATAATATTCAAATTTCAAAATCCTCAGTTCAAAGAAAAAAACATTAAAAGTATCAAGATTAAAACAATTTAAATATGGTGGTGCCACAATTAGAATCACAGAAGACCTAGCAGCAGAAACATTAAAGGACCTCTGGTCTTAGAACACAACATATTGAAGAGCAAAAGAATTGGAGCTCTTACCAAAAATATCATGCCCTGCAAAATTAAGTATTATTCTGAATGAAAAAAAAAATGGATATTTTATAAACTCTCAGATTTTCAAGACTTAGTTAGAAAAAACTCTGAACTTCATAGAAGATTCAACATATAGGAACCAAGAGAAATATAAGGCATATAAAAAAGACTGATTATAAGGGATAATAAGGACAGGCTGTTTACTTTTTATATATGTAAAATGTATGTCTAAGATTTTTATTGATAATTGGGCAGTTCATAAGAAAGATCCAGCTAACCTGAGTATGATATGAATTTAAAAAGTAAAACCATTTAGGAACAGCTTGAAAGAGTAATTATTTCATACAAATGAGGTGCAAGAAGAAGAATTGATACAGAGGAATTAGATGGGGAGAAGGGCTGGTAATTCTGGTTACCTACTTTCATGGGGAATGAGTTTAAGAGGGAACCGTACATATATATTTTTAAAAGTATAAAAGTCTTCTAAATTCAGAAGAAATAAAAAAGTGGGGGCATAGGGAGGGGGAGAGGACAAGGGAGGGATCTTTAGAGGGGAGGGGGAGGGAATAGGTAAATAGGGGCATAGAAGGGTGTTTAGATTTGTGGGAATGGGAGAATAGGGGAGTGATAGGGGGTAGACAAGTCATAGGAGGGCAAGGTAGTGGGTAAAAGTACAGTAGAGGAGGCAGGAGGGACAGGAAACAAGACATGCAAATACATAAAAACAAAGATCAAGAATAGAATAGGTTTGGGAAAGTATATGTCAATATATGTATATGAATATATGTATATGTGTGTTATATATCTATGACTCTCATGTTCTGTTATGCATACAACATGCTTTTTTTTTTTTCTTTCTAACTTTGTATTTAAGTTCATGATATGTTTTTGTTTCTTTATTCTGTATTTGTGTTCTGGCATTTGAGTCTAAAATAAAATTTCAAAAAGATAAAAAAAGAACAAAAAAAGAAAGGCAAGGAAACTACCTTATGTTTTAAGACACCAAACAAATAAAAAAGAATGAAAGGAATAAATTCTATACTCTCACGACAGAGGAGAGCTCTCTGTTGATTTAGCGGGAAAAGTGAGAGCAAGACATCTCTTACTACATGGCATTAGGCCTCTATATAGCTACTGTAACCAGAAGTGAAAACCCAGCTGTTCCTCCATGATTGGTCTGAAACCCCAACCACCTGGTTCCCCAAAGAAAAGCTTCCTATGTAGTTTTGAAATCTGCTTATGGAATGCAGAAGTTGTCACCTACAGAGCTAGCAGAGTCATGGTAGGTTGGAGAGGAGAATTCAAAGACAATATTTTCCAAAGGGTGCTCTGTTGCACCTATATTTAGGGTGAAGGATTAAAGCAGGCAAGTGAGGGAAAATAGCCTGGGACATAACCTAAGGAATGCTTCCTCTGCTACACAGGATGGAAAGAGTTATTATTTTGTGTCTTTATTATAAAAAAAAGAGAAAAAAGCAAAACAAAAGAAAATGCTTTAAGGCATGGATTGATTATATCTTGGGAATTATTTACAAAGTTAATTAGCTGAGACAAGTAAGTTAAGAAAACAATCTTAAGAGGCAATGTTACATTGGGGGGAAAACAAAGAGATAGAAATAATGCTTAACCTATAAAAAGGTAATATACGTGACCCCTTCAACCTTCCTATCAGGTATCCAGGAAAGGAATCAACTTGAACCAAGGGTCAGATTATTGCATCACTTCCAAAAGCAAGCTGAATGGAGGTTAAGCTGGCATTCTTTAATGAGATGTGACTCAGGTAGATAATTAAACAACTATGCCAAAAATCATGCCTGGTTACTGAGCTTTCATTGTTACTCTGCTGCCCTTGTGGCAGACAAAGCCCAAGAACATTTTCTAGCTACTGAGTTCATTCACCTACAGTACTATGACCTGATAGGATATTTGAGGAATCATTTGCTAACTGGTAGGGAAACAAATTCATTGCAACCAAAGACTTAATCTTGTGGAATAAAATAATAATTTTCAGAGATGATTAAATCCCACTGGTATGGAGAATACTTGCTAAGCTGTGGTGGCTATAATGCTGTCTGGCCGGTTGGTGTCCTGAACTGGCTATAGTAGCTCTAACTCTAGGGTAAAGGGTAAATCTGCCAAGACCCAAGCTTGTGTTAGTTCATACCACTAAAAAAAGAGTAAAGACATTCCAATACAGAACCTTGCAGACTCTGTCTGACTCTTTCCTATATGAAACCATGAAGGAAACTACATTGATACAGAGGGGAAGCCAGCGCACTTGGAGTCAGATGATCTGGGTTAAAGAGTCCCAGTGTTGACGGCTGTTTGTTGAATGACCATGGATGGACAAACTGCTTGTTTCCTTTAAGCCTCAGATTTCTCATTTCTGAAATTGAGACTATAACCTACACCCTATTACCTCACAAGTGAGATCGTGTATTTAAGTATTTCAGAATTGTAAGTCATTATAAAATATCATTAAACATAAACTATTATTTTTATTAGAGGTCAAATTAAAGTAAAACTGATATCAGTATACACAATTTCTTCTCCATCCCAAATGTTCTCTAAGTTCTTTTAACCCAGTTTTTCCATATAAATCAAGGCCAATCTCAGGCAAAACTGTGGAGACAAAATTTGATTTCGACCCCTCCCACTTACCCTATTATAATAATTGACATTTCTCAAGTGATTTAAGTTTTGTAGAGCGCTAACTATACATAACTGTATCTTATCCTCATAGCCCTGTGAAGAAAATACTACAGGTATTATCATCCTAATTTTACAAATAAAGAAACAGGATACAAGGAGCCAAGTGACCTACACAGGGTCACACAGCCAGGCAGGCCATTTTACAAAACAAATATCTTCTCCCCAAGTCTAGTGCTCTTACCGCTGCTCCAGCTCGTGGTTCTATGCTTTATCTCCCTGGACCCTGCTGGTCCCATAACTTCATTTCCCTTTCCCTTTCTCTTTCCCACCCTCATCCCTGGAGATGTCACCACTCCCAGGTACATTTGCATTTTAAAAGGAAAAACAAACATTGAGGACCAAAAAGTTTTCATGATTCAAAGAAATGGTGGAAGGACCAGAATGGGTTTCATATATCAAGGGAGTTTAATATTCCACCTACTTGCAGAGGTTCAAGAAGTGGGGACACAGAACACTTTGGAGCGAATGTATTTTTCTACAGCATCACTGGAATCTCAGGGATTCTGGCTGGAAGGGATCTCAAAGGCTGTCTGTTCTAAGCCATGCCATAACAGAATTTTCTTTCAAACACACTCACAGGTGGTTCTACAGCCTCTTCTTTGGAAACCTACACTGAAGGATAATTTATTCCCTCCTAAGGAAGCACACTTTGTTTTGAGACAACCCTAATCTCCAGGAAGTTTTTCTTTACCACCAGCACAGATCTGCCTTTATGCACCCTTCTACTCCTAGTTCTGACAAAGATGACAAGAGCAGAAAATTTTAATTGTTGGAGGCATCGTGGGAGGATAGGCACATTGGTCCAACCATTCTGGGAAAAAAATTAAAAATGAACATCTTATTTTATTTTTTCATTCTTCCAGTCTCAACCCAGCCAACAACACGATCATCCTGCCTACAGTTCTTCATCTTGTCCAAAAAATACAATGAAACCATTATCGAATGCCTCAATAAGATGCAGATATTTATACTATGTCAACAGCATTCCTTTGATCTACTAACCTAATGTTGTGGTGGTGGTGGAGGTTCAGGCATGTCTGACTCCTTGTGACCTTATGAACCATAGTATATCAATACCGTCCATGGTGTATTTTTGGCAAAGATATTGGAATGGTTAGTGTGATGTTAATGGGATAGAAGATCTTCCCACTTATTAATAGGCCTCATGTGGAACCCATTAAGGGAAGCTTGCTTAGGGGAGGCTTGCTTGTATGAAGGCTTTCACATCTTTTGTTAAATTCTAATTAGGCACAGAGTCATGAGGGTTATGATGCCCTCTGACTCTAAAAAGGTATATACACTTGAAGGTTAGCATTTTGCTTTGGGGCTCAATCATTGAAAGAGTGTTCTTATATTTGAACAGATGAGACTGAACTGTTCAGGAGCCTCCTGGTTTTGAAAAAAACAAATGTTGATGCTTCTCTCTCTGGCAATTATGTATGTATTTCTTTGGCCAGACAGTTGGATTTCTCTGTTGATCTGTGCTAATTTCTCAGACAGAAGCTCTCTAGGGAGCCTGTTTTACTCTTCAATTCCTCTAGCTGTTAGGAAATCTTTCCTGACATTAGGACATTGGACCAACTTACACCCACCATTCCTAGCTCTGTTCTCTGGGGTTGAAGGACCTCCTCCACAGGATATACCTTTAGACACTGCATGGCACTTATTGTGTCCTGAGTCTTTTCTTCCCCAGGCTACATGTGCCTAGCTCCTTCAACAGATCCTCATGTGACTTGGAATCAAAAACGCTTCACCATCCTGTTTGCCCTTCTCTGGACACTATCCAACTTATCAATGTTTTTTAGCACCAAAACTGCACACAGTACTCCAGATGAGATCTGACTGTGGAAGAGTATAATGGGATTATCACTTTCCTGTTCTTGTAAGGTGTGCATTTTCGTAAGGGAAGGGAATAAGCATTTATATAACATCTACTATGTGCTTGGCACTATGCTAAGTGCTTTACAAATATTATTTTATTTTATTCTCACAACAGCCCTGTGAAATAAGTGCAATTATTACCCCAATTTTGCAACTGAGGAAAATGAGACAAATAATGGTTTGGGTTTTGGGGGATTTTTTTTTTTTGCCTCTTTTGGAGGGCAGTTGGGGATAAGTGACTTGCTCAAGGTCACTAAACAATAATAACACACTATTTTTTTGTGTGTGTTAAGTGTTTGAGGCCATATTTGAACTCAGGCCCTCCTGACTCCTGGGCCGGTGCTCTTTTCACTGCACCACCTAGCTGCCCGAGACAAATAGTGGTTAAGGGACTTGCCCAAGGTCACATAGTTAGTAAATGTCTGAGCCAGAATTTTAATTCCGGTGTGGTTTCTCTATATCCCTTCAACTTTTCCACAAGACGATCATGAGACTTTATCAAAATCTTTGCTAAAATCTAGGTAAAATTGTATCCACAAGATTCTTTTCATTAACTGATTTGTTAAGACTATCAAAAAAGAAAAAAGAAATTGGTGGGTTCTGTTTGGTATTGCCTGTTCTTGATGAAGCCATGCTGGTTCTTAGTGTTCCCCACTTGCCTTTCCAGTTGTTTGCTAAGTTTCCCTTTAATGATTCATTCTTGACTTTCTCTGGGAATCAGTTAAATTTACTGCCTTATAGTTTGCTTACTGTTCTTTTTCTTTGTTGAAAATCAAGACATTTGCTCAAAGAAAACAGAAACAAAATAAAATATTCAGAAGCTCTTCCCTTCTTTCTGTTGTCAGTTATCATTATTCCATCCATCTCTTTGTTAGACAAAAGTCCAGCCTTTTTTTTCCCCTGATGCTCTCCCAACATCAGTAAAAATTCTACCCTTTCGTTGTCCTTAGTTTACTTTGCCAGTCTAATTCTCAGTTTTTCATTCCTATTTTTTACAGGCCCATGGCAGACTCTGGTACTAACCTCCTATTACCTGATCTTGCTGCCGTTTTCTGTACATTCCTTTTTAAAAGAAATCATCTTGAGTCAACTGCTTTTACAGAATTTGAGACCACACAATCCTACTTCTTAAAACTCCAAGTTCTTAATACCATTCTTTCCAAATCTAGAGTATAAGTTATACTACTCTTGGCTTTCCTAATGTATTATTTACTTCTTCCCAAACACCTTCATACTTCTTACTATTTATTCTTCTTAAGTAGAATGAAGTCAAAAATATTCATTCCCCTTGTTGCTTCCTTCACCTTTTGAAGAATTTCATTATTAGCAAGGCAAGACAAGAATTTTACCATTACATTTATTTTTATGATAAACAGCATGAAATAATATATAGAGAGCTTGCCTTGGAGCCAGGAAGACCTAAGTTCAAGTCCCATGTCTGATTCTTATAGCTATATGAACTTGGGCAAGTAATTTAACTTCCTCAGGTCTCAGTTTACTGATTTGTAAAATAAAAGGTTTAGACTAGATGGTTTTTTATGTCCCTTCCAACTCGATGCTGATTTTTCCCATGAATATACTGCCTGTGTGACCTTAGTTAGGCAAGTCATTTAATGTATCAATGCTATAGGCAATTTGCTGAGACTATAAATTGCAGGGAAGGTGCTGACCCACACCAATAGGAGGAGTTTCCTCTTCCAGGAGTTCACTATAGCAATGAAGTTGCAGGTCTGTAATGGGAATGCAAATTTGGAAGATCTTCCCTGCCCCTAGGCTAAAATGCACCTGAAGCCTGGGGAGGGAGGCTTGTTTTTCAGTAGATACTTCTTGATTGGCCAGTGAGTCAATAAGGTTGTTACATTCTCTGAGCCAGGAGAAGGCTATATAAGCCCTGATGTGTAGCTTTGTTTTGGGACTCACTTTGAGAAGTGTTCTGTGATTTGATCTGAATTCTGGGAAGCTGTTGTTGAGAGTCCCCCGGCTTTGAAAAACCCAGAATGTGGAAACCCAGATGTTGACTGGGTATGGATGTAATGGTTGGGCAGTTTGGAAATCTGTCTACTTGATGTTTCTGTCTTGATAATTATGCTTGTATACTTTGAGGTTCAGGGTGCTGACCTTTTCTCCTGAACAAGGTAAACGATATATGTATGACTGATTAAAGTAAGCTTGTTAACCCATTTTGAGTTGCTTTCCTTTAACAAAGCAGATCCAAGAACCTGTGGTAGCTGCAAACCCTGAGGACGCTTGGGGTGCTTGCTGCTACAAGGTCCAGTTCATATCTGTTGCTGTTGATATTGTTGATACTGTTATTTTTATAGTGAGGGAGCCCCATGTAGTTGACATTGCTCCTCATGACTATATCATGCTTCAGTGGTGCTGTAGGTATGAGCTATTTCCTAAACTTATGGTCTATTTCCTTCTACTATCATGGTGGTTTGTAGTATATGCTAAAATGTCACCTGTCTTTTCCCCCATCCATTTATTCTCATCTAAATTTGCTTACCATCATCACTTCCCTCACTCTGGTTTTTGAAATTCCTAACATCAGTGTAACTTTTTGATAAGCAATGTTACTGGACTATTCCCTTTATTTAACCTGTTTCTTTTCCATAAATTATGCCTTCAATTTCCATATTTAATAATAAATCCCCTGCTGTTGTCCCAGTGACAGTTCTAAGGTCAAATATACCTACTTTTATTAACATCTTTAGTTATCTTTGTTTCTTTGTTATTGTCATTCAGTCATATCAGTCATGTCTGATTCTTCTGTGACCCTATTTGGGGTTTTCTTAGCAAAGATGCTGGAGTGGTTTGCTATTCCCTTCTCCAGCTCATTTTACAGATGAAGAAACTGAGGCAAACAAAAATGTGATTTACCCATGGTCACTTAGCTAGTAAGTGTCTGAGGCCAGATTCAAACTCAGAAAGATGAGTCTTACTGACTCCAAGCCTTTGTTTCTTACCCATACATAGTTCATGCATTTGTGGATTAGTAATCTGAAGTTACAGTTTATATGGCTCTTTCTGAATATTGTCTCCTGGGATTATCAGATCTCTCCACTGTTATTCTGTTTCATGTCATATATGCTACTTTCTGTGGTATTCGGCTTAGAGTTTTTATGCGATCAATTGTCTTCCTCCAAATCATTTCATTTTCAGTTTAGATCTTTCTTGATCAGATCCCAAAATTTCTAGACAAATAGATGTTTTATGACCTCTTATTAACTAATGCTTTATAGGGGGAAAAAGAGACTGCTACTAACCATCTAATGAAAACACAGCTGTGCCACTAATTACCTGTGTAACATTTTACTTTTATGTACCTCAGTTTGCCTATATGTAAAAGAAGGAAACTGGACCATAAAGTTTTCATGGTAGCTTGCTGTGATTAGAAGATTATGTGATCCAGCTAAAGAAGCCAAATGAACACTACCCCAAGTCTGAGTTGTGGAGGTTTGGTTACCATCCCAATTCCTTACCGACTTTAAAGTTAGGTTAATTTATCAAGGAGTATTTACATTATTAGCAGACATCTATGAGTCACCATAGAACACTGTATTTACACGTCACTCTCACTTCTACTAAAAGCTCTCCTCTTGAAGAATTTGGTTACCCACTAGACTTAACAATGTTAAGGGTTATATTCATTCTGGTCTAAGCAGGGAAAAGACAGAGAAGAAGCAATAGAAGAATAAGAGAATCGCCCTGCTCCCCACAAGTTGTCTCTTTTGTCTTCCAGGTAAATTTATCACCCAAATATAAACCACCCTGCCATAACATTTGGCTCTTTTTATTCTTTTTGGAAACTTTAAATTGGAAATATAATGTTACCGGCTAAGCCTTGGTGGAAAGACAGATAGCACAAACCCATTGAGGCACTCCACCTTTTCTTAGACTAGATAAGGATTGTAGAATATTTATTTTTCATTAAAAATATATTGAATTGTATCTGTGTTATACCTAGTAACTTTACTGAAGTGAGGGTCAGGATACAATTCTAACTTTAAGCAGTATTGTACTATATACGGTGGTAAATCACTGAGTCGCAGAGTTGAAAGTAACCTCTCAGGCTTTCCAGTGCAAATCAAACCTGAACAATAATTCCTTATACTCAGCAACATACTCAGCAAGGGATTATTTAGACTTGGTCTGAAAACCTCCAGTCAAGAAAAAACCCACTGCTATCTGTTCCACTCCTGGACTGTTCCAATTGTTAGGCAGTTTTTCTTACATGGAGTTTAAATTTGCTCCCTTGTAACATCCACCTAAAGTTCATAGATCTGTCCTCCAAAGCCTAACAGTATAAATCTAATCCTTCTTCCCCACAGCAGCCTTTTAATTAAAATATTTTCTAATGTTATTGTTTTTTTTCTTTTCTTCTTCTAGATTGTCCTTCACCTCTGTATATTTGCATTCCAAATCCATTGTTCTCTCTTTTTCCCACTGCAGATTTCAATTTTACTAGTCAGCTAGTTTTTAATTATGCAGGCCATAAATTCTATTCTCACAATTTTAATTTCTCTTTTCAACCACTTGGGAACAATATGTTATGATTCTATGTTCTCAATTTCCACAGTTTTTTTTTCTCATCAAGTGTAGAATCATTTTCTTTTTATCTGAATTTACTTTTTAATTTATTCATAGATGTCTGAACTCATTAACTAGATCTGGAGGCCATATTCCTTTCTGATGTTAATGTCTTCCCTGTTGATTTATCTGGTTATGTTCAAGGTCTTTAAGTTCTCTTCTTCCTGAAATCTTTAATAATTTTAGTCTTTTCCTCCATTATTTTCTTCTATTGTTCACTTTCTGACTTACTCTCCTCTGATGGTGATTTTCTTGGGAATTGAATCTCAAAGCATCTCAGCTTCCTTCCGTGCTGGTCAATTCATGGTACACCAGCCTGCGTCTCTGCCCCAAGTGACTTTTGGGTGGACAGAACTAGCCCCAGGGAAAAAATATTTGTCTATGTTAAAGGAGTAGTTTCAAAAGGAAAAGGAATCTCTTCATCACTATTGCATTTGGGGGGTTGGGGAGAACACTCCCTCTGAAATATTCAGAAGTATGAATCAGATGTGTAAAATATAATATGTAATATATTTCTCCCTTCACTTTGAAGAACAAGTCTTTTTTTTTTTTGGCATAAAAGCCCTGCAATTGAAACATGTAAGAAAATTGGCAGCACTTCCATGGTTTTATGAAAATATTTTTCTATGTGATTTGGAAAATCCAAATGATGCTAAGAACAGCCCAAGAGAGACATCATAGTATTGCAGATCCAGAGCCAGCCCAGGAGTCAGAAAGACATGGATTCAAGTCCTGCCTTTAACAAGAATGGCCCCTATAAAAGACATATAATCTCTCAGTGAGAGTTGATCTGCCTCAATGGTGGGAGTTTGCCCACTGAGAATAACAATGAATGAAATAACTTTTTGTCTATCTCTCTGACCATATTGCTTGGGACTATTTGCTAGATGTATACTCTAGAGTTCTACATTTTGGTTAGGTATTTGTAGAATATGTTAGGGCTGAAAAAATATATGGTAAATGAGGCACAGAACAAATAGGGTATGAGAAGACAAATATATCACAAGAAGTAGAAAGTCATGTTTTATATCAATAGTTAAACATCCTGCCTCACCGAAAGCAAAATGGAAATTCTGATCCATCTAAGTGGCCTTTTCCATAAATCTCAATATTACATCATATTATTCCATTTCACTCTAAAAGCATTTGGCATTTTTAGGACATTGTCCGTTGATATTTTCAGAGAATTAGTCATTGCCTGTCTACAATGAACATTATGAGGTTGTTCAACAATGTCACTGACTACATATTGAAAAAGAAAGAAAGGAAATGAATAGTGTGACTATAATAGTTCAGTCCACATATGGGAAAATAGATCACTTATGAATTACGTATTCTCACTTTATTTTTTAGTCATTTCTCTCTTCCTGATGAAAGTTGATGGGAAAAGGCTTAATGATCATGTTTAGTCCATTGTACGTATTCCAAATGTTTTGGTTTATTTTAGTTAAGGTAATTCCAACCTCCCTGGACATAGTGAAGAAAAGGAAAATAAGCGAAATGGGGCAACTATGACTTTTTTGATCTGACAAAATAGATATCACCAAGTCAGAGTGCTTCATATACCTTACTCATAGGGAACATCCCCCAGCCCCTTTAAGCAGTCTTTGTGGTCTTCTTTTAAACATAGTCCTAAGATGTTTGATACTTCATCCTAGATCTATGATTCTGCTATTCCTACTAGCCCCAGAATGTCTTTGTTGGACTTGCTTTAAGAAGCCAGTGCCCTCAGAGCTGAGAGCTTGGCCAGACCAATGGTGTTTGAAGGAGCAAGCTTCATTCATCTTAGGACACTTATCTGTGTACAAAATATAATGCTGGGTGTTGATACTACTTGATGAACACTGTGTTACTTTAAATAATTTATCTCCATAATAGATTATGGAAAAAGTAGCAGATTGAGAATTTCAGTACAGCGTTTGAGATGAAACCATCTTTAAGGCTTGGAGATGAGCCTGGATAAAGGCACTGTGAAATCAAGGGGGAAGGGGTGTTATGAAAATGACAAATTCTGGTATCTAATAATAACTCGCATTTACATAGCACTTTACAGTATGTACGAGTACATGATTTAGATTTGGAAGGAGCCTTAGAACCTTAGGAGTCATGTAGCTCAATGCTCTTCATTTTACAAGAAACTGAGACCCAGAGAAAGGTATGACTGGCCCAGGGCAACATAGTTAGTATGTGTCAGAGGCAGTACTTGAAAGCAATTCTTTTTATTTCAGATGAACACTAAGATAATTTATTCAGGAAGGCTCTATATTGATCAATGATTGTAAAAACTATATACAAGTGAAATAATTACTCAAAAAGAACAGGGAAGAAAAAAATTTTAATACTCAAATATATTTTTCTTTCAAGTAATTTTATTTCTTATTTGCTCAAAGAGAGATAGTAGGAAACATAACCTAATAAAAGTGCTTATTAATTAAAAAATAAAAATAATAAACTTTTAAAAATTTATTAAAATACTTCCAGGGATTAGGAGATACTGATTTTATTTTATAATATAAAATAATAGAAAAATAAAATTTTTACTTTATAATAGACAATAACAATTTTATTTTATCATAGAAAAATTTTATAATGGAAAATAATAGAAAAATAAAATTCAACTTAAACATACTCAGAGAGTTATTAAGCAGAAGGAAGTCTGAGAATGTACTGTCTTTTGTACAAGAGGATGAGCCATTGTCACAGGACTTCCATACCTGGTGATCTTTTCCATTCAAGATTAATTGGGAAATTCTTTGACTAAAAAAGGACAATTAGCACCATGAAGTTAGCAAGCAGTTAGGAACCCACAGTAAGAGATGACAAACCTAAAGCAGGTCAGACAGGGTCCTATGTGGTGACGTCATTCTGAAGTATACCTTGAGTCAGTGTACTCCAAGGCTTTTCAAAAATGTAGCTAGAAAAACTCAGCCGGATGTGCCTAGATGACAAGCTGAGCACATAATAACGTAACACCAGCCAACCTTCCGGTGACTACTTTTGGCGGACAATTTTTTTTCCCCTATATGGACTGCTAACAACAACTAAAACAATAATCAAAGGAAATAACAGCAAATTTCCAGGCTAAAATAAGACACTAGAGACTGACAAATTAAACGATGATTTACACACACACACACACACACACAGATATACATATTTAGTAAAATAATTCTAATTTCATCTTGGAAAAGCAAGAACAAATTCCAGGCTACAAAAGAGGTACCACCAGATAGACAGTCAACACTAAACCATGTGATATTTTCTTCTATAGCTTAATTACCAAAGTGATAGACTTTGGGGGCAAAGTGGCACAGTGAATAGAGCACTGACCCTGGAGTCAGGGGTACCTGAGTTCAAATCCAGCCTCAGACACTTAACACAAAACTAGCCTTGTGACCTTGGGCAAGTCACTTAACCCCAATTGCCCAGCTTTCCCCCCTCCAAAAAAAAAAGTGATAGACTTTGTAAATATAGTAATAATGGAAAGATGGAAGGGAGAGTTCCTTCCACTGTGACCTGAAGCAGATACACAGAAGGAAAGTGCAAAGGCTCACCTGGGTAACCACACTTCCCTTGACAGCTCAAAATGTCCCTTTAATAACTCAATTTTAGGAAGTTGTGACATCCTAGGATGCTTTGTGGAGCCATGGACCAGCTGTAACATGAGAGAGTCAAACTCCAAAATTTAGAGCCTTTGAGCTCTAAATCTTTGATCCTATGCACTGCTAACATGATGCTAAAAGATTCACTTCACCACTCTTGGTCTGTATCTCAGAAATGAAGGAGCTAGATTAGTCAATCTCTAAGAATCCCTAAGGGGCAGCTAGATGGTGAAGTAGAGAAAGCCCTGAGGCCCAGAGTCAGGAAGGCTTATCTTCCTGAGTTCAAATCTGGTCTTAGACACTTATTAGCTGTGTGACCCTGGGCAAGTCACTTGAGCCTGTTTTCCTCAGTTTCCTAATCTGTAAAGTGAGCTGGAGAAGGAAATTGTAAACCACTCCAGTATCTCTGCCAAGAAAACCCCAAATGGGATCACAAAGAGTCAGACATGAATAAACAACAAGAGACCTTCTGCCTATGACAGTCTGTGATCTTTGTTGCTATCCAGGGCATTGAGCCAAACAGGTAGCCTCACAGAAGCCACTGAAAATGGCATTTCCTTGTGATACATGGAAACAGAAGGCATGATGGGTTTGGAGGCAGATGATCTTGGCTCTCCTGCTTGTGACTCGTGCAACCTTGGGTAAGTTTCTAATTTCTCTGGACCTCAATTTCCTCATCTGGAAACAACCACTAAAGTCTCTTCCAATTCCAAATATGATCCAATGCCTGGTCTGAGGCTCATTCAAAAGCCTTGGAAAATCATAGGATCATAAATCTATAGCTGGAAATGACCTTTAAAGTCACTGAGTCCAAGTCCTTCATTTTATAGATTTGGAAACTGAAGCTCAGAAAGTTTGAGTGAATGGTCCTGGGTCTTGCAGCTAAATCCACTACTCCTAGGTTCTAAGGGAAATTACCCTTGGCAGCTACATCCTCACCCCCCAGTCCTCTAGATCTGGCATACTACAAACACAGATGGAAGTGGAACCCTAGAGGATTCTAGAGAAGTTTTGAGTTGTTGGTGCTGGTGCTGGTGGTGGTGGTGGCAGTGGTGTTGATTTTGGTAGTGGTGGTGGTGGTGGTGGTAGTGGTAGTATTGTTGTGGGGGGGGTGGCAGTGGTGTTGCTGGTGGCAGTGATGTTGTATTTGGTGGTGTTGGTAGTGGTGGTTGTAGTGGTAGTATTGTTGTGGGGGGTGGTGGTGGCAGTGGTGTTGTTTTTGGTGGTAGTGGTGGTAGTAGTAATGGTGATGGTCCTTCATTTTTAAAGAAGACCAATGCCATCACTGGTGATGTCTTGACTTGCTCATGAATTGGATTTAACTGAGATAGAGTTGAGCAAAATCTTCAGCCTCACTCTCTCTCCCAGAGTCACTGAAGTCCATTGGCAAGACCAAAGTCAAGATGACCAGTGATGGTTTAGGATGCAGTGGCTGACCTTGGTCTCTTCCATGTCAGGCCAAGCTCTCAGCACTCCTCAGTGCCTGTTTTAGTTGCCTTCATGACTCGTTGGAATAAATTGTTCACATCTGCCTATTCCACTGGGGAAAGTCTTCAAATAGAGGCCCAAGGAAAGAAGTAGGGTCCATGCATTCAGAAAGTAGATTAATCATCTCTATCAGATGCTTCTAAGATCTATTTAGAACATTAGGATCCAGTCCTAACATCTGTCTTAACTTCTTATCGTACATTCCCAACTGCCTTTTGGATATACTTTTTGTTGTAGTTGTGAGGCATTTGGGGTTAAGTGACTTGCCCAGGGTCACACAGCTAGTGAGTGTCAAGTATCTGAGGCCATATTTAAAATGAGGTCCTCCTGACTCCAGGGTCAGTGCTCTATCCACTGTACCACCTGGCTGCCTAAGCCTATTGGATATATTAAGAGAAACAATGAATAGTTTAAGAGACAGAGAGGACTAAGACCCAGCATTCCAAATATTACTTATGAAAGTATGCACCAGGAAGCACAATCACACAAAGACAAAAGGACATATTTGTCTGCCTGTGACCTACTGCCTAAAGGCAAGATCTGCATATATCAAACACAGTAAAGAAAACGTGAGTCAACATCACAGGACCCCATCAGCTGCATGTAGAAAGGTGACGTCACTTTGGTCATCAGCAGGCATCACAGTCCTGTTTGTGGCTCATGCTCTGAGAATCTTCTCCTTCCAAAAAAGAAAGGAAATGCATGCACACACATGCACACATCTAATCTCATGGCTCTTGTTCAATGTCCAAGTAGTTCCTTCTCTTCCACCCCTTAGAACAGAAATGAAAACCCACCGAAGTATTTATTTAAATCAAAAGAGTTCTTTTTTTTCCTCTTTAAATACAAAGCCTCAAAGAACCAACCCTTCCCCTCAAAACTGATGTGCCTCCCTAGCAATTCTAATGAGAAATGATTATGACTATGGATGACTGATGACAGTTTGTGGAACTCATTACCACTCAACCCAGCTCCTTTGCCATATTTCAGATCTTTACGTGGAGATATTCTCTTGCTTAAAACATAAAAATACAATCTTTAGTATTATTATTATTCAACATTTACAGAGTGCTAAAGCACTCTGGTTTAGCAGCAATGATCAGAACAAACCCAAGGACCCTGTAGATCTAGGGTTCATGTGACTTTTGATGAGGGCCATTCTGACTGACATATTAGTGAAATAAGTCTACACAGTGAGCTTGAAGGGGGAAATGAGACCCCCACCTTTAAGAGTCCCTTCCAAAAAAAATCTGTCTTCAACAAACTTGCCACTTTGGATGCCTGGATTTGTGCCTTTGGGTGAATGCACTGTTCCCTGGTGAAAAGATGCAAATGGGGGGCAGCTAGTGTTGCAATGAATAGAGGACCAGACCTGGAGTCAGGAGGACCTGAGTTCAAATTCAGCATCAGACACTTAACACTTACTAGCGGTATGACCTTGGGCAAGTTGCTTAAGCCCAATTTACACTGTCTTTCCCCCCTCCAGAAAAGACACAAATGCTATTTGACCAAGCACCTGGAGGAATAATACAGAAGCAACATCAGTTATTAATACTTCAAGGTGAACATATTGTATTCAACTTTATCCAACTGACAGCAACTTGAAAACAAGCTTTCATAAGGTTAGTCCTTCTCTTGGGATATTGCTTAAGCAAGATAGGCCTAGGAATGCCTAGTAACTGATTGCTGGGCTAGGTGGTCAGAGGGGCAAGATGAAGTCCCTAGGCACCTGGAGGTCAGAGAGAGGAGATGCAAACAGAAGTGCTGAAAGGGAACCATCTAAGACTCACAAAATGGCAGGACTGAAAGGGACCTTGGATCATCTCTATCCCATTCCCTCATTTAAGATACTGAGGTCGTGAGACACTACATGCATTGTTTAAGGTTACCCCACTAACAGGTGGCAGAATCTGAACATTGCATTTTGACTCTGTAGGAGCTGAAGTAAAAGAACAGAATTATATGTCCAGAAGAATGTGTATTTCAAAAAATTAAAATAGTGACCACCTCTTTCCTTCTCCCCCTCAATTTAACTTATAAAAGATTACAAACATGCCAAACTGACTTGTCTAAGTGCTGCGATGATCCTCAGAAATCACTTAATCTAGAAGTGTGATGTACTGGAAAAAGCATCAGAGAACTTGGGTTCGAATCCTTACTACCTTGAGTGTGATTTTGAATGATTCATTCATCTCCTAAGAACTCAGTTCCTTCATCTGTCAAATGAAGAGACTGGAATAGATGATATCCAAAGTCACTTCCAGCCCCAAATTCTATTCCCTTCCCCATTTCAAAAATGAGGAAATGGAGACCCACAGCAACAAAGCAACGTGCCAAGCCTACCCAAGGAACAGAGAGGGAAATAGAAGGCCCTCTCAGGCTAGTAATGGATAGCAAACTAGACATGGAGTTAGGAAGACCCAAGTTCAAATCCAGCTTCAGACTTTTACTAGTTGTGTGACCCTGGGCAAGTCACTTAACCTCTGCCTCAATTTCCTCATCTGTAAAATGGGGGTAATAATAGCAACCACCTCCCAGGGTTGTTATAAGGTTCAAATGAGATATTAATTGTAAAGTATTTAGCACAGTTCCTGGTGTAATCACTAAATGTTAGCTACTACATTATTATTATTACTACGTCAGAGTTTCATTTTGAAGTTTTCTGAAGTTTGGCTAAGGTCACCATACTCTCCATGGAATAAGGCTGAGAGCTATAGATACATTTGGAGAACTTCAGTTCTTTTAAGTGAGTCATAGGAAATGGGTTTGTGTAGTGTTTGTGTGCTGGTACTCATGAAATTCATCATGGGGCGGGTTTAAGGTAACCTTTGACTTACTATGTGGAATTAGTATGGTCCTTGATCAGGAAGTCACAATCCAAGTCAGATACCAGAGATTCCAAATCTAAGTCTAATACTTTTTAACTTTAACTTCAAATTAACATGAGAAGAGTCAAAGCCAGTGTCAGCATACACATGTATGTTTTCATATACTGAAATTTCCATTGCACAGGTAAACCTTTCTGCTACTAGTACAAACTAGTGTCACTGCAATTATGATACTATGATGAGTCAGATCCTAACAGAAAGGGACATGTGAGAGGCGTGCAACAGAAGCACAGTTTATTATACCTCCCATGAGGTTCTAGGTCCCAAGGATAGAAGTGATTGACATTCCCAGAGCTGCCATTGCCATGAGACTGTGTACCTGGGCTCAGGATCATTATACCATGAAGACCACAAAGGAGAAAAAGGAACAGGGCAGTCGCTGCTGGGATTTTGTGGCCTGTAGGAGAGGGTGAGGCAACCAGCAGAGCACATAAATGACTGTGAACAGTCAAGCCCAATCGTTCCAGAGACCAGAAAAGTAGGTAATTTTTGTTTCTTATACTTTGCAGTCAAGCAAAAGATCTGTGCCTTTGATATATACACATCCACTTGACTTATCTTAAGATCAATACCTATGGGCTACAGAAAGTACAATGTTGTAGTTTTAAAAACATGTGCATGTATAAAAAGTAATGTTAAAGTATGTCCATCTCTGAATCTCACCCTCTAATTTTTCCTGTTCCTAGTTCAGTCTATCAAAATCCCATCTGCCACTGGCTTGTGAAACTTCTCTTACTAGTTAATCTATTGGGTTGTGGCATGGAGAGTCTTGAAGGCCTAGGTTTAAAAAGCAAATAGTATAAATTATTAGAAGTGGAAAGAAGAGCATTTGGTTCAATGCTAGTGATTCACTCAACTGTAACTAAATAAATGCCTACTAGGTACAATGTGGGGGCAGCTAGGTGACATAGTGGCTGGAACACTGGGCTTAGAGTCAGGAAAATCTGAGTCCAAATCCAGCCTCAGAAATTTCCCAACTGTGTGACCCTGGGCAAGTTACTTAGCCTCCATTTGCTATCTAAGAAGGAAACAATGAACCACTCCAGTATCTTTGCCAAGAGAACGCTATGGACAGAGGTTCACAGGTTCACGAAGAGTCAGACACGATTGAAATGACTATACAACAACAACAACTACACAATGTACTAGACTTGGCACTATCAAATATGAAGAGAAACAAGGAACAACGACAGGGAAAGATCACATGATCATAGATTTAGAGCTGAAAGTGACCCAGACACCATCTAATTCAACTCTCATTTTAAAATAAGGACACAGTCTCAGAGATGCTAACTTACTTGCCAAGGAACCCTCACCTACTAAATGTCAGAGGCAGGATCTGAACTCACATCTTCCCTGCTCCAAGTCCAGTACTCTATCAGCTAGAGGTGTCAAAAATCTGAACCATGACACACTCTTGAGGGCTTTCTGAATGAGATTAACATGTAGCTCCTGTCTGATTTTAATGTGTTGAGGTATTAATTTTTTAGAAAGGAAATATATCAAGTTTTCTTATGTGTAGCTCTCAGGGACCCTTGGGTACATTTTAGGAGCTCCTGTTTCTATTTGAATTTGACACCACTGTTATATACAAATATGCACATATATATATATATATATATATAATATGCAAATACAGATAAAACACAAATTAGAACATAAATGCAGAAGAGTTTAAAGTGTTATCACAAGAGGAAGAAGATTCTCATAGCTGTGGGGATCAGGGAGGAATTCATGGATGACAGCCACCCTCGATTTGTCTCTTTGCCTCAAGTCCCTTCCTTCTCCCAAAGCTGGCCAAGGGGTATTGCTGAAGCACAAATACCATGTCACTTTCCTCCTCAGGAAACTCCATTGACTCCTTATTAGCTCTAGGACACTGGTTCTTAACATGTGTGTGATAACAGTCTGGTGAAGCCTCTTCAGAATGATGTTTTTACTTATTTTTTAAAGTTTTTCTTTTTTTTTAAATAGTATTTTCTTTTTTTCCAATTGCATGTAAAGACAATTTTCAACATTCATTTTTATAAGATTTTGAGTTCCAAAATTTTCTCCCTCCCTCTCCTCCCCTTTCCTCCCCCCCCCTCCAGAAGGCAAGCAATCTGATATAGGCTATGCATGTGCAATCATGTAAAACATATTTCTACATTAGTCATGTTCTGAAAGAAGAAATAGAACAAAAGGAAAAAACCATGGGGAAAAAAACAAAGAAAGTGAAAACTAATATGCTTTAATTTGTATTCAGACTCCATTGGTTCTTTCTCTGAATGTCAATAGTATTTGAGTCCTTTGGAATTGTCATGGATTATTGCATTGCTGAGAAGCACTGAGTCTATCATAGCCAATCACCATACAATGTTGCTGTTGCAACGTAGATACAATGTTCTACTGGCTCTGCTCACTGCACTTAACATTAGTTCATGTAAGTCTTTTCAGGTTTCAGAATGATGTTTTTAAATGCATAAAATAAAATGCATGAGATTACAAAGGAAACCATTGATATTGAAATTGTTATAAAAATATTTTTAAAAATATGTTCCTAGGCCAGGGGTGGGGAACCTGCAGCCATGAGGGCACCCCTGTAGATCCTCAAGCATGGCCCTTTGGAATCCAGACTTAAACTATGAAGTTTGGATTCCATCAAAGGGCCATTCTTGAGGACCTAGAGGGTCACATGTGGGCTCAGGGCCACAGGGTCCCCACCCCTGTCCTAGGCCCTAAGTTAAGACATTCTGTTCCAGGATCAAATATAATCTCCTCTTTTGCATTTTAAAGCCTTTTGTTGCCATCATAGAATAAGTAAGAAGTCTCTATGAATATACCAAAAGTAATGACTGCCTTCTAACCTAATTTTCCAGCCTTGTTCAGTTATGCCTGACTCTTGCAAGCCCTTGGAGCATGTTACTATCCAATGTATTATCTTGGTGGAGATACTAGAGTAGTTTGCCATTTCCTTCTTCAGTGGATCAAGGCAAACAGAAGTTAAATGACTTACACAGGGTCACACAACTGGTGTCTGAGGCTGGATTTAAACTCAGGTCTTCCTGATTCCAGGCCCAGAGTTCTATCCACCAAGTCATCTAGCTGACTCATTTTCCAGTCTTAGGATGCATTACTACCCTCTTTCTGCACTCTCTGGTCCAGCCAAACAAGGCCTCTTACTCTTCCTCACACGCGACAATCCTGCTATTTCCATGCTTTTGTCCAGGCTGTCTCCAGTGTTTGGAAAGAATAACCTTCTCACCTCTGCCTCCACCTCGAATAATCCCCAGTTTCCTTCAAAGCTCACCTCAAATGCCACTTCCTCCAGGAGGTCCCCTCCAGCTGCTAGTGCCTCCCCCACAAAATTACCTTGATTTTGCATGTATTTTGTATGAACTCATAGGTGCATATGTTTTCTCCCCTGAAAAAAACAATCATTTTTCTTGAAGGCAGAAACTTTTTTTCTATGTATTACTTTTGCCCAGTACAGTGTGCAGCACATAATAGGTGCTTAATAAATGTCTGTTGACTGATTGATTAATTAGGGACATTTAAACTGGGCCATCATACATAGCATGTCATCTTGTAGGGCTAGAGGAGGAAACTCCATTAAGATGGAATGTAATGAACAGGAACAAAGACACTTCTAGCATCCAACTGAAGGAGAGCAATCTTTCCATTTGGCTGGAGCACAGAGAACATGAGGGGGAGTAATATGAGATAAACATGGAAATAGAGGCAGCCAAGATGTGAAGAAAGTGACGCCCAAAGAAAAAGTGATCCACCTAAAGCCATACAAGGTTTTTTTTTAATTCTGAACTTAAAACACCAAAGAAAAACGAGAATTTCCATATACAAAGTAGAGCAGAAAATAAAACTGCATGCCTCTATCACATACAACCTGCTGTCCCTTCTAAGAATACAATAACCTTGACATACCACTCTCAAAGCGGTCCTGTCTGTATACAGTAAATTAACGACAGAATTAGGAAGAGATTTTTTTTTTTCCTCCTGAATCTTTGGTTCCCTCCCCCACTCCAGGAAGTAGCCCCACCAATGGGGCAGCAAAATAGACCCCAAAGAGCTCTGTTTCTCCAGATGAACCCAGACCTCTTTATTTCTGTTCCGGTGTTCTCCCCCACCCCATACCTGACAACTTCAAAGTTATTCATGTAGGAGTATCACATTAGTGCGTTATCATCCATTAACACCTTACTGAGCATTAGTTGATCAGATTAGCTTCCCTCTTCTATCTAACAGGGGCTTGAAGGTACAGGATATAAAATAAGGAAAAGGGGAAAGAGCAGGTCTGAGTAGGTATTAGGAATTGGGAGCAGCAGGGCAGCAAGAAGTAAAAAAAAAAAAAAAGGGAGGAAGCAAAAGCCTGAAAACAGCTTAGAGACTGGACTCTAGAATGCCCTTAAGTAGACTGCAGAAGAAATAAATGTACCACTAGAGAAAAACAAGCAAAAGACCCCCAGATAAAGATTCTTGGTATAAGTTTTTAAAAAGCACATGCATGACAGAACTTGTATCTTAGTACTTTTATCTTGGCATCTCTAGCACTTGGTCCAGCTCTTGTCACATAGTCAATCACCAATCAACGCTTGATGCATTGAAATCAATTCAATAGAACTGTGAGCTTGTTCATACGAGCACTTCCTGTAAGCACTCCCTCCAAAAGACCCCACATAATTTGGGGAAAATAAGGCAGGTAGTACTATTACGCAGCAGAGGTTGGCATAATTTTATAGAATGATTTGAATACTATTTTTTTTATTGTTTCAGCAATGGGCACAGCCAATGATTACTCATGCTTTTGCCTCATAAAACTTTCCTTGCACTGGGAGCATTGCTATTTATAGAATAAGGATTAGAAAAGCAAATGACAGTTGAAAAAGAGCAGAAATATATGTATAAAAGGTTTTAAAGATTATTTTCAAAGTGCTTTCAAAAATATAACAGCCTAACATTTGTGGGGCTGTGGAAAAAAAGGAACACATCTATCAAAATTGGTTTTATTTCACTGAAGAGTAATCATAATAACAGCAACAACATTTATACAGTATTTACTATGTGCCAGGTACTGGGATACAGATGTTATTATTATCCCTGTTTTATAGATGAGGAAATTGAAGCAACAAGGGTTAGTTGACTTGCCCAAGATCTCAAAGCTAGTAGGTAAATTTGAAGGCAAATTTGAACTCCTGTCTCTCTGATTCCAAGCCCAGTTTACTATCCCCCCTATCATTGAATTGCAATATAGAGCAACATATATAAAAGTTTGAAAGCTGCTTATGTCCTTTAATCCAGCGATTCCATGTCTGGTGATATATTCCAAGGAGTTAACACAAAAGGGAAAAGTAAAGTGATTATATAAAAATATTCTTAATTAACCCAGTTTAGTGAGAAAAAAAATGGAATTGACCCAAATCCCCTCCCTCTTCTTGGGAAAATGCCAAACAAATGATGTGATATTAACTTTTGAAATATTATGTAAACATTAAAAATTTAAAAATATGTGATTGTGTCAGTGCATAGGAAGGAAAAAACAGAACATTAAACTCAATGTGTCTTGTCTCCCTTTGTTCCCAACTCTTTCTTCCTTTTGATTGTATTATTCCTGTCAGTGACACTCTTCACCCAGTTTCCCATGTCAGAAACCTCAGTCAAGATTAACTACCTTTTTTTATTTCTCCTCCTCCATCATTTTAGCTACCAAATCTTGTCTATTTTTCCTTATTTTTCTCCTAATATTCTTTTAGTCAAACAGACTGGAAATCTCAAAGCCCTCTTTCAATTCTCCTGTCAACATCCATTCATTTGCTAAGTTCTGCTAATGCCATGTTCCCCATGACTCTTTCCATATTCTAGAGTTTAGAACTAGAGAACCATCACACTATTCTAGTACAGGCTTCTCAGTATCATCCACCATTCAAGGTCTCTGAACAGGTTTTTCACTTCTAAACAAACTTTCACATTGTTGGCAGATTAACCTTCCTTATTTGTAGATATGGTCTTGTCATTTCTCTGGTCCAAAATCTTCAGGGGAGTTCACACTCCTTTTCCCAACTTTTAAGGCACTCTTCCATCTACCAACACCCTACCTTTCTACCCTTATCTCACACTACCCCTCTCCTACACAAAATGCTTTTGTCAGACTTGACAACTTAACATCACTACTACAAATCCCACATTTCCCTGACTTTACTCTCTATGTTCCCTGTACCTGGAATACTTTCTCTGCTACGCCTTACTTTCTTTACAAAATTCCCAACCATCCTGTAGTTAAAAACCAATTGAAATCGTACCTCCTCTAGGAAGCCTTCCCTGATGCCCTCCATCACTTATGATTTTCCCACATCTCCTGATGAATTTATCATGCTTAATTTTATATCATGATTATCTGTATTTGTGTCATCCCTAAATCCTATAGTTTTATGGTCTAAAGCAGAGGTGAGAAACCTGCAGCCTCAAGGTCACATGTGACCCTCTAGGTCCTCAAGTGTACCCCTTTGACTGAATCCAAACTTTTGTTAAGGGTATTTGTTCTGTATAGTTTGGATTCAAAGGACACACTTGAGGACCTAGAGGGTCATATGTGGCCTTGAGGCTTCAGGTTCCCCACCCCTGGTCTAAAGACATGGAATGTGGTCTATGTGGTGATAATCATTAAATATCATATTTTGGCCAAAGTCTGAATTAATCAAAATGCTTTTCCTCACTTTAAAAAGGCCTTTTCCTGTGTCAGCAACTCCAGAGCATCCTGAGATCATAAATTCCAAATGGACCCTGCTTTGTCTTTGCTCTTTGAGTGAGCTTGGAGAATACCTCTCCTTGTCAACAAAGCAGAGGAGACTTACTTTATAGCCCTTAAAGATGAGACTCTTAACTCGAGGCTTTAACTTGAATAATAGGACTTTTTCTTATCTTAATATTTTTGGACATGTACTATGTTATGGTATGTTAATGGTAAAGAAAACACAGATATTCCGGATCATAATTTCTTTTGTTTTGGTTGTTTTTTGCCTTTTGGAGGGCAACTGGGGTTAAGTAACTTGCCCAAGATTACACGGCTAGTTTTTTTGTGTTGGTGTTAAGTGTCTGAGGCTGGAACCAAACTTGGGTCCTCCTGACTCCGGGGCCAGCACTTTACTCACTGTGCCACCTAGCCACCCCTGTGGATCATAATTTCAATCGACACTTTGTCAACTCCCTTGTTTTATTGTATTTACCATCTATTTAATTAAGAAAATTCCTTTTTGGGTGGCTAGGTGGTGCAGTGAATAGAGCACGGGCCCTGGAGTCAGGAGGACCTGAGTTCAAATGTGGCCTCAGACATTTAACACTTACTAGCCATGTGACCTTGGGCAAGTCACTTAACCTAAATCCCTGCCTTCTCCCCCTCCAAAAAAGCAAAAAAAAATTTTTTTAATTAAAAAAAAAAGAAAATTCCTTTCTCATACAAGGATTAAACATTTATGGAGGTCATAAATGTCTGTGACACAGCCATCCTGAATTGGGATGGTTCTAAAATGTATTTAAGGTTTTTCATCTTTTTGTTCATCAGTCAGCCTTAGGTTGGCTCCTTGTACAAGTCTCTAGCCTTAAGGGAATAAGGAATAAATACTGTAATTGTATATTACTATCTGTTTGTCTCCTTTAACCAAACTTTTTGAAAACTGTTTATGGTGGGAACACCTTTCATCAATATGATTTAGCAGAGAAATCCTAGAGAGTTGCTGGAAGCACTCAGAGATTAAATGACTTTTCTAAAATCACATAGCTACTGTGTCAGAACTGAACCTAGGTAGTGCTGATTCCGAGGCAAGCAGGCTTTCCATTAGGCCATTAAAGCTTTAGATTCTAATAAACGTAGACTCATAGAATGTCCAGAGTTAGAAGCAAACTTACAGATCGTCTAATTCAACCCCCATTCTACAGAGGAGGAACATGAGGCTTTGAGGCATAAGCAACTTACCCAACTGACAAGTCACTGAAATGCCACTTAGGTGCACACTTGGTGTTTTGTGTCTTGTCTCTTTTGAAAAAGATGAGCCATATTCTTTCTGTTTCTGTGAGCTGCCAATTTTCCTAATTTAAAACTATGGACTGATTGAAAGAAGGTTCAAGGTGGAGCAAAAGCAGAATAAACAAACCAGCTGGACAAAAAGATGTCAGAAAATTGTTTGGATCCGAAGATTACACAATTCAATAAACAAATTGCATCTATGGTGATAAATTCTTCCTGGAAATCAAAATTTTAAAAAAAGTAATAAAGCTGATTATCTCAAGTTTCCAGAGATTCTGATTTCAGAGAGAGACACATACAATGGAACTTCTTACCTGCGATTGATTCTCCAGCCAGTCTGAAACAATGGCTCTGTAAGAATTTCCCAGTCAGCCTTAATCTTGACTGCCATGAAAGATTTAACAATGGCACTAGCTGAGGTGTGAATACCTTTCCATTGGCATTAGATGCTTTGGCTTAAATGACCACACAGAACTGAATACCTGCATCTGCTCTCTCTTAAGCCTATCTTTCTTCCCTTGGCCAATATCACTGAGGAAAAAAAAATCCAGGAAACTACTTTCTAATAAAAGTCTCACCAAGAGTAGCTACTTCTTGTCTACTTTACTAATTTATCTCCCAAATGGTTCATTTACTATGTGTGTCAAGGAAAGAAAAAAAAAGCAGGAGGAAATTGTGAGCTGCTGAAAGCAAAGAAAGCATTGTGTGCCTTTCTTTAGAAACCACTGCTTCTATTAAATTTAATTACTTTCCCCTGCAGCTTGCATGGAAAAGGTGTGGTTACTAAATAAGGGTGGCTTCTAAATAAAGCCATATAAAGTGTCCAAACCCATCTGGGAACTTTGAAAGAGAATTACCTAAGCTGCAATGGTATCGGAGTTGCTTCCAGGACAAAGAAGCCAGCTTTCAAATGAGTCATGTAAAGCAAATTTCCAAATCAATTCATGTTGCTAAAGTGAGACACTTTCAGTAAGGGACCTGAAACTCATGAGGGATAGAATGAGAAAACACAAAACTATGAACTCTCTGTTGCTGAGATTATTAAGTGATGTTAGAGTAGTGGTTCTTAACCTGGGGTCTATGGACACCCATAGATTTCAGGGGACATGTGAACTTAGATGGGAAAAACAGCTTTAATTTCATTAAAGTGTGGTTTTCATTGTAATCCTATCTCTGACAAGGGATCCACAGGCTTCATCAGACTTCTAACGGGGTCCATCATTGTTCAGTTATTTGTTTATTTTTCAGTCATTGCATTCACTACTCACTTTAATCTTCATGACCCTATTTGGGGTTTTCTTGACAAAGATACTGGAGTGGTTTGCCACTTTCTTCTCCAGTTCATTTTACAGATGAAGAACTGAGGCAAACAGGATTAAGTGATTTGCCCTGGGTTGAGCAGCTAGGAAGTGTCTGAGGCCAGATTTGAACTCAGGAAGATGAATCTTTCTGTCTTCAGGTCTGGCACTCTATCCACCTAACCATGACACTAACAAGGTGAAAAAATGTTGTTTAAAGGTAGGTTCCATTTGTCACTAGCTGTAACCCTCAGAAATTCAACAGAGCGAGGAAGGAAAGAAAGACAGGGATGGGGATGTCTTGCAAGAGAACAGCCCACTAATGGAGGAAGTGAACTTGTGTGTGGGATGTACTTCAAAGATGGGTCTTTTAGGGAAGTATTGCAGAATCCTAGTGATAGAGGTTTTAGAGGAGGAGAGGTTGAGGGACTTACCCAAGGTCATCCAAGCAGAGGCAGTCTTCAAATCAAAGACTTCTGACTTCTCTGTCAATACTCTTATCAAACTGCTTCTAAAGGGAAAATTATTTTATTTATGGCTATTGCTTTAACAACCGACTTCAAGCCCTCTGACCTCTCCTCCTCTGATGTATTCTTTAAAAGGAGCTGAAGGAGCAGGGCCCCTGGCTAGTACAGTCTCTCCAAAGAGGCATTTTCCCCTAGAGCTGGGTCCCCTCCGAGCTGGGCCACTAGGTAAAGGGCAGGGACTGCCTCAGTGTAATGCTTCTTATAGCCTGTCCCCTCCCCCCAATACTTGTGTTTTATAGGAAAGCTGCCAAATTAAGTATTTTTCTAATGTCATTTACTATCCCCTTGCTTTAAAAAAAGTAGCCCTGAGGGTTTTTTAAGCCCCTTTCTGTATTTATATGAACATTGTAAAACTGTAAAGCTACAATATCTGATTTTTTTTTCTGTGCTTTATTTTATTTTTTTTTAAAGCAATTGGGATTAAGTAACTTGCTCAAGGTTATTTCTGGGTGTGGTGCTAAGTATCCAAGCCCAGATTCGATCCCCTAGGTCATCCCGACACTGGGGGCCAGGGCTCTTGCTTGCTGTGCTACCTGGCCGCCCCTCTGTGCTTTATTTTTGAGGGCATAGTAAATGTATATCCTTCAAGAACTGGATAAGCAATGTAACCATTGCTTATTGATTGCTATTGCTCTGATCCTATAATCCTTCCCTAAAAGACCCACCTTCGAAGTCCATCCCACCAACATAAACTCACTTCCTCCATTGGTGGGCTACTCTCTTTCTTATAAGACCACATTCCCTTCTTTTTTTTTTCCTTCCTGGCTCTCTATTGAATTTCTGAGGTGTGTGGTCAGTGACAAAAGGAATCCACCTTTAAATAATGCTTCTTCATCTCTTTTGGTGTCATGGTTAGGTGGATACAGTGCTAGAGGCCTGGAGTCAGAAAGACTCATCTTCCTAGTCACCCACTATGCTATCCTTACATAAGATCAAAATATTTCAGGAAAAAGTAAAGAGGATAGTTGGTTAATGATGAATACAGGACACAAGGCCTGAGAGGAAGCCCAGCTGTTGCATGGTGGCACGTGCATTGACACGTCATTTTTAGCTGCTCCCCTTTAATTATCCTGCTACTGCCTTCACCAGTCTAAATTGGACCGGCAGGTATCCCTAAGGCTCATTCTGTTTCTGTCTCAGTTTGGCTTAGTAAGGAAGACAGAGAGAGCTGGATCATCAGGAGATAAAGAGAGGTAGCTTGTGCCTCAGGGTAGGCTGATTGTTAGGTAGATGGAGAACTTGGGTCACATAAAATCTTCCTAAGGACTATGGCAATAATCTTGCTTAATTTACCAGGTATATAACCAGGGGATGTTCATCTTTCTCACCTTCCCTTTCCCTTTTACAATTCTTTCAGACACCTGGGCTAGAAGTTACGAAGTCCTCTTTGCTTTTCTCTTGAAATCCAAATCATTTGTGAAGTCCTGTCGATTTTATCCTTCCCAAGGTCTCTTTCCATTTCACAAGATTTAGAGTTAGAAGACAAGCCAGTCCTCAGTTGATAGATGAAAAAATTTAGGCCCAGAGAGGTTGAATTTTTTTTTTAATTCACTCAGTTGCAAAACTGGGATTTTAAATAGTCTTATCACTCCAAAAGGGTAGATAGGTGACCCAGTGGATGGAGTGCTAGCCCTGGAGTCAGGAGGACCTGAATTCAAATCTGACCTCAGACACTTACTAGCTGTCACTTAACCCTGTTTGCCTCAGTTTCCTCATTTATAAAATGAGCTGGAGAAGGAAATGGCAAACCACTAAAATACCTTTGACAAGAAAACCCCAAATGGGGTCATGAAGAGTCAGATATGACTGAAAAATGATTGAACGACAAAAATGACTCCAGATCTAGCACTCTTTCCAATATTCCTTATTGTCTCTCCTTGGCGCCATCCTAGTGGAGACTTATTACATCTTCGACAGCAATAACCCCCATGGTCCCTCTTCCACTTCAGGACAGATTCTCTTCTTAAGAGAACTTGGATTACTCACTATCCAGTTTATAAAAAAAAATAAACAAAAAAGGGTTATTACTTACTCAATTTACATAAATTAAAACAAACTTTTTTTATAGTTAGACGTGGTCTTTATTCTCATCATCCTCCATTTGCACCATTCCAATAGCTTCCTGATTGGTCTCCCTGTCTCCATTCTCTCTCCTTTCTTTTTTTTTTTAGCTTAAATCTTTTAAGTTTATTTTTAGATTTTGACATTCCACAAGATTTTGAGTTACAAATTTTCTCCCTGTCTTTTCCCAAAGCCCCAACCCAAGATAGCAAACCTACTGAATTCCCCTTCCCCCAATGTATTCTCTCTTATATCCTCCCCCATCCACCCCTAACTTTCTAGTAGGACAAGATGGATTTCTACACCTCAGTGTCTGTATATCTTATTTCCCAGTTGTATGCAAAAAACACATTTTTTTAACATTTGAAAAACAAACATTTTAAAGCACTCCTATGTCCAAATCACTGTGCTATTCAATGGGTAGAGAATTCACAAAGAAATAGAATAGTACTTGCTGTCAAGGAACTTACTTGAACTGAATCTATGCCACATGTACACCGATAAGTAAATATAAATTACTCTGAGAAGTCAAATAACTGGAGAATTTTGAGGAACTGTTCAAGTTGGCATTCAGGTACTCAGGTATTAAAGGCACTCTATTTCTTGGCCTCAGCCTAGTTTTAGATGGTATAATCTAGGTTTCCTAAATTTTTGTCATTTTCTGTTTCTTGAATAAACCTCTCTGTGTCAGGAGAACAATTTATGCAATAACAGCAACACAATATAGAATAAAGGAAAAAAAAAACTTTAGACAAACCTTAAAACTCTAAACACGGAAAGACAAGACTAACCATGTCTCTAGACAAATTGATGCTAATCCCACTTCTTAACAGAGAGGTGAAGGATTCAAGATGTGGAAAGAGGTATCATTTTTGTACATGGCAGTAGTTTGTGTTTGTTTTGCTTGGTCATACTTATTTGTTACAAGGGTTGTTTTTTTTTAATTGGGTGGGCAATGAAGGGACAGCAATAATATTACCTCCCAAAAAAAGAAACGGAAACAGAGGACAATCTTTGATACGTTTTTCAAAGTGCACAGGGGAGTACAGAGAGAAGTCCAGAAGAAAACACAGATAAGAAAGGACAGCAATAATATTGCCTCCCCCAAAAAGAAAAGGAAACAGAGGACAATCTTTGATACATTATGAATAGGGGAGTACAGAGAGAAGTCCAGAAGAAAACACAGATAAGTAACAGTTTTGAAATGATGGGGTGAATTTATATGTACCTTAATTATCTATAAATATATTCTCTATTAATATGTACCTTAAAATCCTGTTGGAACGGAGATTGACGAGTTGACATATATGTTCTACTGTGTTATGTGGAAATGCTTGGAGTTCTTTGGTATTTGATATGTTCAGAATTTAAAACATACATATTCCCACTTTATGACATTTTATCTTTGATTAAGGTCTTTGCATCTGGAAGGCTGCTTTCCTCTTTTCTTTGTTTTTTCCCTCTTTCTCTAAACATTTTGAAATCCCACTACTCCTTCAAAACTCAAATCAAATGCCACCTCCTAGATGGTCTTCCCAGACTCCTCTCCCTCTAGTGAATTCTCTATCACCTTGATTTGCATTTCTCTTATTGTGCATATATTCTACCTTTTAAAAAACATCTCTGTTAGGGCCAGGGTGTGCTGGAGCCAACTCTAACTTGCTTGCTCTTAGTTGGTAAATTTTCAGTACGAGCACTTATACTTCAAAAATAATTAAAAGCTACAAATCAAGGCTTGATTTACTATTTTGTTGATTTGTGTAGTCTTAAGTGATATAGAAAATGTTAATAGTGCATATTAAATTTAAAAGCCTTTCACGTTTATAGATTTTTCTGCCCCCTCCCCCCAAACATTTACCAGCCCAAATTGGCTCTGATCACTTCTACTAGAATGCAAGTTCTATGAGGGCCTAGATCCATAGGCCTTACACAGTCTTATAACCACACAGGCAACGAAATGTCTCAAACGAATGAAGAAACAAGGAATGTTGAGCACCTACTTCCTCAACTTTGGGCCAGAGGTGGGCAGGATACCAATAAGTATAACAAAGCAAATCCTTGCTTTCAAGTAGTCTTATCTATTTATTTTGGGAAGGATTGAGGAGGCAATGAATGATTGGATCCTACACTTAGGGCTGAAAGGAACTTCAGGGGCCATCTAGTCCGACTCATTTTACGGTTGAAGAATCTAAGGCCAAAGAGGTGAAGATACTTGCCCAAGGTCATACAAGAAGTTAAAAATAGGCGTGAGTTCAAATCCAAATCTGTTCTATGACAAATTCACGTGAAACAATAGAAGACAGCATATACTTGTGGGCTGTTTGTGTTGTGCAGGTTTGTAGGACTGGTATGAGTTATGCTCGCTTGGACGTCAATGTGAGGAAAGCTCCTGATTTGTTTTGGGTATTTTCTACCTTTTCCCTCATGCATCCCCATCCCCACTGGCATATGCAGTGCTCTGGCATTCTGAGGTTGTTCAACGTAAACTAGAGTGGCATACAGTGGGACAGCCTGCTCCCCTTCTTTGCACCCCCACCCCCTTCCCCGGGCTCCCCAGCGGCTAGCATTCCGTGACTGGCAAACCAGCCTCAGGCTCCATTGAGATGAACCCGGGAGCAGCTGGAAAGCTAAAAGTGGGCGCTGCTCTTGCCGAGCACTCCGCGGGTTGGGTGTGGAAGGAAGCGGGGAGACAGTTTAGGCTGCTGGGCCTTCTTTTTGAAGGCAGATGGTATGTGTAAAGGCAGATGCTGTGATCGCAGCAAATGCAAGAGAAAGGGAGGGGAAGAGAAGGGGGCGGCAGTGGCTCCAGGCTGCTAGACCAGAGGGGTGGGGTGGGCGTGGGGGGGCGTGTAAACGCCCGGGACTAGCGGAGTGGGTGTGGGGGGTAGCAAGTGTGCAGAAGGTAAGGGGAGGACGCTGCCTCGATGGCACGGGGACTTCTCTTTGCCTCTACCCAGTCTGTTTATCCCACCCGGTTCCGCTCCGTGCCCTCCCACCCACCCGCGTCTCCTGCCGGGAGGGGGAGAAGACCCCTCCCCGTCCCACTCCCTCTCCCTAGCCTTTGCCACAGTCCAGCTGGGATGCAGAGGCACCTCCGGGGAGCGGCGAAACCTGTTTGTCCGGTCCTCGGGTAGAGCTGGGGAGAGGGAAGGACAGAGAGCGGAGGGAGGGGAAGAGACGGGGGCGGGGGAAAGGCGAGAAGCCATTGGGAAGGAGGAAGAGCGGCTGGAGCCGCAGCTGCCGCCGCCAAGCCGGACACACGTCCCCGGGGCCCCGGGCCAGGAGCGGTGCGCCATGAAGTGTTGAGTCCGCTGCGGGGGTGGCAGGGCCGGGGCGGGCGGGGGAGCTACGGCCCGGTGCTGCAGCGGAGCTCGAGGGAGGGACGGCGGCAGCTGTGAGCCCGGCGGGCCCAAGGCGACGTGAGACAGGTAAGAGCCACTGGGGCTTGGGAGCGTCCCCCGCCCACCCCTGAGCCACTTGTGTCGCCAGGATCGGGGCCCTGGAGCTGGGGGCAGGAGAGCGGGGACCGGGCCCTTGTGGGGACGGCGACAGCCGCTGGGGTCCCTGAAGGAACCCGGTACTAGCAGGGCCCGTGGTGTGGGCAGTGCCTGGGCGCCTGGGACCTTAGAGGGAATGGAGTGCGGGGACACAGTCGTTTACATCCTGCTGCCCAGCCCGAGGTGGGAGAGGGAGAGGCAGCGGGGACTCCACGGCTTCTTGGGGAATGTTTTACTCATTGCTTTCTTAAAAGGCATGTGCTAGAGTTTAAAAGGCGGGGTGTATGAGCCTCGAAAGCGGCCGGAGGGAGGAACGGGAGCCGCTTGTGGGGTGTCTCTCCAGGAAGGGCATTTAAACTCGGCTTCTACACATTCATTCCCGGGAGCGCCCTCGTGGGGATCCACGGGATCCCTTTCCTGGGGTTTCGGGAGCGCACAGGAGGGAAAATTAAAGGGGGTTGCAGGTTTAGAGGAATTCCCGGAGGGAAGGACAGGGGAGACACCGGCCAGATCCCAGATCAGATCCCAGGGTGGCTGCCAATAATACTCTCCAAGAATGCGCTACTAGGTTCTTTGGGAAAGGGCAAAAGCTTTATTTTAATAATAACTTATTTTTTTCCTGTCCAACTTCTACCATTAGAAAGGCCTCTTACTTCTCCCCTCTTGATGCCTAGAGTTGTCAGGAAGCTTTTTCTCCCACCGTTTGGAGATGTAAACATTTTGCGGAATTTATGTTTGAAACGTAGATCTCTCTAAAACGAATTGCCCGGGTTTCCCTCGCTGGGTGCTTAGGGTGTCAGGCGCACCATGTAGTGAGACTGGACACAAACTGAAGACAGTTGAAGGTGGGAAGGGTCATGAAAGACCCTCGGAATGTATAGATTACGTAACGTGGAGGGAAGGGGCAAAGGAAAATACGTCTAACCTTGGGTCCCTTCCTAACTGCTTTTTGCTTCTCCTTACCTTCATCTTAAACTGACATCTGTAGTCATTTCCCCTTAGCTTTGGCCTGGACAGGGTAAAAATTTTCAGAATGGGAAACATACTTTCTTTCTTCCTTGATTCATGTACTTGAAGCTCGTATGTTATCCATGCAGTGTTTTCATCACATAGACTTTCTAGTGATCGTTCTATGTGAAAGCCCCTTCTACCTCCTTTGAAATAATTGAAAGAAAAGGTGTGCCTTTAAAGAGAATGAATCTTACATTAAATACAGGATTGTGGAAGAAGCAAGCTCTACTGCATAGTTGAAATATTGGCCTAGTGTAAGTTTTAATTTTCATCTTTTACAGACCATCCCCAACCCCCATAATTGAATGTAAGTTACTTACCAGCAAAGACTGCCCTCTTTCCTCTTTGTATTCCCAGTGCTCATCACAGTGCCTTCTCCTCTGTTTAATTGAAACCTGTATTATGTACAAAGCTATACAATTATTATTGCTAGGGCTATTGTTGCTGTTGCTGTTATGAATTTGTTATTAAATACTTGTACAATGCATGGCACAGTTGAAGAATTTAGTATGTGATTTAATAATGGTTACATGATTTATTTTCAAATAAAATCAAAGAGAAATCATGTATGCTAACAGTACCATGGAGGAGTTTTTGATTAACAGCTTTCTTTATATGGTGAGATTTGGGAGGAGTTTCTATTTTTAAAGATCTTTAAATATTCAGGTATTTTGTCAATTTCTGAAAGTTATGCATATTTTTATATGGGATGAAAGAAAACGGTGCCATAGGCAAGCAAGCAATAAATATTTATTAAGCACCTAATATATGCCTGGCTCTCTGCTAAGTACTTGGGATACAAAGGCAAAACCACAACAAAAACAAAAAAACCCAGTTCTAGTTCTCAAGCATCTCACAGTTTAATGGGGGAGACCATATGGAAACAACTACGTACAAACAAGACATATCCCAGATAAATTAGAGATAATATCCGAGGCAAGGCACTGTGATTAAGGAGGACTGGGAAAGACTTCTTGCAGTAGGTTTAACTGAGATTTGAAGGAGTTCATGAGACAGATGAGGAGATGGGGTCCCTGTAAGGGCTTTGAGAGTTACTACTAGTAAAGAGCTTAGTATATTGCAGCTAGATACTTGTGTTGCCACTATGAAGGGCAACTATAAATGATGGGACTTATAGTAATAATCGCTGTTTACAGGTTAGCATATGGTGCTACTATTAACTCTCAAGGTTCAGCCTCTTTTATTTTTAGGGGAAAAACTATATCTTGTATTTATTTCCTCTGTTAGTAATTTCATAGTACTTTTTGAATATTTGAAATAAGCAATATTTAAAAACAAACCCAGCAGAATTCAATCAAAAGGGAGACTTGGGACTGTTCAAGCCTTGGACCAGCTTGCACTGTTAGGAATATTTCACTCGTAGCATTTCCTGGCTTCTTGGATGCAAACTATTACATATATAAAAGAGTTCTATGTTAGGGGTAGAACAGTATTAATGCCAAGACTACTTGTTAGACAACTAGGAGAGGAGAGTCACAGATGGAGAGCTGGAAGGGATTTTGGAGGCTGTCTAATCCAGATGAGACGCTGAAGCCATAGAAGTTAGGGCGTAGAGGTAGAAAGCATCAGGGCCAAGATGGGACCTCAACTCTTCTTACCTCAGTCAAGCTTGCACTTCGGCTATGCTCCTGCAGAACGAACCCAAGGTCCAAACAATCCTGAGCCAGCCTTTGTGCTTGAATTCTTCTGCTTTTGAGGAAGATATAAATACATGCATGTATTTAGTTTCTTTTGCTAAACTAATACATAAAGTAAATTTGGGATATTTTAAAAAGTCAGCAATCATTTGTTAAATGCTTGCTATATGCTAGGCACAGAGCTAAACCTTTGGAATACAAAGGAAAAGGAGTTTATTTTCTAATGGGGGGTAGGTAGGTGGAAAGGAGAACAATCACATATCCATAAATAGGTACATAAAAGATATGTATTGACTAGCTCAGGACTTTTTTACCTGGGGTGTGTAAGCTTCTTAAAAAAACAGACTCAATAACCACTATTCAACATAATTTATAAGTGAAAAATATAAAAATGCAATCCTATGTATTTTATGCATCTAAAAGCATTCAGAGAAGTGGTACATTGGGTTCCCTAGACTGCCAGAGGGGAAAGCAGCAGCAGCTGAAGGGAGTGGAAAAGACCTCTTTCAGAAGGTGGCATTTGAACTGAGTTTTGAAGGAAGCCAGCGATTCCATGATTTAGTGAGGAGTGACCATTGCAGGAATGGAAGACAGCCAGTGCAAACTGAATGTTTTATATTTGTCTTGACTTTCAGGTTTTGCACTTCCACAAGCTGGATTTAGCTAAACATTAATGATTCATATATCTCTAGAAACCAGAGTTTTTTTTAGCTAAATATTAATGATCTTTATAACTCTGGCTTCTAGAGAGATTAATCTAATGATATGCCTCTGCTCTGCAATTGCAATCCAGGTAGGACTGTAGCCTTTGTAAAAAGAATTACAGAAGAATGGGGAATAACTTGTTTTTAATGATTCAGTGAAAGTTCTGTAGCATCTGTTTTTATAGTCTATGTAACGAAAGACTTTTTAATTTATCATAAAACTAAAGTGACTATTTCGTAACCTGTGGCCAACCATACTATTGGTTTTTGTTTTTTCATTTATCAGCTGTTTATATGACTAAAAAATTTCCTTTACAATATCCAGGCATTCTTTGACTATTTGTGATTCATGGCCCCATTTGTTTTGAGAGTTCTATCGATGAAGTAGATCACTTGCTTGCCTTCCCCATTAAATAAGATAAGTAAAATATAGTGTTGCTGTCTGTGGAGCTTCATGGTAGAAGACAGATTCTCTTCTTTGTTATAAGAGATATTCTTAAAAATCCTTTTCCCTTTGCCTAGCTAAAGAAAATACCTGGTCGAAGGTGCTTTGAAGTCTTATAACTGAAGTCCTGGCATTAATTTCAAAGACACTAGAAAGTTTACATAATACCTTTTGTAGAAAGCCAAATTTCAATAATAAACATAAATGAGTAAATTTAAATTGTATAAGTGCTTCTCTACAAGATTAAAAAGGCTTTTTGTCATCTAATAATTTGAAAATATCCCAGGAACTATTCTCTAGTAATCAAAATAATCTTGAAGAAATTTGCTCTGTTTTATCTTTAAGACTTACCATAGCCTAAACCTCTATGGAGTTTCCAGTCTTAGGATAGTGCTAAAAATTGTAGGGCTTTGATAAATTGTCGATTGATTTTCCTGTAAGTCATCAACCCTTCTCATGGAAGCAACAAAAACTTTGCTTCCTGGTGTAATCATCTATGTACAACTTTTGCTGTGCAGGTGTCAGGGTAGCCTAGCATCATGCCCTTTGGCCTTGGGTGGTCCCACTTGTACTACTATTCTGAAATCAGTGTCCCTCCTTATGGTGGGAAGGGTACTTTTTCTACCTTGATGTGACCTATAGGTCACGTTAAACTGCTGACTTAATTTATCCATCTTCATCTTTTCTTCACCCTGAACATACGCTGTTTAAAAAAATAGAGGCATCTAAAGTTACTAATTTGGGGTTTGGGATACAAATTAAAAATTTAAAACACTCTGTGAAGGACTCTTTGGAAAGTACTCCCCTCCCATTCCACCCCCCCACCAGATTATGACTGTCAGAGATCTACTTTGGGAAAGGAAGTATATTTGTGTGAAAATCATAATGAGAAAATGATGAAAAGTCTTTGTGTCCCCAACATCCCTCCTCTTAACACAGATCTACTGTAATTCATGAACTCCAACTAAGGTTGTTTGGTTTTATTTAGAAATTCCATTGCCTAAAGCAAATCACTTGGAAAGTACAAAATGTGTACATGCATATTCCTTTTATGGAACTGAAATATTGTTTTAACATGTAAAATGGCTCTAGATGCTATAACAGTAATAAGAATGAGCATTTAAAAATTCTGTGTTTGCCGAGTAATCTATGTATTCTTTTTCAGTTTATCCTTCCAACCACTTGGTAGGGATCACTGTCATTATTATCCTCACGTTATGGAAGGAGAAACGTAGGCTCAAAGACTCAAGTTGTTTGTGGTCACATAAATTATGTTAGAGACAGAATTTAAATTTAGATTTCAGAAAAATCTGGACTTACATGAACTGATGCAGAGTGAAATGAGCAGAACCAGAACACTGTACACAGTAACAGTAATGTTGTCTGATGACCAATTTTGGTAGACATAGCTCTACTCAGCAATGCAAGGATCTGAGACAATTCCAAAAGACTTAAGATGGAAAATACTATCCATATCCAGAGAAAGAACTATGGAGTCTGAATGCAGATTGAAGCATGCTATTTTCTCTTTTTTTGTTTCTTCTTTCTGGTGGTTTTTCATTAACATGACTAATGTAGAAATGTGTTTAATATGATTGTACATGTATGGCCTATATCAGACTGCATGCTGTCTTGGGGAGGGGAGAGGGAAAGGAGGGGGAGAAAATTTAAAACTCAAAATCTTATAACAGTGAATATTGAAAACTAAAAATAAATAGATAAATATTAAAAATAGAAAAAAAAACAGATTTGTCTTGACTCTAAGTCCAGCATACGTTTAAAATGGACTACCTCTGCTATGGAAATTACTTACATTTGTGAAAATCCATAGTATCAATTTGGCTAAATTCAGAGCATAGTCACTGATTTTTCCTTGATCTCCTAAAGTTCTATCCTTGTTGGTGATCACCTTATCTGTCACTATAAGACTTCCTTTTCCACACTGAATGCATGTGTAATCTGACCTTTGGCTAGCCACTATTTGCAGGACTCTGTGGCATTTTCTCTGTGCCTATTTTTTGTTCCATCAAAATTGTATAATTTGTTTGATTCTAGATTATTAGGCACTGTTTGGAATACTTTTTCCATCTTTTCCTCCAAGGAGGCTGTTTTATAATCCTCAGTAGCATCAATCAGACACCAACCTCTTAAGGAGGCAGTAAGGAGTCTGTTGTCTACTTGTATCAGCATTTGTGTGTTCCAACATTGATGGGGTGTTCTTTTTTTCGTTGTAAGCATAGCAAGAGGTTGTACTATACCATCCAAATTCTTAACCTGACTCCTAAGAGCCACTGAGCTGTTAAATGAGAGAGCTCCTTGAGAACTGGCTGTTTATAGCCAATGAAACTACTATTTGGTCTTTTTGTGTGAGAAGAGATAATCATTTCTCTTGGAAGGTTTAATCATTCACCTACATGCAGGTGGGCAGTTGGAGCAGGTGATTTCTGGAGCTCCCTTTCAGTTTTATTACTACACGAATCTTGATCTTAGCCAAAAGGTGGGAAAGCACAACATGATGTTAGAAGACAATTACCATGCCTTTTCTGTTCATTATATCTGTGCTAAGTGAAGTGCATCTATTTAATAAACTGCTGGAGCCTTTGACCATAAGGGACCAAGGGGAGGTAGGTAACTTGTCAAACTGGGCCAGAAACTCTCCATTAGCAGGTAGGATTGGAGTTTTCCTTCTAATAATATCTCTTTAATGCCAGAGTTGGGGTTGTTTTTTTTTAAAGCTTTCATAAGAGTCTTGTTAATTTTGGATAAAACTGACCTTTCTTTTATTAGAATAAACACTAGCACATGAAATTGTTCTTAGTGCCGTAATTTCCAGCAAAGTGGAAAGTGTAGGTGGGCCAAGAGGGAAATTATGTCCCTGTTAAAAGAGTAAACTTAAAAGGAACACAAATAAATTTGTGAGTTGGCATGTACTTTCTAATTTTGTTGTTTTGTTTTGATTATGAACTAAAGTCTAGTGACATCCTCAACTGTTGTTTATTTAGATAGTTGATAGCTTGCTATTAAGTTTGGTGCAGCTATAAACATTTTTGTATAAATATTTGTTACTTTATCTTTCCTTTATGTGTGTTCCCAGTTACTGAGATTACTTGGTTAGAGAATTTTATTTTAAAATTTTTTGTGTGTTGTTATATTGTTTGGAGTACAATTTATAGGCTTGATAAGACTATTTTTCAGTGCTCACATACTCTTTATTCTCAATTGCTCTTCTCTAACCTTTTAATTGAAATCTCTGGTTTTGGGCAAACTGGAGAAGTCTCCTATTTCTCCATAATAGGCTAAGGGCAGGGTTGGAATGTGAGAAATTACATTTCCAAGTGGTCTACTACTTGAGTTAGTTTTTAGCTGCAAAACAATGCCTAGTTCAAAATAAGTTTTATAGGGAAAAATCCAATAAAAAAAGTCACCACATCCAACTTTATCATTCTATTGTCTTCTGCCAACTCTTTTGCTTTTCTTTCCATACAGAACCTACGAGCCACCTTTCCTTTTAGTGCTAAATTCCTTTTAGCCTTTTGTTTTTATTTTTTCCAGGATATCAATCTTTATATGATTTTTCTCAAATAGCATATCAGTTTAGTGGTCATTGATCAAAACTATTACATTTAATGTACTTGTCAAATAAATATAAATTAATTACTACAAAAAAGAGATAAAAAAGTCTAGTAAGTGCCTTCTTTCACAGTTCTTTCATAACATGACTAATGTGGAAATATGTTTAATATGATGTGCGTGTATGGCCTTTATCATACTGTATGCTGTCGTTGGGAGGGGAGAGGGAAAGGAAGGGGAGAAAATTTGAAACTCAAAATCTTATATGTGAATGTCAAAAACTAAAAATAAATAGAACAAACACTTGACTAAACTTCCCAAATGGAGAGAGATGGCTACCTAAGGTAAATCCATATAAGAATATAAATTCATCAATAAAATCTTATGAAGAAAGATTATGGATGAAAATCAGCAGTATCATCACAAATAAAGATAAAAGAGTGGGTAAAATCAGCTTAAATAAAATTTGGCTAGATATCCAGCTAAGGAAAGTCATCGTTAAAAGGATGAAAATGGAAAGAGGACTACAAAAAGAAGAAAAGTGGAAAAGATTTGCAAAAAAAAATCACAGTAAATTGTTGTCCCCATTAAGGATAGTGAAATGACCACACTTGAGCACTGATGTCACAGGCCTTGAGGTGCTTAAAAAAGAAGTCGAAATGGCACTAAAGGGAACAAAGATGGAGAGTGCAGCCAGATTGGATCAAGCATACATAAACTACATCAGATAAAATTGTGAGAGCACTGAGGAAATGATTTACAAGATATCTAAATCAGCAGGCCTTATTTGTTTTTTTTTTTAAAGGAACTGAGAAAACAAAAAGTTAACAGTCTATATGCCTTCTCTCCTATCTACTTCCCCTACAAATATTTATATGGTTCATATACATACAAAATGAAGGAATCTGGCTTTGCAAGTTTATTCAATGATGGATCGCATTTTTGCCCTCTAACCTTTGACTGAAAGATGGAGAGAATATGGTATCTCATTGTCCTAATGTTTGCTGGCTTTGAAAAGCATTCAGTTGAATAGAAATCCTTTATGAGCTCATTAACAACAATTCATCTCCCACCTGTATGTATATCCAGAACATTCACGATACCTCAGAAGATATAACAATAGAAATAACCCACTAATGATAAATATCAGGAGAAGCACAAAACAAGGAGCTGTACATTTGATTAAAAAGTGTCTCTCTTGTGAGGGAGGAGATCAGGCACAAGGTCTAAGTCATGAAAAGTTCCTGATGATATGGTCTTCCCATTGCTTTGTTTGCAGAAGACATCCTGTTGATTTCATCAAGCCCTATGACATTACAGGGCCTATGCCTTCTCTCAAAAGAATTTAGTCCATCCATCTACACAAGAAAGATCAAATGGATGAGTAATGTTTTTTTCTCAAATTTCAACATATGTCTGAATGGACACCTTCTACAACTTGTCTAGTAGTGCATGTATCTGGAGTAGACATTGCAGATGGACAATGGCCTGGGCCCAGAGTTAAAAAGGAGGAAGAGAGATTGCTTTTGGGAAATTGTGGAGCACCTTTACTAACCCCCAAACTTCCCACAAATATACTTTTTTTTTGGAGGGGCAGTTGGCGGTAAGTGACTTGCCCAAGGTCACATGGCTAGTAAGTCTTAAGTGTCTGAGGCAGGATTTGAACTCAGGTCCTCCTGACTCCAGGCCGGTGCTCTATTCACTGCACCAACTAGCAGCCTCTCACAAATATACTTATAAAATAGAATAACGTTACTATATATACAGTTCACTTATTAAAAAATGTTTACGTCTACAAAATGAAATTAGATATCTCTTTAGAAAAGAGTCCTCATACAGCTTTTAAAAAATAACTCAAGCCTCCTGGCCAAAGATTAAGGTTAAGGGAGATACACACTAGAGTTATAAAGATAAGATAAGAAGCAGCAGCTCACTGAAATATAGTCAGGTGAATGAGCCGAGTGACGGAGAATCACATCCCATATGCAACTCAGCGGAATTTCTTTTGGGGGGCATTAGTATGAATAGTTTTATTATCTTTCATAAATACCATTGAGCATTCTATGAGCAAATCTTTTTAAGTATGACCCAGATATACTCGTACTTTACAAAAACTAATAATAATTAGTTCAATAACCCTAAAGATAAAAGCACATTTTATTTGCTATTAGAAAATAAACTTTCCTTTTATTATTATTCTGAGAATACATAACTGATTATTTTTCATCAGAATCTTTAATATAAACAATTCTTACATTGCTAATTTTCTGTCCTTCAAAATTTTATTATATAGTTAAATACTTAAAAAAAATTCCGAATGATTTTATGTTATAATGTTGCATCATTGCCAACATCTACATGTGTGTAAGCAGCTTTGTTTTTAACCAAATATTTGATTATGGTTTACCTCTCCTAGATTCATCTATACCCAGCTAGCCCCACTTTGATTTCATTCTCTTTTCTTAATCATATTTTTAAAAAAGAGTTTCTGATAGCATGTGCAAAAGTTACATCTCTACCTTTATTAAAAACTGCTCTGGCTTTTATCAGCTTTTATATAAGTTTGAACTTAGAGTTCTCACAGCAATAACAAAATCACTATGTCATTTCCCTTAGATGCAATTCTTTAAAATAGGCAGCTATAGCTTTTTGTTTAGTCTCGCTATTTTAATTTGGTTCTTTTGATCAGAACCGCTTGAGTAATTTTTTGGGAGGGGGGGCGCGGATGGCTCAAGAACAATAGGATTTTTTAGTATTTGAAGTCTATTGCATCGGCATCATAAAGAATAAGGAAGTGTGTTAGATTATAAAGAGGGCTGACCTAGAAGGATGTTGAGTTTGAGTGCCAGTCTGGCCCTCTGTGTACTCTGTGGCCTGACACAGTCACTTGATCTTTCTGGATGCCATCTGTAAAATGTGAAAGTTGAACTACACTAGGGGGCCTCAACCTTTTTAGTGTCATGAACTCCTCTGCTGTAACCTATGGGCGCCTCCTTAGGATAGTGTTTCTCCTGATGCTGAGTGAAGCGAGCAGAACCAGGAGAACATTGTACACAGTAACAGCGACATTGTGTGATGACCAATTTTGATAGACTTAGCTCTTAGCCGTGCAATGATCTAAGACAATTCCAAAACACTCATGATAGAAAATACTATCCACATCCAGAGAAAGAACTGTGGGGAGTCTCAATGCAGATGCAACCCCGCTCCCCCTCCTTCTCCCTCTTCCTCTCTCCTCTCCCTCCCTCCCTCCCTCTCTCTCCTCCTCCCTCTGTTTTTTTCTTTCTCGTGATTTTTCAATTTTGTTCTGATTCTTCTTTCACAACATGACTATTATGAAAATATGTTTAATATGATTGTACATGTATAATCTATCAGATTGTGTTCCATCCTGGGGAGGGGGGAAAGGAGGGAGGGGAATCTAGAACTCAAAATCTTATAAAAGTGAATGTTCAGGGGCAGCTAGGTGGTACAAGTGAATAAAGCACCGGCCCTGGAGTCAGGAGGATCTGAGTTCAAATCCGGCCTCAGACACTTAACACAAAAATTAGCAATAGACCTTGGGCAAGTTACTTAACCCCAATTGCCCTCCAAAAAGCAAAAAAAGTAAAGTGAATGCTGAAAACTAAAAATAAATAATTTTTAAAAATAAGATTAAAAAGAATAATGTTTCTAAATGCATAAAACAAAATAAATTGGATTACAAAGGAAAGGAAGGGAGAGGAATTTACAACTCAAAATCTTATAAAAGTGAGTGTTGAAAACGAAAAAGAAATAATCTTTAAAAATAAAATTAAAAAGAATAGTGTTTCTAAATGCATAAAACAAAATACATTGCATTACAAAGGAAATCAAATATATTGATATGTAGTTATCAAAATATTTTTTAAATGAGTTAATGAGAATAAGAATCCCTGAACTAGATGGTCTCTCAAGTTCCTTCTAGCTAGAACAACTCAGTGAACCTACATCTTAATCAGGACAAGAAGGAAGGAATAAATATAGACCAAAAGTGAAGAAAGGCAGTAACAGAAAGAGGGTTTTAATTTTATTTCAATGGAAAATGAATCTTACCATAGGGTTAACAGTTCCATCAATTCTGCTAAATAAAATTTAGGGCTTACATTCTAGGATGCCATGGCAGATTTAAAAAAAAATTAATATTATTTTTTACTAACTGCTTAAAAAATTCTTACTGTTAGGCGTTTCTTTTGGCTTAGGCACAATGTGAAAAAATGTGTGAATTAGTGAGATGCTAAGGATGCAGCAAACCAAAATGTTTTGGGAACCTCTGACTTAGGCTTTTCTCAGAATTGTATCGACACTTATATTTGCTGGGATTGGTTGTCATTAGTTAATTAGAGGCAGTGTGGTGTAATAGAGAGTATGTTGAATTTGCAATCAGGAATTCTGGGTTTGAATTTCATCTTAGACACTAGCTATGTTTCTTAGAGCCTCAGTTTCTTTATTTGTGAAATAAGAAAAATAGCACCTTTTCTGTATACCCCACAGGGTTGTGAAGAAAGTCTTTTGTAAATCTTAAAAGTTTTATATAAATCTTAAAGTTTTAAATAAATTTATATAAAACTTTTTATATAAATAAAACACAATTACTATTGTGTTCTTTTTCCCCTTCTGCTTATGTATTTATCTACATAGCAATCATACATATGAAGTCATGCAAAACACATTTGCACATTAACCATATCACAAAACAAAATAAAGCAAAAAAAAGTGAGAAAATTATACTTCAATTTGCAGTCAGAGTTCATCAGTTCTTTCTCTGGATATAGCATTATTTCATCATAAGTTCTTGGCATTGTCTTGGATCATTGTAGTGATCAGAATAAGCCAAGTCTTTCACAGTTGATCATCATTACAACATTGATTCACACAATGACCTCCTGGTTCACCTCACTTCACTTTTCTTCAATTCATATAGGTCTTGCCATGTCTTTCTGAAACCACCTCCTTCATCATTTCTTATAGCACAATGGTACTCCATCACCATCTTATGCCACAACTTGTTCAGTCATTCCCCAGTTGATGGGCATCTCCTCAATTTACAATTCTTTGCTGCCACAGAAAGAGCTTCTATAAATACTTTTGTCCATATAAATCTTTTTTCCTTTTCCTTTGATCTATTTGGGATGCAGACCTAGTAGAGGTATTGCTGGATCAAAGGGTTTTCCCAGTTTTATAGTCCTTTGGGTCTATTTCCAAATTCTTCTCCACAATGATTGGAACGCTTAACTACTCCACCAGCAGTTCAATAATAATGTACCTATTTTCCCTCATCCTCTTTAGCATTTGTCATTTCTGCTAGGTGTGAGGTGGTACCTTAGAGTTGTTTTAATTTGCCTTTCTAATCAGTAGTGATGTAGAACATTTTTTATATGACTATATGATAGCTTTGATTTCATTTTCTGAAAACTTCCTGTTCATATCCTTTGACTCTCTCCTTCTCTCTCTCTCTCTCTCTCTCTCTCTCTCTCTCTCTCTCTCTCTCTCTCTGTCTCTCTCTTTCTCTCTCTCTCTCCCCTTTTCCCCCTCTCCCTCTTCTCACCTCTCCCTCTCTTACACACACACACACACACACACACACACACACACACACACACACACTCACTCACTCTCATTCACTCCAGTCACCGAGGTCTTTTCTTGAACTAAACTGCCAAGCGTGCAAACTCTACTACAGAGAGCACAACTCCAACAAGGCTGGTCACTTTGTTCAAATGCCAAACATACGAAGGCCTAAGATACTATTTTACAGAGAATTCTCACAAGGTAAGCACTCACATGGTGGTCAGAAAAAGTGATACAAGAACACTGTCAAGGTATCTCTAAACAACTTTATAATTGATTGCATTACATGGGAGACACTGGCACAAGACCGCCCAGCATAGCATACCCTTATTAAAGAAGGTGCTGTGCTCTATGAGGAAAGCAGAATTGAAGTAGCCCCAAAGAGATGAAGATGCCCACATTTAGAGAATCCACCCCCAAATGTTCACATGGACTATTTGTGCCTGACCTGGGATAAAGCTTTCCCAGCTTATATTGGTCTGATCAGCTACCGTTGGAAACACTGTAACTTGACTCTAACATAGTGACATCATTTGGTCCTCTTCAAGAGAGAAGGACAGCTACTCTGTGTATGTACATAGATATGGTGTTTCCCCTTCCATGAGTGAGGTTCAAGAATTACCCCCTCCCATTCCTCCTCCACTATAAAAGCTCATTCTTGCACTCCTCTTTTATGTGAGTAAACTTTCCCTATTTTCTTGCTCCCTTTTCCCTTCTCCCAGTGTGTCCCTCTTTCTCAGCCCTACAATGTTTGGAGATCATACCAACATAATTGACTAAAACCATTGCCTTCTGCCCATGTAGATTCCTTCTAACTGCTGTAATAGTGATAAAATTCTTAGGAGTTGCATGCATCATCTTCCCATATGGAAATGTAAACAGTTTAACGTTATTGAGTCCCTTATGACACTCTTCCTTGTTTACCCATTTATGTTTCTCTTGAATATTGTATTTGAATGTCAACTTTTATATTCAGTTCTGGTCTTTTCATAAGGAAAGGTAGTCCTCTCTTTCATTAAATGTCAATGTTTCCCCGAAGGATTATATTCAGTTTTTCTGTGCAGGTGATTCTTGGTTGTAATCCTAACTGGTTGTAAGCCTTCCAGAATATCATATTCCAAGCCCATCACTTCTTTAACATGAAATCTGCTAAATCTTGTGTGATACTGACTGTGGCTCCACAATATTTGAATTGTTTCCTTCTGACTGCTCGTAATATTTTCTCCTTGACCTAAGAGCTTTGAAATTTGAAATTTTCTAGAATATTCCTGGAATTTTTCATTTTGGGATCTCTTTAAGGAGGTGATTAATAGATTCTTTTAATTTCTATTTTACCCTCTGGATGTAAGATATCAGGGCAGTTTTCTTTGATAATTTCTTGAAATACGATGTGTAGGCTTTTTATTTATTTTATTATATTTTTAAAGCAATTGGGGTTAAGTAACTTGCCCAACGTTATACGGCCAGTTTTTTTGTGTGGGTGTTAAGTATCTGAGGCAGGAACCAATTCCGGGTCCTCCCGACTCTGAGGCTGACGCTCTTACTCACTGCGCCACCTAGCCACCCCCATGTGTAGGCTTTTTAAAAAACTCATAGCTTTGAGATAATCTAACAATTTTAAAATCATCTCTTCTGGATCTATTTTTTTTAGGCCAGTTATTTTTTTCAATGAGAGAGTTCATATTTTCTTCTAATTTTTTATTCTTTTGACTTTATTTTATTTTTTCTTAAAGTCTCAGGGAGTAATTGGGTTCCACTTGCCCAATTCTAGTTTTTAAAGAATTTTTTTTTCAGTGAGCTATGGTATTCCTTTTTTTATATATATTTGGCCAACTGTGACCCGGAACTGCTGCTTATGGGCAATAGAGCTGTAATTCAGATTCAGCTCTACCTAGTGTCAGCAAAGGGTCCCCTGTAATCTCTTTCTGACCAGTTGTCTGACTCTGCCTTCCCCCCCCCCCCCATCATCTCTGGGCTGAGAACTCAAGGCTGAATTTGGATTCAGGCCCTCCTGACTCTATGTCCAATGCTCTATCCACTGCTTTTCTTAATGTGTAGAAAGGAAATGGCTTAGTATTTCAGAGGTTTTTTGGTAATGTTTACAATCTATATGGTGTTGATGATCCTTGAGTAACTTTCATCTTGTTTAGAAATTTTTTGCAACAATTATCAATGTGAAGTAGTAGTATTTTTGAATCATGTCATAGCTTTACATTATAAGACAAAAGAGGAAATGGTATTTCCCAAATGTTATTTTTTTTAAAAAAAGGAACAATTCCTATACTTGCTTATTTTTTTTTTTTTTGCTTTTTTTTGGAGGGGGAGGGCAGGGCAATTGGAGTTAAGTGACTTGCCCAACCTATAGCTGCTTATTGATCTGATTTCAGTTATGTTGTTGCCAGAAGACCTCAGGCAATAGAAATCATTGCTAGCATCTTGTGATGTTATAGTTGGTTTGGGGAATACTGATTATTTTCTATATGGCACATTTCCTTTTAAATGGAGTGAATTTTTTTAAATTGTAGCTGGTTTTTAAAGTGTTTTAAAGTAGGTGGAGTGAAATTAAACATAAAGCCAAGTCTGGCTTTATTCAGCTGCTTTTATGTAGCTATATATTCAAAACTTAGATTTTGCAGACTTGAAAGCTTGTACCAACATACCTTTACCTTATAATCTGGAATTTCTTATCCATTATAGGCTCCCATCTTTTAGGAAATTTTGAGACCCATTTTTGGGAGTCACAATATGATAATGCCCATGCTAATATAATATGTATGCATCAAGATAGATAAAGATCACTTGACCATTTCACTGTTGGAACTAAGCAATGGGTGGAGAAACTGGAAAACTCTGAAGAAACAAAAATTGTGTGCTCAGATATGATAAAGAAGAACAATACCCAAACCAAAACACAGGCATCCATAATTTACAAAACAGAGGAACTCTTTCTCTTGCAAAGTCCTGTGTAAACTAAATTATTTAAAATGCATTAGAGAAGCTTATAGATTCCAGTTCAATCCAACACATATTTATTAAATACCTACTATGTGCAAGGTAACTTGTTGGGTGCTGACAAAATGAAAAACATTCCCTGCCTTTGAGGCAGACACAATACATATAGTTGTTAACAATACTGGGAAGTATATGTTGTGCCAAATAAATGCTACAGATAATAGGTACTTTTGGAGTTCTGATGAATGATCAGAAGATTTCTTCCCTTTGATCCAGCAATACAACTTCTAGGGCTATATCCCAAAAAGATCATGAAAATGGGAAAAGGACCCATGTGGACAAAAATATTTATAGCAGCTCTCTTTTTGGTGGCCAAGAACTGGAAATTGAAGGGATGCCCATCAATTGGGGAATGGCTAAACAAGTGGTGGTATATGAATGTAATGGAATACTATTGTGCTATAAGAAATGATGAATAGATGGACTTCAGAGAAACCTTGAAAGACTTATATGAACTGATGCTGAGTAAGAGGAATAGAACCAGGAGAACATTGTACACAGTAACAGTATGCAAGGACTGCTTTTGATAGACTTAGCCCTTCTCAACAATGCAAGGACCTAAAACAATTCCAAAGGACACATGATGGAAAATGCCAGCCACATCCAGAGAAAGAACTATGGAATCACAAAGCAGAGTTAAACAGACTATTTTCTTTTTTGTTTTGTTTTGTTTTTCCTTGTCGTGGTTTTTCCCATTCCTTATAATTCTTCTATGCAGCATGACTGATATGAAAATGTGTTTAATAGGAATGTATGTATAGAGCCCATATCAGATTTCAAGTTGTCTTGGTAAGGAAGGGGAGAAAATTTAAAACTCATGGAAGTGAATGTTGAAAAGCAAAAATAAATAATTTAAAAAACAAGATTTCTTTAAAACATTAAAATTTTTTTTTCAATTATTAAGCATCAATTTTATCTCTACCACTAGGAAAAAAACAAACAAGCAAAATCTTTGTAACACATAAGCTTAGTTAAGCAAAACAAATTCCTCCATTGGCCACAACCAAAAATGTGCGTCTCATTATGCATATTTAGTTCTTCACTTCTGACAGGAGGAAGGCAGCATTTTTCATCATAATCCTCTGGAATCATGATGGATTGTGGAGTTAAGCAAAGTTCAGAAGAGATTGCAAAGAGGAGACAATTAGAGTCTACAATATATTTAGATAGATGGGGAGAGAAAAGGGAAGACACTCTAGGCTGGACTCAGCATAAGGTTTTTTTTTTTTTTAAAGGCACTGTGAAAACACAAGTTATGTTTTGGGGTGACAGTGAGTAGAGCATTCTGACTCAATAAAGACTTATCTATTAAAAGATCATTGGAATATCCAGTTGAAATTGTACTCAGAGTCAAATGGTTTCCAGCTAAGAATCTGAATTTTGTCTTATAGACGAATGGAAAACCACTAAGGATTTTTGAGTAGGAGATGATCTGATGAAAATCATTTTTAGGAAGCCTTAGACAGTTGAATTTTTCTACATGGCTTCAGATCAGGCTCAAGTACTCTGGAAAGAAAATTGGAAATTGCTTCAGATATCACGTGTGGATTTTTGAACCAGTTTAGTGATACCTTAATCAAGACAAAAGGACAGGTGAGACAGTTTTTCACTGTAGATTACCTGTATCTTATTCAGTCATTAAAAGCCAGTTTTACCTGACTGGATATATGAGGAGGGTAGAAAAATAAGTTATTACCTACTCACATTGCTAAAAAAGGACCACTGTAAGAAATTGAGCAGGAGCAGTCATATGGTTCTACCATGAAGCCCAGGATGAGTCCATGTGGTATGGCTCTTCAGCTTTCATTCGTGAGAAAATGTTCATCACTTTCCCATTCTTCCCAACACAAATACATCAATAAACACATATACTTAAGCCCAAAAGGGAAACACAGTTCAACCTGATGGCCTAAAAAAGGAGGTTCTCAGCATACTATTTGGATTTTTATTTCTTTTTTGTTAAACACCCTAAAGCTGGTTTATTGTTTTAAAAATAGTAATTATCTATGTGTTGCTTTCTATTATGAATTCCTTGAATGAAAAGGTTCCTTTTTCTACTGTAGCTTGAAACTCCATCACATGGATTCGAATTGAGGTTTGTGGCTCAAATTTGGTTCTTAGGCGTTTTCATTCAGTGTTTCATTTAGCAGGTGTACGAGGTGGTAGAGCCACTAGAGAAGGGAGTTCTTAACTTGGGTTCTGTAAATGTGGGTTTTGTTTTTGTGACTGGGTTTCTCTATTTTACCCATGCTGGATTGGGTCCTTCTACTAATTGGTGTGGGAACTTTAACCTGCCCTTTTCCCATCCTGGACCAATTCAGCCCTCTTTAGGCAGTCTGGTGGGACCCCCTGCTCTGAGGAGCTCATCTTATTGGCAATGGACTCCATGGGAACACCTGATCAATTGAGCCTAGAGGTGATGGTAAGGCATGTGAAAGTGGGTTCCTGTTTCCGTGCTGTGTTGGCTCCCTAGTTACCAGTCATGCTTATGCAGGTAGCCTCTAAGTTTGGCATCTTTGATCCAAAACAGATTATCGATATAAAAACTCGATATCCTTTGAAGATTTACTGCAGTGTAGGCAGCGTGTTCTTGTATAAGATGTCCTTAAAATGTGAAAGAGCCAGCACACTAGGAGCTCAAACTGAACCTTAAGTAGGCAGCAGCCATCTATTCCAATCCTCCTCTCCCACATTTTTTTTTTTTTTGTGGCATGGGCTTTTGGGTTAGGGTTAGGGTTAGGGCAGAACTTCAGAGAAGTAGATATGGGAAAGCAAATCACCCCCATCCTACTCTTCTAAGCCATACCTTTTTTCTTTCTGGGTGAAATTGTGGAGAGATAGAAGTTGTTTTTTCAGATGTAGACTTTTCTGTCCACTTAAAGTAGTGTTGGATTATGCAATTCATTTGGCTAATGTGAGTAAAGTTATGCGATTATGAGATTAGTAATGCTTAAGGACTAGGCAAGTGGAGGTCTGGGAGAGCAATTGTAGCAATCTACTTGTTCAGTCCTGTTCTACAGTACTAGAGAAACATAGAAAGTCCAGATAACAAATGTAAGCCTGCCTCAGCAAGCAACTTCTAGCAGGTTTTGTGTTTTTGGCAGCCATGAATTGGAAGTTCGCCCACCGTGGTTCAGTAAAGGGCCAAATTGTGACCAGAAGAGGTTAAATAGTAAAGCTATTGATATAGGCAAACACAAAACAGGATGTTCTTTACAGCTTCTCATTACACTCAGTCCTGATCAGTCTGTTAAAAATCTTCTGAATGTGCTGATTATATTTCAAAGAGTTATTAATAGTGGTTTGGAGCATTCTGTCAGGTGACTCTTAATAACTTACAATTTTTTTGACAACTGTTTGTTGTCCTTTGATGACATGTCTATTAGGGAATGACTAGTCATCATTCTAATACAATATTTATTCATGTTGATGATGGTTTCAAGGCAAGCAGGTCATTTAATCTTTGGTATTTGTCTCATATTTTATTACAGGTGCCAAAAGACAAAAAGTTGTAAAGTTGTAAAGCAAAGCAAGACAAAGCAAATCATAAGGTGTTGAAGGTATAGTGTGGGTAAATCCAGAAGCTGGGTCTGTCTGACCCTAAACCATTCAAAAGAGTGAGGAAGTGCAGCACTCTTTTTTTTTTTTTAAAGCAATTGGGGTTAAGTAACTTGCTCAAGGTTACATGGACAGTTATTTTGTGTGGGTGCCGAGTATCTGAGGCGGAACCGATCCCAGGTCTTCTGACCACAGGCCGGTGCTCTTACTCACTGCACCACCTGGCCGCCCCAAAGTGCAGCACTCTTAAGGAAGTTAAGTTATAATTCTTCATCAGCACCTGGGGACTGAAGCTGTAGCAGGTTCTTTTAATAATTATAATTGCATCTGTCAGGGTGTCCCTAAAGTCAGGACAGACAGAAAATCTCATTAACTATGCATATTTTCAAGAAATGAAATGAATGAAATTTTCAACAACATTTTATTTAATTAACATAAATTTTAGCCATGACAGCTTCATATGGAATAAAAGTTTTCATTAGCTTTTGGGGACTATTTTCCATATTAATGAGATTAATTTAATTAATGAGCTTTCCTATGTGTCTCCTATGTCTTCCTATGAAATCTCACTTATACTAATTAAACAAAATGTTGTTGAAAATTTCATTCATTTCATTTCTTGAAAATATGTATAGTTAATGAGATGTCCTATGTGTCCAGACTTTAGGGACACCTTGTAACAATTTAAAGTTTTACCAAAGGATTTACCTTTCTTATCTCATTTGATCCGTACAACCACCCTGTACAGTAGGTGCTATGCTATTACTATCCTGATCTGACAAATGTGAAAATTCTGTCTGAAAGTTCAACTGCCTTCCCCAGAGTCACATTGCTGATGTATCAGGGGTGGTACTCAGATCCAGCTTCCTGAACTCCAGTTTAGCGCTCTGTGAATCTGACCACATAAAAAGTTCCTTATGGTATGTGAACGCCAGTGAGATATGTGATTCCAAAAGACACTGACTAAAATCTTTGAGTCTTTTCTCTTGCCCTATAGCCTTCTTCTTTCCACTAGACTTTTATATAGACTTAAATTACCTTGATAATTTAATGTGACTAATATTTTGATGAGTTGAAGCATTTGCCACCTTAATTTTTGAGGTATCAAATAATCTAGAAACTGACCTAGTAACTCTGCTAGTAGCTAGCTGTTTGCTTCATCTCCATTGCAGAACTATTTCAGTGGAAAGAAGGGGGGAAATCTACGTGCCTTGCCTATAATTATTTTCCACATATGAGATATACTTCTTACATTTTGTATACTGTTGCAGTTGCCTGGAGATTCAGATGCATTTATCCTGTGGGCTATTAGAGAACACAGAGTTTTTTCAGAGGTTGCTTCTAGTGATAGGGTGACGTGCAAAAAAATATACTTGATGTTATTTGTTTGTAATCATGTTATTTTTAAATTGCTGCTGCAAGACCTAGGTTTCATCAGTGGAAAGTTTGTTTACCCCAAACTCTGAAAATCCTGGAATCCTGAGGGGAAAAAAAAGGTTATAAAATGAGGGTTCAACTGGATTATCTCTTAGATATTTCCCTGTCATAAATTCTATGATCTTATAACAATGCAAATATTTTTCTGAGGTAAGATCTTTTATTTAAGACATAGAAACCATAGATGTTTGCTTTGGAGAATGGGTACATTCTTCATGGTAAATTTAAATGTATAAAAAAATTTATTAATAGCTTACTATGGGCTAGGCACTGTGCTAAGCACTCAGAATACAAATAAAGTCAGTTTCTTCCCTCAAATAGCTTAAATTCCAGTGGGGGAAGGCAAAACATATTGAGGGAAAAAGTTGGAAAGAGAAGAAAGGAGAGAAAATTTTGACATATGGAAGCATAACTTAGAATTGCCTGGGAAATGGTGTGATGGGATCAAGAAAGAGAAGGGGAAACCTTACTAATCAGAGACTAAGTCCCAAGGCTTTCTTTGAGATGGGTTGAATCAGTAGGTTAATTGACCAAAATGATGGCTTTGTTTTTTAGCCATTTACCAGTTTACATTTGTCTCATAGTTCCATGATAATTTTACAGTCGACTTAAACAAATGAACAAACAAAAAGATCTTTCATTTGCTACGCCACCTAATAGTATCCATAGAATGTAAGTAAGCCCCTTGAGGGAGGCAACTGTCTCAGTTTTGTGTTTGGATCCCCAGCACCTACAGTCACACTTGACATGGGATAGACATTTAATAAGTGTTGGTTGATAGGCATCTATTAACTTGCTGGTTGATGAGTCTGCAAGTTGAATTTGTTTTGTGGGGCATTCTACTATCTTGAAACAAAATTGCAGGAAGTAAATTTTCAAGTAGACACATCCATTTCTTAGGAAAATTGATACATGACTAGTAGTTAAAGAAATAGGAACAAATTTGGTTTCAGTTACTTTTTTTAAAAATACACCATAAAATGGGCATTGCATGTTGTGTAAACTGACTTGCTTGTCTATACTTTTTATATGACCTCATTATTTGAGGCACAGAGTACAATCTAGTGGTAAGGATGGCAATAACTGCTCACATTTAATAGCACATTAAGGTTTTTAAGTGCTTTACATATGTTGTCATTTGATCATGGAAACAACTCTGTTAGCTAAGTGCAATTATTATTTTCATTTTATAGATAAGGAACCTGAGCTATAGAAAGGTTAAACATGCGCAGTGTCATGCAGCTAGTGAGTGTCTAGGGTGGGATTTGAACTCCTTTTCCTTCATCTAAGTCCAGCACTGTATCATTTAGTGGCCTCCTGGATCATAGAATCACGTATAAAATATTTGGTAATTATATATTGCTCCAATGAAAACCTGTGAGCATGATTGACATTTATAGAGAGTTTTATATAACAGTTTTTGAAGCACTTTTATACCCATTAATTATTTTGTGTCTAGCAACAATATTTCCCCTCCTTGACTGTGTTACTTTCCTTATTTGAATAAGTGAGGGTAGACTGTACAAAGTCACCAGCCTCACTTTCTCCTCTGGAGCCATCTAAATCCAATGGCCAGAAATGGATCAGGACAAACTGGAGATGACCCCAGTATACAGTGGAGGATCTCGGTCTTTTCAAGCTATGTGGTTTTCAACAGGTCTCAATTTGACTGAGTCGGCACCCATTGAGTGATTAAAGCTTAATTTTTAAAAATGAGGCAAAGAATGGCCTATTTTTAAAACAAAAGAGATCTGGGAGGGGAAGATCCTCAGAGTTTCTGGCCAAAACAGAAACAATTTTATTTACATTCATTCTGAGCAAATCAGGGCCCAAATAGTGACCAAGTAGGGCTTGGTCTAGGACCAGAGTGATTTGGGGTTAAGACTGGTCTTTTTTTTTTTTTTTTGCCATTTGGAGGGCAATTGGGGTTAAGTAACTTGCCCAAGGTTACTTGCCTAGGTTTTTTTTTTCAAATGCTTTATTAACTTCTGGTTTACATCATTCATTTCGTCCAGATTTTGAGTTTCAAATTTTCTCCCCATTTTTCCCCTATCCATTGCCCCAAAATAGCAGTCCCACACTCCAATCTGCTCTCTCCCATATTTTCTCCCATACCCCTTTCTGACTTTTCCAGTGCATCTCTATGCCTGTATATCTTATTTCCCAATTACATGTAAAATAGTATTAATGATAGTATATATATACATATATATTTGAATATTTGATTTTAAAACTTTGAATTCCAGATTCATTCCCTTCCTCCCTTGTCAAAAAAGGAAGATAAGCAGTTCAGTACAGGTTGTACATGTGTGGCTAATGCAAAACAATAACATAGTAGATATATTGTAAAAGACTGACTATATTTCCCGCCCCCCCCTTCTATCCCACCTCCCACTTGTTCTATTCTCTGCTTTGATCCCATCCCTTTTCAAAAGTGGGTGCTTCCAACTTCCCTCTCCCCAGCCTGCCCTCCCTTCCATCATCCCCCCTCTTATCACCTTCCCCCCCTATTCTCCTGGAGGGTGAGATATCCTATTTGGTGTGTATTTCATTCCCTCCTCAAGCCAAATTCAATGGGAATAAGGTTGACCCATTCCCCTTTACCTTCCTATTCTTCCCCTCCATTGTAACAGCTTTCCCTTGCCTCTTCTATATTAGATAGTTTACCCCATTCTGTCTCTCCCCATCTCCTCTCATTATATTCCTCTCTCACCTCTTAATTTCACATTTTAAGTATCACCCCTTCCTGTTAAATTGGTCCTGTGCCCTCTATCTATGTATACCTGTAAACATATATACACACATTCACATATGTATTCATATGCCCATATGCCCTTATATATATGTGTGTGTGTGTATATATATATATATGTGTGTGTGTGTGTGTGTGTGTGTGTGTTTATTTATTTATTTATTCCCTTCAACTACTGAGAAAAGTTTCATCAGTTACAATTATTATTTATCCATGTAGGAATGTTAATAGTTCAACTTTGATAAGTTCCTTATTATTTCTTTCTCCTGTTTACCTTCTCATGCTTCTCTTGCTTCTTGTATTTGAATGTCAAATTTTCTATTCAGCTCTGGTTTTTTTCAGCAAGAATGCTTGAAAGTCCTCTATTCCACTGAACGACCATATTTTCCCCTGAAACAGGATACTCAGTTTTGCTGGGTAGGTGACTCTTAGTTTTAATCCCAGCTCCTTTGACCTCCAGAATATCATATTCCAAGCCCTTCGATGCCTCAGTGTAGAAGCTGCCAGATCCTGGGTTATCCTGATTGTGTTTCCACAACATTCAAATTGTTTCTTCCTGGCTGCTTGTAATATTCTCTCCTTAATTTGGGAATTCTGGAACCTGGCTATAATATTCCTAGAAGTTTTCTTTTTGGGATCTTTTTCAGGAGGTGATCGGTGGATTCTTTCAACCTCTATTTTGCCCTCTGGTTCTAAAACATCAGGGCAGTTTTCTTTGAGAATTTCCTGGAGGATGATTTCTTTGTTCTTACGTTGATCATGGCCTTCAGGTAGTCCAACAATTTTAAAATTATCTCTCCTGGATCTATCCTCCAGGTCAGTGGTTTTACCCATGAGATATTTCACATTGCCTTCTATTCTTTCATTTGTTTGGATCAGTTCAACAGCATCTTGATTTCTCATAAAGTCATTAGCTTCCATTTGCTCCAATCTAATTCTGAAGCAATGATTCTCCTCAGTGAGCTTTTGCAATTCTTTTTCCATCTGGCAAATTTGGCTTTTTAAGGCATTCTTCTCCTCATTGCCTTTGTGAGCCTCTTTTGCCATTTGAGTCAGTCTATTTTTTAAGCTGTGATTTTTCTCAGTCAGGCTATTGACTCTCATTTCATAATTTTCTTGCATTGTTCTCATTTCTCATCCCATTTTTTCCTCCATTTCTCTTATCTGCTTCTTAAGGTCCTCTATGGCCTGTAACCAGCTTGTATTTTCCTTTGAAGCTTTTGGTGCAAGAGTTCTGACTTCATTGTCTTCCTCCTGTTCCATGCTTTGCTCCTTTTTATCCCTAAAATAGGAGTCTAATGTTGGAATCTTCTGTCTGCTTTGTTTCCTTTGCCTGTTCATGTCACCCCTCAGTCACTTGACCCCTGGGCTTTTTGCCACAGTAGGACTCTGCCACCAGACAGGGGAGCTTTCGTGCCAAACGCTGGGGTTTTCTCAGCTGCTGGAAGTATTAGATGGGTGCCCTCTCTGAGGTCTCCACAGGCTCTGGCAAGCTGGACACACACCCCAGGACCTCCACCCTAGACTGCAATCCAGATTCAAGAAGGTTAAAGCAAGAGTGATTACCCCTTAGCCTGGTGGTTGGTCCCCCTACACTCTGCAAGCCAGGAGCTGAAGCTGCCACATGGCACTGGCTAGCTGTGCCAGGGTCTCAGTGTCTTCTCACCCTGGGGGCCATGCACTCCCATTTACTCAGTCCCAAAATCCAGACTGCACTGACCTTTCACTTTGTCTTTCGCATCTGTGTGTTGGTAAATCTGGAAATGGCCACAGCTGCTGCTGATCTGGGGTTCCTCCAGCCAGGGGGGCTGGGCAGGCCCACCCTGGCACTAAAGCCTTGGTGTGGGGAGCACTGCACTGGCTGATTCCTGCCAGCCTGCCAGGCTGTCCTCAGTGGCAGGTTAGCTTCTCTGTGTCATTTTGTGGGTTCTACAGCTCCAAAGTTTCTTCAGAGTCCCCTTTTTATATTGATTGGGGAAGGTGGAAGCCAGAGCTGTGGGGAGGTCCTGCTTCTTCTCCGCCATCTTGACTCTGCCCCTTACACGGCTAGTTTTAGTGTTAAGTGTCTAAGGCTGGAACCCAACTCAGGTCCTCGCTTTACTCACTGCGCCACCTAGCCACCCCTAAACACTATCTTTTTTTGCTTTTTTGGAGGGCATTTGGGGTTAAGTAACTTGCCCAAGTTTACACGGCTAGTTTTTTTTTTTGTGGGGGTGTTAAGTATCTGAGGTTGGAACTGAACTCGGGTCCTCACTTTACTCACTGTGCCACCTAGCTGCCCCAAGGCTGGTCTTTTAAAAGAAAACAAAACAAAACAAAATTTAGAGATTAAAATATTTTTATTTTGCTTTTGGGGGGGGGGGGATTGAGGTTAAGTGATTTGCCCAGGGTCACATGAATAGTACGTGTAGTGGTCACATTTGGTGAGGTCAAATTTTAGCTCAGGTCCTCCTGACTCCAGGGCCAGTGCTCTATTCACTGTACCACCTAGCCACCCCAGAGATTAAAATTTACTTTCCATTTAGGCAGAGCATCCACCCTTAATGGTGTGATAACCTGTGTGGAAGGAAGGAAGGAAGGATGGGCCTTTTCTGACTTAAATCTAATTCATTTGCATGTTGTGGGCACCACCTCACTGATGTCATGTTACTTCTGTGAGTAGAGAAGTGTCTGTCTCTCCCTTTCTCTCTCCCCTTTCTTTTCTTTCTCCTCTTTCCACATAGGATATCCACCCATACCAGCTGCTGCTCTGCCCAAAGGGAATATAAAATTTTAATCTCCAAAACTCTTTAATTTTGTTTTTTTTTTCTTAAAGACCTGCCTTAATTCCAAATCTCTCTAGTCCCAGACCAAGCACAGTTAGGTCTCAGTTTGGGCACTGTTTGGTTTAGAATGAAGAATGAATGTAAATAACAATTGTTTCTGTTTGAGTCAGAAACCCTGAGGATCTTCCCCTCCCAGCTATATATTTTTTAAAGAGGCCATTCTTTGCCTTAATTTTTTTTTATTAAGCCTTAATCACTGAATGGGCACTGCCTCAGACTTGTTTAAGATCCTAGTCTGAAAAGGTCAAGGTCCCTCTCTGCATCCTGGGCCATCTCCAGTTTGTCCTGATGCATATCCAGGCTCTGGACCCAGAGGAGAAAGTGAGGTTGGTGACTTTGTACAACTGTGCTTCATTTAAATTCCATTCCCTTGCATGTCATGGCATCAACTCCCTGATGTTGTCGTCCTCTTCCAGAACAAAGGACAAACAGCAAGCAAGTAATTTTGAGTAATATTTGATACAGTGAAATTTCAATATAGTTCAATACTTTGGACATCTCCTTGGAATTGATTTTAGTGGTATTTGACCTTGAAATATTTGTTGTGTATCAACAATGGTAGCTATAGAGCAGAATATTAGTTGAGACATAGCTCCTGTCTGTTGGGTTCATATTCAAAGAAAAGTTAACCTCAGGAAAATGTTTCAAAACTTTTGAGGGAAAGAGAACGTCAGTGTGGTGCATGACCAAAGGACTAGAAAGAGGTTATTTGGTTTGTCTATCTGCCATTGGGCAGGATTGTATTCAAAATATCACATAATTGAGACAGTTTTCAAAGACTTTCAGAGAAAGATTCCACAATTTATGTCCATATTAAAACTCTTATAGCTTTAGAATTCTATTATTTTAATCCCTCTGATAAATCTTTCCCAGTGGATGTGAGCACTGTCCACAATTTAGACTCATTTTCTTCTTGGTGGAGATGAAGGAAAATTGGCCACCTTCCCTGAGTCTTTCATATACTTGAAAGACAAGTCAATTACTTTTTGTTATTTACTTGTAGGCATCTTTAGTTGGATTAGATGATTCACCATAGGATATGGAAAAGTGAGTCTTGAAAATTGATTTGAGAAAGTAGCTTAAGGAATGACCAGTTCATAAGTATTTGAATCTGATCCCCAGTCTGCAGAAGGCAGTGAACCATATTTTTTTATCCTTTTTTTTTTTCAGTACATACTCAGTAAACAAAATTTAGCTGCTTATAGTACTGGTAGTATAATGGAAAGAGTCTTTTTTTTTTTTTTTTAAGTAATTGGGGTTAAGTAACTTGCTCAAGGTTACACTGCCAGTTATTTTTTGTGTGGGTGCCAAGTATCTGAGGCTGGAACCGATCCCCAGTCTCCCAACACCACGCCATGCCGGGCCAGCGCTCTTACTCACTGTGCCACCTGGCCACCCGAAGAGTCTTTCTTTATGTAAGGAAATCTTTTCCTGACTTTCTTGTGGCTTCAGGCAAATCTCATAAACTCTCGGCCTCAGTTTCTTTCTTGCAAAATAAGGATAATTATAGACGTTCTTCCTTAACCTTTTACTGAAGGTGGGGGGATAATTGAGATAATGAAGCCTAAAGACTTTAGAATGCTTTAAAGGAAGGTCATCGAATGAATCTGAGGCCCTATTGTTGTTAGCTTTTATCATTGGTAATAAAAAAATTACAGCAAACATGACAAATAGTGATTGTAGTGACGTATGAAAACAGTAATTGGGTAAAACTCAGTTAAGCCCAGATGTTTCTGTTTTTATTTTCTTAGCCTGCAATCACAAGGTATGCTTGCCTGGTTTGTTATGCTAATGTTACGCATAGACAAATCCTTTTCATTTCCTATTGATAGCATGTTGGAAGAAAAGTGCTATAGAAATAATTAATGTGTAACAAGTCATATTTACTGAGTTTTGGACTTCTTTTGAGTTTGCACTGAATTTGTTAAATACCTCATATCAAGAAACATTCCCTTTTTATTTTGACCAAAATGAAAGGTGTTTGCAAAATAGGACTAACTTAGCTAAATTGGTATTTTTAGATGTTATTATTTGGCTGTTTATAAGTAGAATCTCCTGTTTCAGGTAGAAGAACTGATTAATATATCTTTAATGAAGGGTAATATTCCATTAGGCCATTTGGCCAGGATCACTACCAATATGGCATGAGAACTAGAAAACAATTTATTTTCATTAGTGTTTAAATTGTGGTGCCTTCCTTATTAGCATTAGTTGGCTGTTGGGAGCTATGAAAAACATGAAAGGAACTTTGGCACCCATTGGATAGCCTACTGGGCTGTAAAAAATCCTGCTGCCTCAGGAGTCTATACTTTGATCATCACTAACAAAAATGATAAGCATGTCAATAAGAGCTGGAGTGAAGCTGAAGCTGCAGTTGAGTTTAATTAAGTGACCAAAGGCATTATTTGTTTTATTTTCTTAATATGGACCACACTTTTTGGGGGTATATTATTTTTGCCGGAGTAAATTTTCTTTTTACCTTTTAAAATTTCACTTTCTTTCTAAATTTAAACTATTAAAAAACCCCAACATATTTTTGAGCCTCACTCAGTGTAATAGATGTATTCCAAGTAGTGGGATATATAATAATTTAAAATTACATTAGGACTTTAAGCTTTTAAGATTTTTTTTACATGAGCCTCACAAAAGCCCTCAGTGGTAGGTACTATCAGTGTCATTGTCACCATTTTATAAGTTAAGAACTCAAGATTCAGAGTTGTTACTTAGTAATGGTCACACAGTTGTTAAATATCATAGACAGGATTTGAACGAAGGTGTTCTGAAGACCAGTGTTGTATTTGGAGTCAGAAGACAAGGGTATAAGTCCTAGGTCTGCAAATGATTAGCTATTTGCCTTTGGACAAATGAACATCTCTTGACTTCATCAGTAAAATGGTGGTATTATTTGCATGGCCTTGCTCACAGGTGAAATGGAATAGAGTATGCAAAGCATTTTGTAAAGCACAAGGCACCATTAAATGCAAGCAGTTCTTGAAATTACTTAAATTTTATTTTTGTCATTAAAGGATTATAAAGTATTCTAGGGGAACTTTCTATTTAAACGAAACATGCTAAATCTTTTGTAAAATAAATAATCTTGTAATGTCAATAATTTCCCCTTTGATTTATGTATGTTAGTTAGATTGAGAGATTTTATGTGATATATTTTCTGGAAATCTTTAGCCAGAAGAGTTCTCTGTACACTTGGGTTTGTTTTTAATATATTTATTATTATAATAAATATGTTAATACTATATTATAATAATAAATAAATATATTATTAATATATTTGCTATGATTTACATTCTAGTTTTTGGACAAGCTTTTCTACTTCATGTCTTTCTCCAAGTATTCTAGTGTAGTTCTTCCTGGGGTTTTTTTTTTTTTTTTGGTATAGGAGCATGATAGGTCATAATTAGGTATTCCTTTTTGTGGGTAAGAAATCTATTGGTTTAATATCTCCACTTTTTTAGTATAATGATTTACTCAAGTTCCTTTTCATGATATTGAGGCAATCTTGAATCTACTAGGATTCTGCTTATGGAATACACATTTTAGTATACTTTGCCACACTATGTATGCTGGAAAGAACACACACACACACATAGACACACATATACACACATACACATATATCTCCTTTGTGAGAAACAGCCAGACTAAGTATGGAAAGTCTCATGACTAGTAGGCTGGCCCCTTGGTGATGAATTATTTCACAATAGCAACCTGTGAAACAAAGGAGATCATGGAATTTTAGAACCAAATTTCTGAGATCCATTACTGTATGTTTAGGTCTGTGTTTTTCAATATAAAAGTATATTAATTCTTGCTTTGAGGCATGGAATGGGTTAGAAATCCTTTATTAAAACAGTATTCCTCTTTTAATAGATATATGTGGCAAATATTTTGTTTTGGAGGGAATTATAAGAGATTTGGAATTCCTGTCTAATTTTGTAATTAAAGTGAACATGTTTCACATGTACTGCTACCATGAAGTAAGGGATGGTGTCAGGAGGCAGGACAGTAACCATTCAATGTTTGCTAAGTGCCAACTGTGTTGAAAGTACTATACTTCGAGCTCTACCATTTCTTTGATCTCTGGTCAAATCTTAAAGGCCTAAGGGAAGGAAAATGGGGCATCTGTCTATCCCTTTTATTTCCCAGTAACCTTAAATGTTTCCTACTAAATAAATTCTCCTTAAGAGATTGAGACTGGCTTCTAGCCATCATACAAGAGATGGATGGATAGATGACAAGGTTTACTCTTCAATTATGTAGGTTTTCTTAGATATAAGAATTTTATAAAGTATGCTAATAAACTTAGCTTATACCCAGTCATTCACAAACAATAAAGAAATTCATAGTTTGTCTCTAGTTCTTAGAATCTGTGCTCACTTTTTATGGATGTACTTCAGCACTTATTTAAAAAGTGACCTGGGGGCAGCTAGGTAGTGCAGTGAATTTCAGAACACCAGCCCTGGAGTCAGGAAGACCTGAGTTCAAATGTGGCCTCAGACACTTAACTAACTGTGTGACCTTGGACAAGTCACTTAACCCAATTGCCTTGCCTTCCAGCTTTCAAAAAAACTAAAAAAAAAAAAAATAGAAAGTGAACTGACTTGAAACCGCTAATGCCAGTCATGGCCTGATGAGGAAAGACCATAATGGAACTCTGCTCCACCTTATCCTGAATGCTGAGCCTTTCTCCCTTCAACCTAAAATAACATCACTTTTTTTTTTTGGTTTCTTTGTCACACTCTTGTCTCATAATGACCCTAAAGAACACTAAAATCCTAAGATCTTTTTATGTAGGATCTCCTGCAGTCTTGTCATGCTCCCTTGGACTTGTGAGATAACTTCATGTTTGCCCCTATTAAATCTCATCATGTTTGGATGAGACCAACATTCTGTCATGTTGACATTTTTTTTAGATCTGGACGCTGTCATCCAATGTTGTTAACACTACCTCCAAACCTTGTATCATTTGCAAATAGAAAAAAATAAGTGTCCTATACTTTTATCTAAGTGATTCATTGACTTAATTTTGAACAGCACAAAGAAAATATTTTCCTGAAATATTCTACTAGAAACCTCTCTTAAAATTGATGTTGTTGTTCAGTTGTTTTACTGTACATGACCACCTGGACTTTGTCCATGGGGTGTTTGCTTGGCAAAGACATTGGAGTGTTTTCCATTTCCTTCTCCAATCTGTCCCCATTTTATATATGAGGAACTGAAATCGGGGTAAAGTGATTTGCCCAGGGTCACACAGCTAGTAAGTCTCTGAGGCCACATTTGAACCCAGATCCTCATGACTCCAGACCTGGTACTCTTATCACACCACCTCTGAAGCATTAATGACTTTAGGTCTAGTCCTTTAACCTATTACAAATATGTCTCTCTATTCATCTATCCCAAAGAACTAAGGTCAGCTCTGCATGGTTGTTTCCAACTTCTCTAATACAAGCGTAGTGATGGAGCATTACTTACCTGGTGATTTCTACTTCAGTACTTTCCTCTTCTTTGTGAAGGATGAAGTTGTCATTAAGACAAATATATTCATCAACTGATCTACTAGAGAAAGGGAAGAATAAGAGAGAAAGTAAAGAAGGGAAAGAGGAGGAAAGAATGGGAGAAGGGATAGAGAGAGAGCTCTATCTAGCACATATGTAGATAGGTGAGATCCCTATACAATACCATGGATTATTCCCTTGATGGGTTTCTTATGTCTCATATAATAATTCTTTGTGTCTATATGATCTGTAATATACCATACTATCATGATAATTTTGTATCTCTTTCTTTCCTAGTTGATCCTTACCCAAATTCTGCCTAGTGTGTTTTCTGCTTTGGTTTCTTGGAATTTCTCATAAAAATAATTCTTTTTGGCAAGACAGTTGGGGTTAAGTGACATGTCCAGATCACACAGCTACTAGTGTCAATTGTCTGAGGTTAGATTTGAACTCAGGTCCTCTTAACTCCAGGACTATCCACTGTGCCACCTAGCTGCCCTATAAATCTTTTTTTTTCTTAATTTTTTTGCTTTTTGGAGGGCAATGGGGGTTAAGTGACTTGCCCAAAGTCACACGGCTAGTAAGTGTGTCAAGCATCTGAGGCCAGATTTGAACTCAAGTCCCCCCGATTCCAGGGCCAGTGCTCTATTCACTGCACCAGCTAGCTGCCCAATAATTCTTAATTTAAGTGTAATGTCACATTATACCTTTCCCCTTTATCGATTCTGTTCTTTTTGGGACAAAATTATTCCTCAGGTAAGCCTTATTTCTTTTGAACTGAGGGTATATACCATTCTAAAGTCATATTACCAAGTAGCAGTGATACTGACAGCATCAGTAATAGACAAAGTGCTTGAGAGGGGGAAAAAAGGAAATCAGAAATGAGTGTGAACATAGGTGCCTTGGATCTGTTCTGTATTCCAGGGTGGCAGGAGAATAGAACTTTGAAAATATTTTCCCCCCAGTAGAAGAAAGACAGTGGTATTCTCCTTTGTTACAAGACAATTCTAACAAAGTTAGGCTCTTGGTCACATTAGGGAGCTAAAACTTCAATGTTAAAAATCTTCCTGATTAAATTTTTAGGATTCATGCTGAGGACTTTGTTCAGCTGCTTCTTGCTGCTAGGTTGTAACTCCCTGTTCTTTCTGCTTTGGGGCATACTCTATTAAGGGATATTACTTCTTTGCTAGGGGAAAAATAATAAAACAGTGTATGTATGTGTATGTTTATGTATATAATTACATCAGGGAGAGAGCCTCTATCAGTGCTAATCCATGTATATATGTATAGATAGATATGTGTGTATGTGGATATGTATATATATGTAGACACACACACACACATATATGGGTTAGCCCTGATAGAGGCTCCCTCCCTGATGTGATGACCAGAGAATTGAAAGAACACTGAAAAAGGATCATTGGAAGTAGTAAGAAAAATCATCTACAAAGATGGAAGGTACACAATACATCTCCACAGCATCTCCTCATTCTGGTTACAGTGGGGTTCAGTGTATTTGAAAATCAGCAACTGATTCAGCTTCCTTTCTAGGTGGTTAAGGGTAAAGAAATCTAAACACAATCCCTACTCCTCCCTCTGCCATTGAAAGTATTTGTTGTATGAGAAACACTCCCCAAGGCCAAGCATGGAATGTTCTGACTCCATTATTGATTGCCTTCTCCTGCTGGGCCTTCCCCCAATTCATTCTTGAGATCTGCACTGACATCTCTAATACCTTTTGTAAATAACTATTTTATTCTTTTAATTTTTTGTTTGTATCATTTTTGAAACATTTATATTGTTAATCTTCATCTGAATCATTCATATTCAGCATCATTTAAACCATTAGTCATTATAGAGAAAGACTTCTTTGTGTTTTAAATAAAACTGGTGTGTGGGGGGGAGGGGGAGGACTATTGAGTGAAAGAAATACTTTGTATTAGGAAAGAAATCCCCTTGCCTAAATTTTTAAAATTACCTTTTCTGTACAATAAGACACACTGGAGTAACCAGTCTCATCTTACTCTTATACCTCAACATAACTTGAAGGTTACACTGAGTTCTCAAAAAATATGCCAGCTGAGGATCTTTGATAAGTTCCACCCAAAAAGCTGGATGGATTAGAAATAAACTCTTGTGTAAGGACTAGCCAAAGTCCAGAGATACTTAGCCCCACATTGGTTGTTGTAATAAAGCCACTAATTCTCAAAGTCCTTCTATTTCATTATAGAGCAACTGAAATTCAGGTCATAATATAGGAATATAGAGGAGTAACCACCTCACTGAAAAATTACATATCTTTAAAGTAGTGAACTTAGGGACATCTCTAAATATGACAACCTCTGTTTGGTGAGGATACCAGCTGTTAGGAAGGGTTTACATACCCACAATTAATGAGGATCCCTCAGATAACCCTGTTTAAAAGCAGTTCTTTCGATTAACAGCGCAAAATACTGGTCTTATAAATCCATTTCTCACCCCATATGCTCATTCTTTTAATTAAGAAACTTTTGTATATGTATTTGGAGACTGGGCATAGTTTTCCAAACTCTTGTACCAATTTTATTTCCCTGTTGACCTCTCTGTGTCCGTGTTTGCTTTGAATTGGTGATATATTAAATGTGACATAGCAAACAGATATGTTCAGAGTAGCTTTATTTAGATTAATGGGAAATATTTAGAGAAAGCAGTTATGAAAAATATGCAGGAGTCAGGGTTTTTTTTTTCTATGCTATGAGATGCTTTGAACAGTTTATTTTCAATTAGTGTTGATATTATAAGTATGCTTTACCTCTGAATTTTGACACTTAGAAATACTGTCAATAAATGTTCATGATGCTAGAATGGGGGATGAGCATGGTCAAAATTGATTTTTTTTTAATAGCATACTTACATTAGAAATATTTCTTGACTTTTTGGCTATCATTGCATGTTTTTCGTGAAAGAAAATATATTTCTCTTCCTATGAATTGTCAGCCAGTGAACTTTATAATTGTACTTTGTCTAGTACCACATGATTAATTTGAACTGTTGTAAAATATTAATGTCTAATATCAGAGTTATGAGTTTGACTTTGGAAAAACCTCGTGGGATGTTCAGAAGTAATCTTTTTTTCAGCCTGAGATGGTACATGGGTTGACATAAATTGAGTTGGTAAAAGATAGAAATGTCAAATAATAAATCTTGTATCTGTTTGTTTACAGAAAGATAATATAGTGGGAATCTGGGGCTCCTTGACTTTGCCTGTTTAATAGTGAGCAAGATAGTCTGCTGTTTGCAGAGCAGGGATTTATCTCAATTGCTATGCAGCAGTCTTCTTTCCTTCCTGAATGTAGTTTTGCTGGTTATCATAGAGCAGTTAACATCATTAACAAAGTTACTTACTGAGCCAGCTAGGTGGCACAGTGAATAGAGCACCAGCCCTGGAGTCAGGAGGACCTGAGTTCAAATTCAGCCTCAAATACTTAACACTTACTAGCTGTGTGACCTTGGGCAAGTCACTTAACCCCAATTGCTCTGCCTTCCCCCCTCCAAAAAAAGAAAAAACAATGTTACTTACCTTATGCAGTATTATTAAAACATTTTAAAAACGGATACATTTTAACCAACATATTGATTGCAAGTGCCAGTGATTATATGAACCAGAGGAAACTCTAACAAATACTTTGCAATTATGAATCAACTGGACAAATCAGGGAGATAAGACATTGCATGTCTAAAAAAGGAATTCTGCATTTAGTATCTGAAATAAGAGCTCCTTAAAATTACAAAGTAGTTCATTAAATAGTTTCCTTGAAAGCTGCCAATAGAGGAAATTTAGGGACTTCAAACCACTAATATGTAATAATTGCTGAGCACACCAACTTGCTGAATGAGTGAATGTAGATACAATCAATCTATGTCCCCAAAGGCAACAGTTTCTTCCTTGTAAAAACATCCTTAACATTTTCTGACTGCCCTCAACTCACTTTCTCTCTACTATATTAGGAGTTGAAGCATCACTGCATAGATCAGAAGATTCTATGTCCACTAGTTGTATCCATCCAGTTTGCCTTGGTAGGCAGCCTTCCAGTGACTTGGGAGGCTTGATCATTCTCATCAGGTAGAGATAATATGTCCGGTGCCATCTGTGACTCTTCACTCCTACTCATTGCTTCCTAAAGTTTCTTTTTGATAGTTTTTGACATCATAAGGAGCTTCCAACTGACTGCCTTGCTTGTCCTTCTGATTATTATCAGTTTGGAAATTGTTTTTCTGAGCTTTTTAAGTCTTATTGACTTTTGAAGTGTGTGGGGGGGGCGGTGGGAAGAAGAATGTTAAAGACCCTTGTTCAGTCAGAAAGACTGGGGCTTTGGGGTTTGGGGAGACTGGGGTGGGGCAAGACAGAACTAGTTTTAATTAGCTTAGAATGAGAGAAGATCGAGGGAAAATTTTATGACAGTCCTTCAAGTATATGAAGGGCATTTCCTATAGATGATCCAGATGGATAGATTACAATCTGGATTTCCCTGAGGGCAGACAAGAAGGGAAGAGGGCTGCAATACTGGATTAGGGTTAGTAGAAAAATCACCCAACAGGAAAGTTTATTAAAAGTTAGGGTATATTACCAGAGGATGCTGTTATAGAAGCAGCATGTTTAAAATATCTTCTCTTTTGGTGATGCTATGATCAGAAGTGAGCCTAGATACGAAGCTAGTTCTGATTTAATTCAATCTACCACACTTTGGAGTTGGGAGGTGTTATGCACAGGATTATTTCCTAACTGCAAATTCATATCTAATTCTCATAGGCACCCAGAGTCAGCACAGCCAGTCATCCATCTGTGATGTACCTATTTTCACTAAAGACTGGCACCAGGAGGGCCTTCAGTAAGGGTGTGTGTGTGTGTGTGTGTGTGTGTGTGTGTGTGTGTGTGTGTACATGTGCACACACATGTGAATATGCATGTAACTTTTTTGGTTGAGTTTCTACTTAGGCTTCTGCAATTTCTACAGTGCTCCTATAATTTCATATGGCCATTTAGACTTTTGGATTTTTGTTCAAGACCATCATAAGCTATGGTTTCTGTATTTTGACTTGGAGGAAATGATGGATGTATAGTGAATCTGTACGGTGCTTGGCCCGTAGCAACCTCTTAATAAATGCCTTTTGATTGATTGAAGGTATTTATAATTCTCACTAAGATGCAATTCTGAGTTTAAAACAAAATATTAATCCTGAAAAGCATTAATTTCCAATTCTACTATATGGCTTTTAGGTTTATTGCTATAAACTTTACTTGTACCATCTCTTGCCTTGATTTTAGTTTTAAGAGTTAGAGCCAAGACTAATGATGCAGATTATCTAACCACAGAGAGATTAAAAGGTTTAAACTTTTGGCTTATTTGATTTAATGATTTAGCATTTCAATCTACCTGGGCTGTATAACCCTTTTCCACTAGCTGGAAGATTGTCTTTATGGGCTAAGGAAGGAACTGAAGCAGCTAGGTGGTATAATGGATAGAGCACCAGGCCTAGAGTCAGGAAGACCTGAATTCAAATTTGAATAGCTGTGTGACCCTGGGCAAGTCACTTAACCCTTTGCCTCAGTTTTTTTCATCTGTAAAATGAGCTAGAGAAGGAAATGGCAAGCCATTACAATATCTTTTCTTTTTTTTTTCTTTTTTGCTTTTTGGAGGGCAACTGGGGTTAAGTAACTTGCCCAAGGTTACACGGCTAGGTGTGTGTGTGTGTGTGTGTGCGTGCGTGCGTGTGTGTGCTAAGTGTCTGAGGCTGGATCTGAACCCAGGTTCTCCCGACTCCAGGGCTGGCACTCTACTCACTGTACCACCTAGTCGCCCCCTACAATATCTTTTCCAAGAAAACCCCAAATGGAGTCATGAAGAGTTGGACATGACTGAAATGTGAACAACAACAACAAAAAAAGGCATTGAAATCTAAGGAAGTTATGGTCATTGAGTTGTTTCCTGCAACCTAAATTAATGCTTTGGTTTATTTGCCTACTTTCTTAATATAAATTATTCTCTCACAAAATTGTTTCCAGGATACTTCCAATTTGGATGTGTAGGTGCAGGGAATGGGACATATTATAGTAGTTCTTTATTCAGCTGCTTATCAGTTAGTTTAGATTGTTTTGAGTTCTCATTTTAATGTAGCACATTGGAGAAATCTGAGATTAGCAGGCCCAATTGTCTCTCCTTTGATACAACCTTTATTTGCATATCCCAGAACAGTCTTATTTCTGGCAGCTTTTGACTTTGGGAATAGCTGAATTTCTTAGAAAATGGAGCTTTGTGGCTGTTGTAATTAGCTGATCACTGGTCCAGAGAGGATACCCCCTCTTCATGCCATTCTTGAGGCAGGAATAAATCATCCCAGACCATTAGTCATCTAGCCTTAATAGTCAAACCCACTCAAGAAAGAAAATTCACATATTCCTTGGATAATCTATTTTAGGGCTTGGTAATCTATTCTTCAGGAAATTATTAGCTATAAAAAAAAACCCTAAATTCTCTGAAGTGGTTAGTGTAAGTCTTTTTCTTCAGTTAAAGAGTAAAAAAAATTAAGCTTAAGAGAAGTTACAAATTTCTGATATGCTATTGTATTTTCAGTGATTCTGAAAACTAAGGAAAAGTCTTGAAATGTCCAACATTTTAGTTTATTTAATTAATGCATATTGAGTGCTTACTATATTCAAACCACTTTTTTTAAATGCATAGTCAACAGAATTCCTAGCCAGCATACATTTCCAAAATTAATATGTAACCTTGCTTAAAATGTTTTAATAATGACATATATTGATAAGAGTACATTGGGTTCCAAAGTCAGGAAATTTGAGTAAGTAAACATTTATAAAGCACCCACTATGTGCCAGACACTGTGTTAAGCACAAGTAATTAACCTGAGTGAGTTTTGATCTTAGCTCTGGTATTACAACCTACAACCTAGATAAAGAGCCATCGAACATACATCAGAGATCCCCAATACGCCTCAGTTTCATTATTTTAAAAATGAAAGCATTGGATACTGAAATCTCTTCCTAGCCCATATAAAATTCCATTCTGATCCATGATGAATTCTGAGAATGTCATATGGTTTGTCTACATTTTCTCTTAGGACCAGAGAGAAATCTCAGTCAGATCTTAGAGATTCTAAATGGCTGACTGGCCTCACTTTGCCTTTTAAAGCTGTTACCATAGGGATAGAGACTAGACCTCTCCACTTAGGGGTAGTTTTTATTGTTAGAACATTTCCTCTTATATTAAACTGAAATTTACCTCTTCAAAATTGTCAGTGATTTTTCCTAGTTCTGCCCTCTTGGGAAAAATATAGCAAGGTCAATTTCTCTTCCATGTGGTAGCCCTTCAAAGGCTTAAGTAACTTATGGGTAAGACCTGTCCTCTCTGCCATCTTAGATGGCTACCCAGGACACTGAGATGCATGTGTCCATGGTCACACAAGAAAGTATGTGTAGGAGGCAGAACTTGAACCCAGGTCTTCCACATGCTGCTTACTGTTACAGTAAATAATTCATTTTTTTCTCAGTGTTTGATATTGCACTAGAATTTTTGGAGCTCCTTTTCCATATCACACATTTTTCTTTTTAAGGAGCTGTTTTCTTCATTGTAATGTTTTTCTAATTTTGCAATTTTGATTTTAAAAGAATTACTCATTTTATATTCTATCTTTCTAATTTGGTTTTCAAAGTTCTTTTTGAGCTCATCTAAGGAAGCTTTCTGTGCCTGAGACCAGTTCCCTATTGAGGCTTCAGCTTGTGGGTGTGGAGTCAACACTGTATCCCTCTGAATTTGGTTCCTCCCTCTCACTATAGTAGAACTCCAGAGTCTTTGTCTTTGCAGTCTGCTTTCTACCCATTTTGAGGTAGGGCCCTAGCCAAGACCTTCCTGTAGGGTTCCCAAGCCTTTACTGTTTAAAGTTTTGCCCTGGGGCAATAAGGACTATGTTTTCCGTGTTAGAAGGGGGGGACTGGAGCAGCTGAGGTTCACTCTCCCATCCTGGTCCCTGGAAGTCCGGATAGGGGCTTTTTAAATTTCTAGTCTGTGGATTGGTAGTCCCAGGAGTAGCTGCTGCCCCTGCCAGGGGCCCTGCATTTGATTCTTACCCTGTTCCATCCAGTCCCAGTCCTGTGGTGATAGGCCTGGCAGTGACCCTTGTGGTTGGTGAGTCAACTTGGCGCCATGTTGATCAGGCCTCGTACGGGCCTCTGCGCTGGCCGGGATCATCTTCTGGGACTCTGCCTAGAATTTTTTCATTTCTAAGGAACTTATGACAATGTGTGTGTTTTGGGCACAGCCTCTGGGTCTCGATTTTCTCTGCTCTGAAATGAGGGGACTAGACTAGAGAGTCTCTGAGCTCCCATAAATCACCTCTGGGGAGAAGAGCATTAACTTATTAGAGGAAAAGTTTTAGAAACTTTTAGGAGAATTTTTTAGTTGGCTCAAAATGTCCTTGTGGAGGACAGGGTGAGTACCATTAATGGAAAATCAATAAATGAAGAAGTAGTTTTCGGTGCGCATCATGCAGAACAGTGCCTTTGGTTTGGCTCTGCTGAATTCGATGTCTCCTCGTCGTCTGGACTAAAGCGTCACTGAGACAAAAAACAAAAAAACCCTTCCCGCCTTGTAACTGGAGAATAGAAATATTCAAGAAAAGTTCCCAACTGTCATCGCGAAACTTCCAAGAAATTTTGTCTCTGCTCTGTCCTTACTCTTTGCATCTGTGTGCGTGTGTGTGCGTGCGTGTGCGTGCGTGTGTGCGTGTGCGCGCGTGTGTGTGCGTGTGTGTGCGCGCGTGTGTGCATGTGTGTGTGCGCATGTGTGTGTGCGTGCACACACATGTTTCTTGTTCAGTTGTGTCTGACTCTTTGTTCTCTTAACAAAGATACTGGCATGGTTTGCCGTTTCCTTCTCCAGGGTGTCCCTATTTTACTGAGAAGAAACTGATGTAAATAAGGGTTAAGTGACTTGCACAGGGTCACACAGCTAGTAAGTGTCTGAGTTCAGATTTGAACTCCATCTTCCAGACTCCAGGTCCAGTGCTCTATCACTGAGCCACCCAGCTGCCGTGTGTGTGTGTGTGCGTGTGTGTGTGTGTGTGTACAAAAACACAAATGTGTATGTATATGTATATTGTGTATTTTTTTCTTTAGATTGCTGGTATTAAATCATCTAAATCTTTTATGGTGGGTGTGTGAAAAGAAACAATAACTAGCACTTTATATTTTGCAAAATGCTTTGATTATGTTATTTCATGGGATCCCTACCCCAACCCTGTGAGCTAAGTGCTAACATTATCCTGATGTTACAGTTCAGAAAACTGAGGCTGAGAGGTCAGTCACTTGTCTAGCATCTTGAAGCTAGAGATAGGGTTCAAACTCAGATCTTTCTGATTCCATTTCCAGCATTCTATCTCCTGTGCCATCCTTTTCCACAATTTTTACATTTGGTAAGAAAGGTCTCAAATGTGACCTAATCTACCCTTTATTTTACACATAAGGAAACTGAAGCCCCCAGTGATCAGGTGCTTTGTTCCAGCTCTTGTGATTAGTGGGAGGGTTAGGACCAGAACTGGCCCCTAAACTTGTGCTTCTCTGCTCAACCTGCTTCTAATTATAGCCTTCAGGACAACTGCATTTAACTGCATTTACTTGATCTGAGAATAGATTGAGTGTATAATCTATTCATATGGAAATCATATACAAATGACTCCCTGACATCTGTGTCTACTGTTTTCCTACCTTGAGCAAAGTTTCAGAGCCCTGTGATCTTAAAGATCAGGTGGGTCTCTCCCCTCTTTCCTAATAAGAGAGTTGAGAGGTTAACTATCCCAGAGGAATGAAGAGTCTTGGAATCATAATGCTGCTCTTTTAGTTTTATACTTCCTGATCTCTTTTAATATCTATACTGGTATTTCTGGAAGGAACAAAGAGCAATTAGAATTGTACAGTGAGGATTGTGTAGATTATGCCTGTTTCTGTCAAGTATTTTGCTAATAATGCTTTTACTGTGGAAGATGCATCATCTCCTTTTTATAAATGAAGAAACTGAGAACAAGGTGGAAAGACTTCTAAAACTTTTGTAATCTCAGGGCCAGGAGTCATAGTAGATTGTTGGGAGTCAGGAAAACCTTTATTCAAATCCATTCTCAGCTACTTACCGTGTTTCCCCGATAATAAGACACTGTCTTATTAATTTTTTGGGAACGAAAAACACCAGAGGGCTTATTTTCAGGGAAGGGCTTATGTTGTCCTGCTTCAGCTCTCCTCCGCAGCACTGCTCTCAATGGCTCCAGCAATCAAATCACTGGGGAAGAACAGGATGATGCGCTCACTGCTGCAGCTCTGATTGGATGCAGCTCGGAGTGCAGCATGCGTTTCACGGGGGGGGGGGGGGGACAGTGCATACAGAGGGTACCGTAATGTAGCGTGTAGAGCAGGGGATCACCTTCACTACAGTAGCAATCTCAATAGGGCTTATTTTTTGGGGAGGGCTTATTTTAGAGGAATCTTACACAGTTAAGGGGAAGGCTTATTTTCGGGATAGGTCTTATTATCGGGTAAACACGGTACTAGCTTGGTGACCCCGGGCCAATCACACCACCTCTTTCAACCCAATTTTTTTCATCTCCAGTGGTGAGGATCAAATGGGATAACATTTGTAAAGAGCTCTACAAACCTTAAATCACCATATAAATGTTACCTATGTACTATTATTATGAGCTTAAGACTAGCACATTGTACCCCTGTTGCTGCACATTCTACCAATTTACTAACTAGCAGAAAATGCTAACTTTTGTGAAGGGTGAGAATACAGGGAAAAATCCAGAACAGAGTAGAATTTGTTCTCTCTTTCCAATTTTGCCCAGGATGAGACGCTCAGGCATTGCGAGCCTAGGTAATGCCAAATTTGTGAACACCAGTCTTATGGGACATATGAGTCAGGAGCCTCTTCTCTGATCACACAGGGACCACAGATCTGGGTTCAGATCAAATCAATCATTTCCCTCATGTGTGCCCCTTGACAAATCACAACCTCTTAGATGCCTCAGGTTCCTTCACCTGCAAATTGAGAAACTTGAACCAAATGATCTTAAAATCACCTTCTAGCTCTAAATCTATGATCTTATGAACTGTTCATTGTCCTATACTTCTACTCATATGGGAAGAGATTGACTTAAAGTGACAGATTTCTCTTAAGTAGATATAAAAGTGTGCTAGTGTGCAGAGGTAGGTTACTACTTATACTGAAGCATGCAGACCACCCTCCCCTGTCCTAATGAAACATCTTTCTTTTCCTTTTGCTTTTTGGAGGGGGAAGGCAGGGCAATTGGGGTTAAGTGACTTGCCCAAGGTCACACAGCTAGTGTTAAGTGTCTGAGGCTGGATTTGAACTCAGGTCCTCCTGACTTCAGGGCCTGTGCTCTATTCACTAGCTGCCCCAGCATCTTTTCCCAGGTGTGAATGATAAGGGAGTCGTCCCCTCCCCTTGTGAAGAGAAAAATGTGTTCCTGGAATTCTGGGTTGTCATTAAGAGTTCACTTTTCCATTGAAGTAATTTTAGAAGGAGTGGTTAGGTCATAGAATGAGAGCTAGAAAGGACTGTGCAGGACAGCCAATCTAAGCTCTTCATTCACTGATGAGGTATCTAAGGCCAGGAAAGATTGAGTGATTTGACTCAAGGGCATAGAGTTGGTGAATGGAAGAGCTGAGATTTGAACTTAGGTCCTGTGACTCCAAATCGAGTGGGATTTAATTTTTTCCCAATGTATCATACTGCATTCTGTGTATTTGTTCTTGTTCCATCATTTCAGTCATGCCTGACTCTTTGTGACTCCATTTAGGGTTTTCTTGGCAAAGACACTGAAGTGGTTTGCCATTTCCTTCTCCATCTCCTTTTACAGATGAGGAAGGTGAGGCAAAGAAGGTTAAGGGACTTGTCCAGGGCTACATGGTTAAATGACTGGGGCTAGATTTGAATTCTGGTCTTCCTGACTCCAGGCCTGGCACGCTATCTACTGCACCACCTACCTGCCTGTTCCACATATAGTAAATTGCTAGTATTTTATTTTAACTAAAAAAGAGAGTGTGGTTTAGTGGATAGAGGATTACACTTCCTTTGGTCCTCGCTTCCTGTAAAATGAAGGTAAGGATGCTTTACTTACTCATCTGTCCCTTTCTACTTTACTGAGTTATTTTGAGGGTGAGTGTATATAGAGCCCTGGGCCCGGAGTCAGGAAGACTCGTCCTCCTGAGTCCCAGTCTGGCCTCAGACACTAGCTGTGTGACCCTGGGCAAGTCACTTTTCCTTGTTTGCCTTAGTTTCATCTTCTCAAACATGAGCTGGAGAAGGAAATGGCAAACCACTCCAGTATCTTTGCCAAGAAAACACCAAATGGGGTCACAGAGGGTTGGACATGACTGAAAAAGGGCTCAAAATAAACCCAAGCAATAACTGGGGATGACAACAGTATCTACCTCCCAGGGTGCTTGTAAGGATAAAATGAGATACTGTTTATAGACTTCTTTGCAAACCTTAAGGTGCTGTATGAATGCTAGTGTGCGGTTATGAAATGGGGAAATGCCTCTGAAGATATTTTGTAAATTGTAAAGTGAAATATAAATAGCAAGTTTTATGTTAAAGCATAGTTAGATTAAATAGGCTTTTGTAGCCTAAGAATCCTACACCATTTGTAGTTACAAAAGTAATTTTGGATCACAACCCATGCCTGGAAAAGGTTCACACATTCAATCCTTTGTGGATCAGCTGTGCTGGTGGTGGTCTAGAGCCCACTGGGGAATTGCAGGGGGAGGAGATGTTCTGGGTAATAAGAGGTAATCAATAGCAATTATTAGAATCCTGAATGGTCAATTGATAGGAAACTGTGAGAAGTCTAAAGGCTCTCAAAAACAGTACCTTCTATAAGAGGGAAAAATGAGAAAATATTGAAAATTCAGGCTATGGTATCTGTAACTTTCCCACTAAGTATTAGTGCTTGTATGGTTCATAAGTTTTAATATATAGGCTATAAGAAGTAAATAGAACTATGAAAGGATAAGGTATGCTTGTCATGTGTTTGTATGTTTGAACATAAAATGACATTGAACTCTCCGTGTACACAAATGAACTTTTCCTCACGTGATGATAAACAACCGGAGTCTATTTTTGGTCATCCCGTGTGGAGTATCACTCCTGGCAAGATACAAAGAGTATATTGTGACGTAGGTGTCGGGTGTAAAGAAGGTTTCTGTTTCTGAATTTAACACTTCAAAAATTCTGCAAAATCCAGGGTTTGTCCCTCATTGTATGACACCAAATAGAAAGTACTTTTTGCAGGTAGATATTTAGAAAACCATTATTGAGCCTGTGAGAATTATCTCCTTTACTCAACACGTCTGAAAAGAGGTTGGTAATGGATACATACCACATTACTTTGTTCTGAGCAGCTGCGATAGTAAAATATTTAATGTCCTCTCACTACTAAGGTGACATTTTCCTGAGTACTACACACCAATAGGTCACCATCTAGGCATTCCTGTCTTTATCAATGATTCAGTAAATGAAGATAAATAAACGGTCTTAACATTGGTTTCCAATGGCCCTTCAAATATTTCTAGTAATGTCAGCTTATTCATTTAGTACTAATAAAATGTAATTTATTTCTGCCAGATTTTGAGTTGCAAATATTCTCCCTGTTTTTCCCCTACCCACCGCCCCAAAATAGCAGTCCAACAGGATATCCCCTCCTCCAATCTGCTCTCTCCCATATTTTTTCCCATACCCCTTTCGACTTTTCCAGTGGATCTCTATGCCCCACTGCCTGTATATCTTATTTCCCAATTACATGTAAGATAGTATTAATAATAGTATATATACATATATATGTTTGAATATTTGATTTTAAAACTTTGAATTCCAGATTCATTCCCTTCCTCCCTTGTCACCCACCCTTACTTGTCAAACAAGGAAGATATGAAGTTCAGTATAGGTTGTATATGTGTGGTTAATGCAAAACAATAACATAGTAGATATATTGTAAAAGACTGACTATATTTCCCTCCCTCCTATCCCACCTCCCACTTGTTCTATTCTCTACTTTGATCCCATCCCTTTTCAAAAGTGGGTGCTTCCAACTTCCCTCCCCCCCAGCCTGTCCTCCCTCCCATCATACCCCCTCTCATCCCCTTCCACCCCTACTCTCCTGGAGGGTGAGATACCCTATTTGGTGTGTATTTCATTCCCTCCTCAAACCAAATTCAATGGGAATAAGGTTGACCCATTCCCTTTTGCCTTCCTATTCTTCCCCTCCATTGTAACCATTTTCCCTTCTATACGAGATAAGTTTACCCCATTCTGTCTCTCCCCATCTCCTCTCATTATATTCCTCTCTCACCTCTTAGTTTCACTTTTTAAGTATCATCCCTTCCTGTTAAATTGTTCCTGTGTCCTCTATCTATGTATACCTGTAAACATATATACACACATTCACATATGTATTCATATACCCTCATATATAGACATATATATGTATGTATATATTTCTATTCCCTTCAACTACTGAGAAAAGTTTCATCAGTTACAATTATTGTTTTTCCATGTAGGAATGTTAATAGTTCAACTTTGATAAGTTCCTTATGATTTCTTTTCCCTGTTTACCTTCTCATGCATCTCTTGCTTCTTGTATCTGAATGTCAAATTTTCTGTTCAACTCTGGTTTTTTCATCAAGAATGCTTGAAAGTCCTCTATTCCACTGAATGACCATATTTTCCCCGGAAACAGGATACTCAGTTTTGCTGGGTAGGTGACTCTTAGTTTTAATCCTAGCTCCTTTGACCTCCAGAATATCATATTCCAAGCCCTTTGATGCCTCAGTGTAGAAGCTGCCAGATCCTGGGTTATCCTGATTGTGTTTCCACAATATTCAAATTGTTTCTTCCTGGCTGCTTGTAATATTCTGTCCTTAATCTGGGAATTCCAGAACCTGGCTATAATATTCCTAGGAGTTTTCTTTTTGGGATCTTTTTCAGGAGGTGATCGGTGGATTCTTTCAACCTCTATTTTGCCCTCTGGTTCTAAAACATCAGGGAAGTTTTCTTTGAGAACTTCCTGGAGGATGACTTCTACGTTCTTACGTTGATCATGGCTTTCAGGTAGTCCAACAATTTTAAAATTATCTCTCCTGGATCTATTTTCCAGGACAGTGGTTTTTCCCATGAGATATTTCACATTGCCTTCTATTCTTTCATTTGTTTGGATCGGCTCAACAGCATTGTGATTTCTCATAAAGTCATTAGCTTCCATTTGCTCCAATCTAATTCTGAAGCAATGATTCTCCTCAGTGAGCTTTTGAGATTCTTTATCCATCTGGCAAATTTGGCTTTTTAAGGCATTCTTCTCCTCATTGCCTTTGTGAGCCTCTTTTGCCATTTGAGTCAGTCTATTTTTTAAGTTGTGATTTTCCTCAGTCAGGCTGGTGACTCTCATTTCATAATTTTCTTGCATTGTTCTCATTTCTCTTCCCAATTTTTCCTCCATTTCTCTTATCTGCTTCTTAAGGTCCTCTATGGCCTATAACCAGCTTGTATTTTTCTTTGAAGCTTTTAGTGCAAGAGTTCTGACTTCACTGTCTTCCTCCTATTCCATGCTTTGCTCCTTTTTGTCCCTAAAATAGGAGTCTAATGTTGGAATCTTCTGTCTGCTTTGTTTCCTTTGCCTGGTCATGTCGCCCCTCAGTCACTTGACCCCTGGGCTTTTTGCCACAGTAGGACTCTGCCACCAGACAGGGGAGCTTTCATGCCAAATTCTGGGGTTTTCTCAGCTGCTGGAAGTATTAGATGGGTGCCCTCTCTGAGGTCTCCACAGGCTCTGGCAAGCTGGACACACACCCCAGGACCTCCACCCTAGACTTCAATCCAGATTCAAGCAGGTTAAAGCAAGAGTGATTACCCCTCAGACTGGTGCTTGGTCCCCCTACACTCTGCAGGCCAGGAGCTGAAGCTGCCACATGGCACTGGCTGGCTGTGCCGGGGTCTCAGTGGCTTCTTTCCCCAGTGGCAAAAGCCACGCACTTCCACTTACTGGTCCCAAAGTCCAGACTGCACTGACCTCACTTTGTCCTTTGCATTGTTGCAGCAAGCACCCCAGCATCCCCAGGGTGGCTACCAACACATGTTCTTAGATCTGCTTTGCTAAAGGAAAGCAACTCCGAATTGGTTAACAAGCTTACTTTAAACAGTCAAATATATATCGTTTACCTAGTTCAGGGGAAAAAGGTCAGCACCCACATTCTTCAGAGTATACAGACAGAATTATCAAGACAGAGAAACAGATCAAGTAGACAGGTTTCCAAAGTGTCCAACCATCCAACCATTACATCCATACCAGATCACAGTTACCATCAAGATCTGGGTTTTTCAAAGGATGGGGGGTGGGGGGGGAAGGGGCTCTCAACAACAGCTTCCCAGAGTTTCATCTGAACAAATCACAGAACACTTCTCAAAGTGAGCCCCAAAGCAAAGCCTCACATCAGAGATTATATAGCCTTCTCCTGGGTCAGAGAATGTAACCACCCTCTTGACCCACTGCCTAATCACACAGCATCAAGGTGTGGGCATTCCTGAAAATCAAGCCTCATGTCACAGGCTCCATGTGACCACATTCAGCCTATTAGGAGGCAGAGTATATTTTCAAATCAAAGAAGGTTCTCAGAGTCTCTTAAGCCTATCAAAGGTCCTAGGGGCAGGGAAGATCTTTAAATTTGCATTTCCATTTCACGCATTTATGTGTTGATAATTCTGGAAAGGGCCACAGCTGCTGATCTGTAGTCCCTCTGGCAGTACTACCTTGGACCCTTGGAGCTAAAGCCTTGGGATGGGGCTGCACTTGGCTCCCAGAGCACTGGGCTGGCTTGCTGGGCTGTCCTCAGTGGGAGGTTAGCTTCTCTGCATCATTTTGTGGGTTCTGCAGCTCCAAAATTTGTTCAGAGTCCCCTTTTTACATGGATTGGGGAAGGTGGAAGCCGGAGCAGCGGGGAGGTCCTGCTTCTACTCCGCCATCTTGACTAATAAAATGTATTTTAAAGATCTAAAATGTTGAGCTAGATTTTCTCTGTTCCCTAATCTACCCACTTTGTGTGTGTATTTCCTGGAAGAGATTGAAGGTTCTCCAGTGACATGGAGTAGTAGACTCTTTTATTTTTAAAGCAATCGGAGTTAAGTAACTTGCTCAAGGTTACACGGCCAGTTATTATTTCTGGGTGTGGTGCTGAGTATCTGAGCCCAGATTTGATCCAGGTCATCCCGACACTGGAGCCGGTGCTCTTACTCGCTGAGCCACCTGGCCGCCCCAAGTAGTAGACTCTTAAGAGTTGGATAGAACCTTAAATATGTAGTCTTGTTGTTTTAAAGGTAGCAAACTATTACTAGATTCTCTTCAAAATGCAGGGTAGAAAGTGCCATAACAATCAAACTACCAAAGAATTACTTTATTTATTTATTTATTCATTTTTTGAATAAGCAATCAGGGTTAAGAAACTTGCTCAAGGTTACATGGTCAGTTATTTCTGGGTGTGGTGCTAAGTATCTGAGCCCTAAATATTTGATCTCCAGGTCATCCTGACACTGGAGCTGGTGCTCTTACTCGCTGTGCTACCTGGCCACCCCTAAAGAATTACTTTATAGAGCTAGAAAAAATAACAAAATTCATCTGGAGGAACAAAAGGTCAAGACTATCGTGTTAATATGGAGGAGGGGGAGTGTGAAGGAAGGGGGCCTAGGACTCTAGGATCTCAAACTATATTACACAGTGCTAATCATCAGAACAGCCTGGTGCTGGATAAGAAGTAGAGTGGTTGATCAATAGATTAGATTAGGTACAAAACTGACAGAAGCAGTGAACACAATAGCGTAGTTTAAATTTGATTAAACCCAAAGATCCTGGTTATTGGGACAAGAACTCATTATCTGATAAAAACTGCTGAGAAAACTAGAAAGTAGTCTAGTAGAAAGTAGTCATAGATCAAGATCTCACACCATTTACTATGATAAGTTCAAACTGGGTATATGATTTAGATATAAAGGGTGATGACATAAGGAAATTAGAGGAGCATGGAAGAATAACCTGTGATATCAATGGATAAGGGAAGAGACCCTGACCAAAGAAGAGATAGGGAGGTTTATGGGAGGTAATGTGGATGAATTTGATTACATTAAGTTAAAAAGTTTTTGCACAAACAAAACCAAAGCAGTCAAAAAGAGAAGAAAAGAAGAAAATGGAGGGGGGAGTTTACAGCAACTTTCTCTAATAAAAGTTTCATTTTTCAATATATAGAGAATTCGGCCAAATTTATAAAAATAGAAGACATTCTCCAACTGATAAATGGTCAAGGGGTGCAAATAGGTAGTTTTCAGAGGAAGAAATTAAGGCTGTCAATAGTCATGTGAAAAAAATGTCCTAAATACCTAATAATTAGAAGAGTCAAATTTAAACAACTCTGAGGTAGCACCCCACACCTATCAGATTGGCTAATTTGATAGAAAAGGGGAATGATAAGTGCTGGAGGGGATGTGGGAAAATAGGTACACTGATGCACTGTTGGTGGATCTTTGAACTAGTTCGACCATTCTAAAGAAAAATTTGGAACTTTGACCAAACATCTTGTAAAATTGTGTTTACTTGTTGACCCAGCTGTACCTCTATTTGGTCTATATTCAAGGAGATCAAAGAAAAAGAAAAGGATGCATATATACAAAAATATTTATAACAACTGTTTTTGTGGTGGCTAAGAATTAAAAACTGAGGAGATACTCATTAATTGAGGAATAGCTAAACAAGTTATGGTGTATGGATGTAATAACATACTATTGGGCTGTAAGAAATTATGATGGGCATGGTTTCAGAGAAACCTAGACAGCCTAACATGAAATAATGCAAAGTGAATTGAGCAGAACCATGGGAAACAGTCTACACATTTAACAGTAGTATTGTAAAGATAATTAGTGAAAGATTTAGCAACTCTGATCAATACAGTTATCCACCACATCTCCAAAGTACTCACATATAAAGTGCTATCCACCTCCAGATGTAGATTTGGTGGACTTGTAGAACATAATCGAACATTTTTTTCCTTAATTTTTTTGGTTGTTTTTTTTTTTTTTTTAACATAACTAACATATATAATGTGTATCACATATCTTGCCTTCTCAATGGATAGGGGAGGGGGCTGAAGACAGAATTTGAAACCAAAAATTAAAACAAAAGAAAAAGAAAATGCAGATTAGAGAGAACAGAAGTGACTTAAATTGGTGACCTATCTTTGTAGGATAGGGAGTGGAGTTCCCTGGATGCCCCCTTCCACACCATCTCTCCCTAAACACACACACACACACACACACACACACACATATATATATATATATATATATATATATATAGGCTTTTTGAAGGGGGGAAGGCAGGGCAATTGGGGTTAAGTGACTTGCCCAAGGTCACACAACTAGTAAGTGTTAAGTGTCTGAGGCCATATTTGATCTCAGGTCGTCTTGACTCCAGGGCTGGTGCTCTATTCATGGCACCACCTAGCAACCCCCAAAACATATTATTTTAAATTGATATAATTTCAAATTTTTATTTCAAAGCCTCAAAAAATCCTAGCTGTTTCTAAGGAGATAAATGTTTTCTGATAAAAATTAAGACGTTTTTATATCCTAAACCTTCAGAAAAGTAAAGGGAAAAAGTAAAAAATAATTTACTTTGCAAAGTTGGGAAAGAGAGGTTGTTACAGCACGTGTAAACTGGGAAGCTTTCTCCCCGAAGCAGGTCTGTATACCTGTATTCAACTTGGCAATATGAAGAGAGACATTAGTTCTGGAGGTAAAGGAGAACCCTCCAGATGGAATCAATCTGAATCAACTGATTTTGAAGCTTTATGTTTATCACCCTTTTTGGTCCTATCTCAAGCATCTTTCTAATGCCCGTCCCACTCAGCTTGAGACCAATGACTCCTCTGATCTTGCCCCAAGTCTAGTAATTAGGAATGAACAGGTCATACACCAGTGATAAACTTTGGGCCTTTCCTTGATTTTTGTGGCCAGATCCTTCTGTATCCCCTGCTCTTCTGGCCTTAATGGGTCATTTTGTGCACTTCTAGAGTGATTATCATGGTGAAGTTCCTGTCTCTCAGTCTAGTTTTGCTATGTTCTTGGTGATGGCAATGAAGGGAAAAGGTCAAAAAAGAGTGAGGGTTAAGAGCTTAAGGTGGAGAGAAGGATGATTTTTTTGGCAAAAGTGGTCATGAAAGGTATCCTTGAAAAGCTCTTCTCAGCAATGCAGTGATATAAGTCAATCCCAAAAGACTCATGATGGAGAGAGATGTCTACATCCAGAGAAAGAACTAGAAAGAACTGAGTTTGTATCCAGATTGAAGCAAACTACCTGATTTTTTTCCTTTTCTTGTTTGGTTTTATTTCCTCTTCACCATTTTTCATTCCACCTGATACAATCCATCTTTATAACCTGACTGATGTCTAATGTGAAAGTATTTACAGATCCTATACTGTATGCCACCATGGTGGGGGGGGAGAGGAGGAAGGGGGACAGAATGTAAAACTCAAGGGATTGTGGAATTGAATCTTGTAAACTAAAAATAAACAAGCAAATTAATAAAAAGAAAATTTAAAAAAAAGAAAAGATGGCCCTTGAAGTGGGTGTTGAAGAAATAGGAGATGAGAAGGGAGACAGTGTTCTAGGTGTTGGGGAGGGCTTAGTCACTTTGTGCAGGAAAGGAAGGCTAGATCAGTAATGAAGAACATGAATAGTTCTGTTTTGCCAGAAAATAAATATATGAAGGGAAATAGTGAAATAATAATAATGGAAAGGATGGCTGGGATTAGGTTATATAGGATTTGGAGTTCAAATGCATGGTTGTGTTGCACCATAAATATTTAGTACATTGCTTTTAGGAAAATGGAGTCTCAAAAAAAATTTTTTTTAACAGTTGTTGCTGACAACTTGGCAAAGGTGAAATGTCTAAACCCGTGGAAGACAGGAGAAGAGTTGTGGAAAATGTTGCACAGTTTTCAGCTGTGTCTGATTCTTTGTGACTCCATTTAGGGTTTTCTTGGCAAAGAAACTAGAGTAGTTTGCCATTTCCTTTTCCAGCTCATTTTACAGATAAGGAAACTGAGGCCAACAGGATCAAGTGACTTGCCAGGGTCACACAGCCAGTAAGTGTCTGAGGCCAGATTTGAACTCATGAAGATGAGCCTTTGCAGTTCCAGGTCTGTCATTCTATCCACTGTGCCAGGTAGCTGCCCTTTTTGGAAAGTGGGGTAAGGATATAGTGAAAAAGCAATGGAGGAGTGGAAGACATTTCACCTGAACTAATTCATCCTGGCTTCTTCCTTGGTACTTAAACATTACTACCCTATTTTGAAATTAAGAAGGCAATGTGGTACAGTGAGAAGAACACTGGATTTGGAGTCAGATGGTTCAGTTTAAGCCCAAGCCTTAGCACTGACAGACATATCTCAAAAAAGTCATTTTACTCCTTGGGACCTTAATTTCTTCACCTCTAAGATAAGGAAATGGAGGGATTAACTCTAGAGGAAAGAATATTTATTTATTTATTTATTTTAAGCAATTGGGGTTAAGTAACTTGCTCAAGGTTACACGGCCAGGTGTTTCTGGGTGGGTGCTGAGTGTCTGAGCCCGGGATTCGATCTCCAGGTCTTCTCAACACTGGAGCCGGTGCTCTTACTTGCTGTGCTACCTGGCCGCCCCTGAGGAAAGAATATTTAGATGGTAAATCATCTCTCAATTCTACAACCTTCCTTTAAACCAAATCAAAGTTATTTTAGGATAATTTTCCAGTCAACCCTCTCCCTAGCCCTGCCCCTTCCACATACACAATTGAGTGTTATAAATTCTTACTTTTTGAGGAAATGTGCCCTTTCCTGAGTTTGTTAGAAGAGCCCAATTGTTTTTAAGGAAGTTTTGTTATCTGTGGTATGAAGAACAGGGAAATAGACAGCTTTTAAGGAAAAGTCTTGATTTGGGGAAAAAACATCAAAAAAGAAAAAATTTTAGATTGAAACCTCAGAATTTTCCTAGGACAGTTTTTGTTTTGCTTTTTGGAAGGCAGTTGGTGTTAAGCAACTTGTCCAAAATCACATAGCTAGTAAATGTGTCGAGTTTCTGAGGCCAAATTTGAACTCAGGTCTTCCTGACTCCAGGGCTGGTGCTCTATTCACTGAGCCACCTAGCCACCCCCGTAGGACAGTTTTTCAGGAAAGGAAAAAGATGATCAGTTAAATTGTCCTGTGCTCCTTTTAGGATAGAATCTTTCCCTTGCCAGTTTTCCAGTTGCCTTTTCTTAAATGACTTGTCCTAGGTCAGAGAGAGAGACATAGAAAGTAGAAATAAAAGCCTCCATGCTTTCAGTTGTATTGGTGGACTATTTAAGCCAAATGTACCTGATCTGAGTCAACCTATCAGCTCAGGATTTAAAAGCCCAAAGCCCACTCATTTTTGAGGGTGCTCATGGGACTGAGTGAGGTTGTGAATGTGTTAAAAATAAATTTCTTGAAGAATTCAATGCTTAGTGACTGATTTTTTTCCCCCTTGGAATTTAAATGAGTGTTGTTGATGCTTTTGTCAGCAGTGCAGCTGCTAGTATAAGGTTTGTTCAGATTGGCAAAAGGTAAATCTTTTCATCTGAGGAGTCTGTCCTTATTTGTCTGAATTGCCTTTTATCATTATCTTCTTCATTGAAGACATTTGAACATTCTCATCTTCTCCCCTTACTCCCCCAAAAACTGGATGAAGGGTTTGCTTTCATGTAATAAAGTAGAGAAATAGGAAAACTTGGCAATTTCAGCAGCAATTATATTGCTTCATTGCAAATGCTAGCGATGCCCTTTCTTTGGGCACATGCCTGGTAGTATTGAACGTCGTAGGCATCAACCTGGAAGGGACTGCAGGAGCATCTGGTCTGAATTTCTCATTTTACAGATGAATAAACAACATAAACTCAAGTACTTAGGTTATATGCTGTAACATCCATCTTTTGCTCCCCCTATAATGTCTGGAATTAAGGAACATGAAGTGGAATAATGTCTTTTAGAAATAAAAGGAAAACATTTCCTTCTTTAAGGGAGCAAGTCTAGTAATATAAACTGAACATTTTCAAAACAGGGACAAAGGGGGAAAATATTTGCAAATAGGTTATGGGAAGAGTCCCGGAGATGATGATGGAAGAGCAGAACTTCCTATAAGTAGGAAAGGTGAAAGAAGGGTTTATTAATAGGTTGTCTTTTCATTTACTTAACAAAAAGCTTGAACATGTTTATGGAAAGGCCGCTGGGCTAGAAGCCAAGACAATGGAAATCTACTTCTGGCTCCAGTATGGGCAAGGCTACATGCTCTATCTGTGCTTTACTTTCCTCATGGAAATATAATATCTCACAAGATATTGTTTAGATTGAATTCATTTGGTTATATTAATACTTTGAGATGAAATGGGCTTGTTTTGTAAATACTAATATGAACCTTTAAAATGTATCTCATAAGGTTGGATTTCTTTCCCTTGCAGGTTATACAGTTGTCTCAAGCGACTTATTCTGGGTCAAAGAGAGACATAGAAAGTAGAAATACAAGCCTGCCTACTTTCAGTTTTTGTATTGGTAGATCATTCAAGTCAAATATACCAGATCTGAGTCAACTAATTAACAGCTCAACATTTATTAAACACTTGATGGCTGTCATTGTGTGTTGTATTATATAAAGGTGTGACAGGCCTCACCCTCAAGGAACTTGCCTCCTACTAGAAGGAAACAGCATGGTCACAGAAAAATGAAAACAGGATATATGCAAAATGAATACAGGTTGCCATAAATAGGAGAATCATTAACACCTTGAACAATCAGGAAAAAGCTTCTCAAAGGAGATGGTTTTCTTATGCTGTTCTGCCTTTCGTCCTGTATAAGAACTTGATCTGAACCTTGAAGGGAGGCAGTGATTTGTCAACAAGCATTTATTAAGCAGCAGTCATGACTGATTGGTATCTGTGCAAGGCCAAATAGCAAGTAGACCTTTGAGTACAAGTAACCCTAGATACACGTGAAAAAATATTGTATCCCATCTAAGCCACACGAGAGAAAATCATATAAAAAAGAAAACAAAACTATGGGAATTATAAAGCAAACCAAAAACCAAAAAGCAAAACCAAGCATGTATTAAGCACCATGGCAAGTGCTGGGAATGCAAATACAAACCAACAAAAAAGTCTGGATCTGCCCTCTGGCTTACATTCTGGTAGCAGAAGATAACACATACAATGGTGGCTGAAAAGTGGGGGAGGAGAGTGGAGTTACCTGAAACTGGAGAATGATGGAAGGCTAGGCTGGGTTCTTTCCCAAATGAAGGTTCTAGGAAGAACTCACCAGTGGGAGAAGGACCATGCAGGAGCATTATGGCATGATCCAAAGAATCAGGGTTGGCTCATTCTGCACCTTTGCCCAAAATGGAGCTTGTGGAAACAACTCATCCATGGAAGAAGGAGCCCGGGAATAGAGTAAGATGACATCTGAAGTAAGGGGTTATCAGGGACAGGAATGAGGAGGCACGCCATTGTAGACAGGGAGGGAGCTTACAGAAAGGCATGGGGGTAAGAAATGGAACCTTATAGGCCAGTTGGGCTTGGACCATAGAGGACATGAGGACAAATAATGTGTAAGCAACCTAGAGAAATGGTCTAGACCAGGATTGTGAAGGTCTGACAAATGAACACGTTTTTATTTTCTCCTGAAGTCAGTGGAGAACCATCGAAACTTTTTCTTTTTTTTTTCTGCTTTTTTGGAGGCAATCGGGGTTAAGTAACTCGCCCAAGGTTACACGGCTAGGTTTTTTTTGGGGGAAGGGGGGTGTTAAATATCTGAGGTTGGAACTGAATTCGGGTCCTCACTTTACTCACTGCGCCACCTAGCAGCCCCATCACCGAAACTGCTTGAGCAGAGGAAGGGACATGGTCAAGCAGCGCCTGGACCCTATACTTTAGGAATATTGATTTGGCATTTGTGTGAAAGATGGATTGTTGTGGGGAGAGATAAAGAGAGGAAAGTCAATTAGGAGATTTTGAGAGTAGTCTAGGCCAGAGCCGAATATAGTATGGACTAGGGTTATGGTGAAATAGATAAGGAAAAATGTTGAAGTGGTATTGAAAAGATTTGGTAACTGATTAGATATGGGAGTAGGGATAAGAAAGAAGCATTTGAATATGAAATTCCATAAAGAAAACATTGTAGATCAACAGCCATGTTAAAAAAAATGTTCCCAATCATTAATAATAGAAATGACAATTAAAACAGCTGTGAGCACTGCAAGTAAGAGCACCAGCTCCAGTGTTCGGGATGACATGTGGATCAAATCCGGGCTCAGACACTTATTACCCACCCAGAAACATCTGGCCGTGTAACCTTGAGCAAGTTACTTAACCCCGATTGCTTTAAAAAAAAAAACAGCTGTGAAGTTCTGTCTCAGATGATGATGGTAGAGACAAAAAAGGAAAATGGTGGCTATTAGGTTGAGAAGACAGGCACATCCCTCAGTGCACTGTTGGTGGAGCTGTGAATTATTCCAGCCTTTCTGGAATGCAACTTGGAATGGTACTCTAAATGTTACTAAATTAAACATACCCCTTGCCCCAATGATACTGCTACTCAGCCTACATCCCAGATAGATTAAAGAAGGAAAACATTTTTTTACATGGCTAGTGTAGAAATTATGTAGTCATGGTGGGAGAAGGATTACTATCAGTATTATGCATTAGGGAAACCTTAGTTGATTCAGCTGAGTAAAACTTCCCTCACTGAATTGTCCATGGTGGTCTGCCAGCTAGTCAGAAGCTCCAGAGCCCCTGAAGTTCTGCATGACTATTTTATTTAGGTAATGACGATGTCAACAGCCTGAGCTAGTTATGTCTCCAAATGGCTTCAAGGAAAAACTAGCCTTGAGGGGTGGGTGGGTAGGAGGTGAGAGGGTGGTAGAGATTAAAATAGGACTCCCATCACAATGAATGTGTTATTTGTTGTTTTGTTTGTTTGTTTTGCTTGATTACACATACTTATTACAGGGTAGGATTCTTTTTTTTAAATTGCGACTGTCATGGACAGAGGGACTAGTCATAGAGATGCCAAAAAAGAAAAGGTCAGTGTAGCATTTAAAAAACATGCACAATGTTCACAGATAAGCTGGAGGACTTTGAAATTAATGGGTTGAATTTATTGTATTAGTTTTTTTTAATTTATGGTTTCATGTAAAATTTTCTTTGTTCTGTTAATGTGGAAATGCTCATTTTTTTTTATGAGATGTCAACTACAGAGCAAAAACAAACAATAATAACAAAAACCTGTTTGTCCTTCATTCTCAAAAAGGACCATCACATCAGGGAGATGATGCAATGAAAGCAAGTGAATTGGATTTAAGTGAGGGAGGGCCATGCAAAGTCACCAACCTCACTTTCCTCACTGCTGAAGAGAGTTATATTCGTTGAATGCTTGCCTTGCAATCTACGTAGCGAGAAGCTTGGGTGTGAATGGTTTGTCTTCCAAGAGTTTGTAATCTAAGTTGGATAGCACTGTGTGAGCTTTCGATATGGAATAAAATAATGATTAGATATCAATTAAAGCCGTTTGAGTTTGGTGTTATCCTGCTGACATAACTGAGGGAGCTATTCACAATTGGTGTTTATGAGTGATAACATAATTTCTTTTTTGTTCTTGTTTCCTTTTTGGGTTTTTTTTGCCTTGTAGAGGCAGTTGGGGTTAAGTGACTTGCCCAAGGTCACAGGGCTAGTAAATGTTAGATGACTGAGGCTGATTTTGAACTCAGGTCCTCCTGACTCCAGGGTTGGTGCTCTACTCACTTCACCACCTAGCCACCCAACAAAATTTCTTTAAAAAAAAAAAAAGGAAGAGAAATATTGGTCTCAAGCACACCTGATGTATATTTTACATATCATATCGTATTATATTTGAATTTTGAAATAATAATTACTGCCTCTTGGATTCCCTGGGCTCCTCCAAGATGACTCTAAAAGTCCATCTTTTACAAGAGTCCTTTCCCAAGTGTAAGAAACGTTGAAGTGGATGGTTTCATAAAAACACGGGAAGACTTGTATAAACTGATGCAAATGAAGTGAACAGAAGCAGAAGAATAATTTATACAATAACAAAAACAATGTAAAGACAACTTTGAAAAATTTAGGAACTTTTATGCACACAGTGACCAACCATGATTCCAGAGGACTGCTGATGAAGCATATTATCCACCTCCATGAATATGCAAATTAACTTTGCTTGACTATACATGTTTGTGGCAGGTTTGGGGTTTTGTTGCTTTTTTTAGTGGGGGGATGGCAGAGGGAGGTGAAAAGAGAACATGGACCTGAAAATAAAAATGATTTTTAAAAAAAGAGGCAACTAGGTGGCATAGTGAATAGAGCATGGGCCCTGGAGTCAGGAGGACCTGAGTTCAAATCCAGCCTCCAACACTTCACACTAGCTGTGTGACCTTGGACAAGTCACTTAACCCCAATTGCCCTGCCTTCCCCCCTCCAAAAAAAAAAGAGGTCATTTCTGATTCTCTCTTAATGCCAGTGCCTTCCCTCACTGATTTTCTATACTTTATCCTCTATATTGTCTTATGTTTTACATAGTTTACATGTTCTCTTATTCATTAGATTGTGATCTCCTTGAGAGTAGTGTCTTTCTTTTGCATTTTTTTTGTGTGTCCATGTATGTAGCATGGTAGGAACAGCTAAGCTAGGTGGTACAATGGATAGAACTCCAAGAGGACCTGAGTTCAAATCCAGCCACAGGAATTCACTAGCTGTGTGACCCTAGACAAGTCACTTAATCCTGTTTGTCACAGTTTCTTCATCTGTAAAATGAGCTGGAGAAGGAAATGGCAAGTTACTTCAGTATGGCTGCCAAGAAAACCCCAAATGGGGACAGAAAGAGTCAGACACAGCTGAAACACCAACTTAGCACAATATCTGCTTAGTAAATGCTTATTGATGAACTGAATGTGAGGTCATGTGTAGTAGGCTCACGAAAAAGCTCTTAGTTTCCTGAAAATGTGCAATTGGAGGTCTCAGAACTCCTGAGTCTAGGGTAAGATCATTAGAGAAATGTCCATATTCACATTGCTAATCATAGATGGAGAAAGGGGCAAAAAGAAGCTAGACTTTTTGCCCTGATCCCTAATATTCATTATGTTAGTCTGCCTAGGATTGTAAAGGGCTTTGACTCTGTGTGTTAAGAGGATTGGTGGAAGGAACAGGTCACACATATCCTAGAAAGAAGTGAAATCTGGGGGGGGTGGGGAGGGGAGGAGAGACATGATTGCCTTCTTCAAGGATCTGAAGGATTGACATAAAGAAGAGGCAAATAGGCTCCTCCTAGGCCCCAGAAAGCAGAAACTGAAGCACTGGGTGGAAGCTACATGATAGTGGCAAACTGAGACTTGCTGTCAGGAGGAGTTTCATACAGACTAGAGCTGACTCAAATTGGAATGAGCAGCCCTGAGGGGCAGATGAGCTCCCTCAAGCAGAGACTCAATGACCACTTACTTGTGGGGTTTGCCTTTCCTTGTATCTCCATCACTCAGCCCAGGGCTGGCATGTAGGAAGCACTTAATAAATGCTTCTTCTCTGACTCTATGGTCTGTCAAATTCGGTGATGATTAGTATATTTTATAAATGGGTCACTATTTGTAATGATTGGCAGCCAGGTGACACAATGGATAGAGCTCCAGGGCCTGGAGTTAGAAAGACCTGAGTTCTAATGCAGCCTCAGATACTTAATAGCTGTGTGACCATAGGCAAGTCACTTAACCTTGTTTGCCTCAGTTCCTTATCTGTAAAATGATCTGGAGAAGGAAATTACAAAACACTCCAGCATCTTTGCCAAGAAAATCCTGAATGGGATCATGAAAAGTCAGACAACTGGAACGGCTGAACAACAGCAATTCATAATGATTAAGAAGGAGTTACCTTTTCCTGCTTTGTTGACAAATTGTAACCCTAGGATCAGAAGTTTAGGGTTGGAAGGGATCTTTGATCCTTAATAGATACCTGGAACCCTGTATTTGTTAAAGTACTGGAAAGGGTGTGAGATTTACCAAAGATAAACACACATTCCAGGAAGACACAATTGTCTGTACTACTGTCTGTATGCAATCAAGTCATTTATCTGACTTCTTACACCTGACTCCCCTCCAGGGGCTACACCCTTCAGTGACAATGGCTCCTTGCTCTTTCTCATCCACAATGCTCCATCTTCTGAATCTGAGAATTTTATTGGATTGTTCTTCCTGCCAGGAACTGCCTCCCCCCCCTCCAGATAGATAGATAGATAGACAGACAGATAGATAGATAGATAGACATACACACACATATAATAATACAGATATACACACATATGATAATACAGGTGCACACATATACATACACACATGTAGATATACATGTGTACATATAATAATATAGATATACATACACATAACAATATAGATACACACATGCATATACACATACACACATAACAATACAGATACATAGATACACCTATAACATAGATACACATATATGCATACATACAGTAATACAGATACACATATACATACACACATATACATACACACACATACATACATACAATAATACAGATACACACATATACATACACACACATATACATACACACACATACATACACACACATACATACATACACACATCTTTGCTTCCTGATTTTCTTGGTTTCCTTCAAGTCTCAGCTAAAGTCTCGTGTTCTTCAAGAAAATCTTTGCAGTGCTCTTTAATCTTAATGTTTTCCCTTTGAGACTTGTTGATTAGCCATTTTTTAATCGTGCCTGACTGTTCATGACCGCATTTGGGGTTTTCTTGGCAAAGATACTGGAGTGGTTTGTCATTTCCTTCTCCAGATCATTTTATTGATGAGGAAAGTGACAGAGTTAAGCTAGTCAGTGTCTGAGGCCAGATTTGAACTCGGGAGGATGGGTCTTCCTGACTCTAGGGCCAGTGCTCTATCCACTGTGCCACCTGGCTGTCCCTTTGAGATTACTGCTCACTTTATCCTGTTTACATCTTCTCCCCTGTTAGACTATGACTGTTTTGTTTGGTTTTTTTTACCTTTCTTTATATTCTTAGCATTTAACAGTATACTTGACACATAGTAGGAGCTTAGTGCATGCTGATTGATTAATTGACACTTTGTAGTCAGTTGATATTTTTTTTGAGATTTTTAGTTCATTAGCAACCTAAGCATAGAGTGAGCCACTTCCCCTCCTCACTTACAAATGAGCCCTACCCACACCTTTCTTTTTTTAGCACACCTTTTTACCAAAGTTCTTATTTCCTATAAATCTGGACCAAAGACTAGATTCTGGGAAAAGGTGAAGCCATTGGGTTGACATTCATTCACTGAGGCCAAATTGGAATTTCTTTTTTACAAAGTTGTCCTTGATCCTCCATCAATAGACTGATTCTTCTAGCATGACAACTAATCCAACTTGAAAGACTCGTCAGAAGCAAGATGTTATTAATATTATCATAGAGGTTTTGTTTCCAGTTAGGTGTAACTTACAAAACATACGCCTATATAGTGTTCCTTAAGCCTGATTATAACAGGAGCTATGGAGGTATAATTATAGAAGTACTAGGAATGGAATTAAAACAGGCTATTGTCCTTAACCTCTTCACAAAGAAAGATGCAGTCTGGATTTAAAAACAGCAATTCCATTTTCCCTTTTCCCTTTTGTTATTTGTCATAAAAGTGAATTGCTGTGACTCATCATGATAAACATTTTGGAAAGAAAAGCATTTTGGGAATACTCAAAAGCCAATGCTTGGGGATGGTATCTATTGTAATGTTCCACCCTCTCGTTCACTTTGTTTCTGAGTTTTCTATATCCATTCATAATGACTAGCTCATGAGCTGAATGAAGACTAATTTGCCAACCTAAATCTGTTTTATTACCAATGGGTCATAAATAGTTCTCCTTCTGTCTTAATTATACAAACATTTTCTATTTTTTAAATTCATTTTTAGTTTTCAACACTCACTTTTACAAGAGTTTGAGTTCTAATCTTTCCCCCTCCCCAAAATAGCACGCAGTCTAATATAGGCTATTCATGTACAATCATATTAAACATATTTCTACATTAGTCATGTTGTGAATGAATCGGAACAAAAAGGAAAAACCATGAGAAAGAGAAAACAAAAAAAAGAAAGAAAATAGTATGCTTCCATCTGCATTCAGACTCCATAGCTCTTTCTCTGGATGTGGATAGCATTTTCCACATGGAGCTTTAAAATCCTTGACTCGATTTTACTTACATTTTCTAAGCCAGAAATAAATTAATACAAAGGGGAGAAATAGTTGTGTATATACAATATAGGTTGTTCCAAAGGCTTAGTGCAGTTTTAAACAATTAAAACTCAAGTTGATTTGCATGTTGTCTTTCAGTTGTGCCCAACCCTTTGTGACCCCTTTTGGAGTTTTCTTGGCAAAGGTACAGGGATGGTTTGATATTTCCTTCTCCAACCCATTTTACAGAGGAAACTGAGGCAGACAGAGTTAAGTGACTTTTCCAGGGTCACATAGCTAGTATATATCTGAGGTCAGACTTGAACTCAGTCTTCCTGAGTGCTTTGTCCCCTACACCACCTCGTTGTCCCAAGTTTGCTTGCATATCCTTCTTCATGTTCTCTGGTTTGTCTGCCTTAGGGTTATTCTTTTGTTAATGTTTTCATTGAAGGGTTGCAAGAGCAAGTAAATATAAAAGTGGAAAATGGGATGAAAATGGACAAAATGGAGTTCCTTGTGGTCATACTAGAGAGTGTGGGCCAGACCCAAAGAGTAATCCTTAAATGGTGGGTGTCAGTGAAAGGGGGAATAAGAGGAACAGAACTGTAAGTGGAATGCCCCGTTCATCTGTATTTGGCTCTGTGCTGTTTAACATTTTTATGAATGATTTGGATAAAAGCAAAGGTTGTGTGCTTATCAAATTTCAGATGACACAAATCTGATGGGAATAACTAACATGCCAAGTGACAGTCTGTATCTAAAAAAAAAATGGACTGAGTCTAATAAGATGGAATTTGATAGGGATAAATGTAAAGTCACATATGGTACATAGGTTCCCCAAATCATCTTTACAAGTGCATATAGAGGAAGGCATAAATATGTAGAAGTTTGAAAAAGATCTAATGATGGGGTGGCTAGGTGGCAAAGTGAATAGAGCACCAGCCCTGGAGTCAGGAGGACCTGAGTTCAAATACAGCCTCAGACACTTAACACAAAAAAAACTAGCTATGTGACCTTGGGCAAGTCATTTAACCCTTCCCCCCTTCAAAAAGCAAAAAAATAAAATTAAAAAAAAAACTCATGATTTGGGTGAATTATAAATTAAATATGATTCAACAATAACAGTGTGAGTGTCATAACCAAAAAAATTAGTACAATCTTAGACTGCATTAAACACTAGAAGGACTGGACTTTAAGAATACTTTTTTTTTTGCTTTTTTGAGGCAATTGGGGTTAAGTGACTTGCCCAAGGTCACATGGCTAGTATTTGTGTTAAGTGTCAGAGGTCATATTTGAACTCAGGTCCTCCTGACTCCAGGGCTGGTGCTCTATTCACTGAGCCACTTAGCTGCCCCTATTTAAGAATACTTTGAAGGACCAACTGGTATCAGTTGACCAATACATATTTTTTTCATCCACAATACAAAGAAAATAAAAATGGATGAAAATTTTTATTTCAAAGGGAAAGTGTAATAAAATACTTTGTATCAATTGACATGCATGGCTAATCCTTAAAGTTTTAGAAGAGAGATGGTCTCCAGGACAAGAAAGGTAATAATCCTGCTGTACTCTGTCCTGGTCAGATCATAGAAAGAGTCTGATGTTCAGTTTTGCACTCCATATTTTAAAGAAGGGAATTAACAAGATGGAGAAAATGTAGAAAAAAACAACCACGGTAGTGAGGGGTCTGAACAGCAGGTCATAGGAGAATTGTTTGAAGGAACTAATGTAGCCTGAAGAAGAAAAGATTTGGGAGAGACGGCATGGCTGCCAAAAAAATTTTAAGGCAATTTTAAGCTACCAAGATTTAAAATTTCTCTTAGACTTTTGGAATACCTTGTATATAAAGAGTTTTAGGGGGAGAGAAGAATTCGTTCTGTTCTTTTTGGTTCCAGAAAGCTGAACAAAGAGTAATTGGCAAAAATAGGAGAGGCAGATTTCCAGAACCATGTCAGGAAAAGTCTGCCTGTGTGACCTTGGGCAAGTTCTTTACCTCTCATTGACCCAGGCAACGTGCTAGGATTATAAATTGCAAAGAAGTTGCTGACATTCATTAATAGAGAAAGTTCTTCACCAGGAGCTCTCTCCTCTAATAAAATTATAGGTCTGTTTTAAAAAAAATTTGTATGTACCTTCTGTTGCAAGACACTATGATAGGTTCTGGTAATCTAAAGACCTTGCTTTCAAAAAATCCTCCTGAATTCATACTTTGTTGCTTCTCAGCATTGGAGGCTGCAATGAATGCACAATCATCGTCGAACACCCACTCTCCCTCCACTTTAGTCTCAGCTTGTAGCCTTTTCAAGTTATAGTTTGCCATCAGTACAGTAGCTAACCTTGATGCTGTTTTCCTCAGAGGCTCAGATAAAGCAGTGTGGATTGATTCTCTGCTGCTTGTGCTAATTTTGGCCTGACAGTTAACACCAAAAAAAATCAGAGATTCTCCACCAGCCAGCACTGTACCATCCATATGTGGAACTATAGGTTATAGTAAATGGAAAAATTTTGACTGCTGTGGATAAGTTTACTTACCTTAGCATTGTGATTTCCATGGATTTCCAACATAGATAATGAGGTTGACACGCATGACCAGGGCCAGCTCAGCATTTAGGAGAGTCCGAAGGAAAGTGGGAGAGAAGAGGTATTGGGCTACCTACCAAACTGAAGATCTACAGAACCATTGTGCTCACATTATTGTTGTATGCTTGTGAAACCTAGACAGTATGCTAGTGCCCTGCCAGGAAACTGAATTGCTTCCATCTAAATTGTCTTAGGAAAATTCTGAAGATCACCCGGGGAAACAGGATACTGTACATAGGTCCTCAGTCTTGAGCTGAACTGCCAAGCATTCAAACTCTGCTGCAGTGAGTGCAACTCTGAAGGGCTGCCCACATTCGTTGAATGCCAAATGTAGGATTACCCAAAAGGCTATTTTACAGAGAGCTCACACACAGAGGTCAGAAGAAGCACACAAGGACACTTTCAAGGTCTCTCTGAAGAACTTTAGTATCAGTTGTGAGGCATGGGAGACATTGGCATAGGACTATATTAAAGCAAGACATGCCAACCATCAAAGAAGGCGCTGTGCTCTATGTGCAAAGCAGAATTACAGTAGCACAAAGGAAATGTGAGATGCACAAATCTAGAAACATCTCCATCCCAAATGTTCAAATGGACTATTTGTGCCCAACCTGTGGTAGAGCCTTCTGAGCTCATTTGGATGGATCCGCCAGCAGAACATACTATACCCTGACCCCAACATCATGATGTCATTTGTCCTCTTTAAGTATGAAGGTTGAATAGCAACAGTCTCCTGGAGGTAGGAAGGAGGATATTATATGTATATAAATATCATACAAGGAAAAAGGTGGTTGAGCCTTGAAGGAAAACAAGAATTACAAGGGGGGGAGACAACCAGTGAAATAGATGGAGTTGAAAGATGTCATACTGCATTTCAAAACCAGGTAGAGTCAGCTCTCTAGTGAATTAACAAGGCTTCTCTGGTCGCTGATGTGGACTATGTTTTAAACATAAAAGTGAAATCTGTCAGTATGGCCTAGGACTGACTATACATAATATTCTAACAATGTAATGAAAGAGAATAGTTCTTAATTAAAGTAATAATTTAATGTAAAATGGATGATAATTTCATCCCAGGAGTCTTCAAAATTTAAATTGCTAACTATTTTCTCTGCTGAAACAGAGTAATTAACCATTCTGTTATTAGAATGAGTGTCAATCTAGTATTCGTGTATAGAATGCTCACCTTAGAATTGTTGTTCAGTCATTTTCAGTCTTACTCTTCATGACTCTATTTGGGGTTTTCTTAGCAAAGATACTGGAGTGGTTTGCCATTTCCTTCTCTAGCTCATTTTACATATGAGGAATCTGAGGCAAACAAGTTTAAGTGACTCGTCCAGGGTCACACACTTCGTAAATGACACTAGATTTGAACTCACTGCCTCCAGGCCCAGAACTCCATCCACTGCCACCTCACTGTGCCTAGAGTTAGTCATTCTAATCACCTAGCTTTAGAATGAGCAAGATTCCAAGTTCAATTGTGGTTCTAGTTCAAGTTTGACCTCTGACATCAGTAGATCTAGTCACTTTAATCTGTCTGAGTCCCAGGTTCTCTTGAACATTTTTTGGACAAGATGCCAGTTTGTATTACTGGAGAGAAATTCCAAACCAGAAAATTTCCCACAGTGATGAAAAGATAGGTATGGATGAAATTATTCAGGACAAACTGGGATTGGATTAGTCAAAAGTCATCCTTATTCAGTTGTTTAGCCATAAATTTGTCATGATTCTTCAAATAATATCATAACTTTGGAAAGAAACTATTTATTGGCACCCAACATTTCCAATAAATTTTTAATGTGTTTATTCACATATTGCTCAGGCCCAGGCACCTGCTCTCCAAGCATATCATATTCAAATCTTTATTAAAAGAGCATGTGCTTGAGATTTTAATTTCCTTAACACAATTTGTATCTTTTATAATTTGAAGGCTGTTTTTTCCCAATCAAATATGAAAGGCACTTTATAATAATAGAATTCTCTGTAGACATGAAATATTAGTCACTGTCATGAACAGGATATTTTTTTAACTATACCTATGGAAAAAATCAGTCTATGGTGATGAAGCAAAGGTAAGGGAAAACTGATCCGTGTCCCCTTTCCCTATTTAAGACAGACTAGGAACTTCCTTGAAGTTAGTGTCAGAAAGGTTCTATTTCCCTGATGCCTGGAACCTCCTGTACCTGATGATATATATGGGAGGGGCATGGAAGACATCAGGAGACAGGTGGACCTTAGAGAAATTTCATGGATTTTTGCTGCTTCCCCAAATTTGCTTGCTCTTTAGTGGTTTGTACATTCAAAATTAACATACGCCCACTAAAAATCTCTTCAGTTCCTTGACAGTTTATATTAAAGCTGTTATAAATTTGTGAAACTTATGATGTCTCCCTGCCAGATGGGGTTTTTATAATTTGGGATGGGTCAATAACATAAAATGGAGAGTCTATCTCAAGAAAGCTGATCTAACAATAGTTATTTTTATTTTTTAAAGCAATCGGGGTTAAGTAACTTGCTCAAGGTTACACGGCCAGTTATTTCTGGGTGTGGTGCTAAGTATCAGAGCCCGGATTCAATCCCAGGTCATCCCAACTCTGGGACCAGTGCTCTTACTCACTGAGTCACCTGCCTGCCCCAAATAGTTATTTTTTTTAAAAGAATTTTACTGTGCCCAAAGGGCTATCACATTTGCTCCAACAATTCCACTACTAGGTCTGTATCCCAAAGAGATTATGAAAAAAGGAAAAGGATCCATATGTACATTATGTACAAAAATGTTTATAGCGGCTCTTTTTGTGTTGGCAAAGGAAATTGTGGGGATGCCCATCAGTTGAGGAATGACTGAATAAGTTGTGTTATTTGAATGTAATGGAATACTAGTGTGCTATAAGAAATGATGAGTAGGCAGATTTCAGAAAAACCTGGATTTACATGAATTGATGCAAAGTGAAGTGAGCAGAACCAGGAGAACGTTGTACGCAGTAACAGTAACATTGTGTGATGACCAACTTTGATAGACTTATCTCTTCGCAGCAATACAAGGATCTAAGTTGCAAAAAGACTCATGATGGAAAACACTATCCAAACCCAGGGAAAGAACTATGGAGTCTGCATGCAAATTGAAGCATATTATTTTCTCTTTTGTTTTTGTTTTTTCTTTCTCATGGTTTTCCCCTTCTGTTCTGATCTTCTTTCACAACATGAATAATGTGGAAGCATGTTTAATATGATTAGACATGTATAGCCTGTATCAGATTGCTTGCCATCTTGGAGAGGGAGAAGGGGAAGGAGAGAAAAACTTTGGAACTCAAAATCCTATAAAAGTGAATGTTGAAAACTATGTGTACATGTAATTTGAAAAAAAAAATTATTTTTTGGCTTTTTGGAGGTCAGTTGGAGTTAAGTGACTTGCCCAAGGTCACATGGCTAGTATTTGTGTTAAGTGTCTGAGGCCAGATTTGAACTCAGGACCTCCTGGTGCTCTATTCACTAAAATAATAGACTGGTGCTCTATTCACTATAAATAAAATATTATTAAGTGGAAAAATAAAATAATAAGAGTTTCATTCATGCCTTTTTTGACTAACCAAGCTTTTATTATGCTCTTACTGTGTGCCAGGCACTGTGCCAGCTTCTGGGCTTACACATACCCAGACAAAAGCGTCTTTGCCTTGAAGGAATTTACATTCTAATGAGAGAGAAAACACGTGCACACAAATTAGATAAAAGACATAAAATAGATGTGAGGTGACATTGGAGGGGAAGGTACCCGAAGCCTGGGGTTGTAGGAAAGATACCAAAGCAAGTGCTTAGATTGTGTCAAGAGGGAAATGAGGGACATTCAAGTGAGCATCTCAGATGCAGAGGACAACCAGTGGAAGGCACTGCAATGTCGATGTAGCGACCACGTGTGAAGAGCAGGATGAAGGCCAGGATGGCTATAACCTAGCATGGCAGGGGAATGTGTAACGAAACATGAAAGTTAGGAAGGGGCCAGGTTGTGAAGAGCATTCAGTATCAGAGGAATTTTTATTTGGTCTTGATGCTAATAGGAATCCCCTGGTGTTTACTGAGTAGGAAGTTATGTGGTCCCATTTATACTTCAGGAAAATCCCTTTGGCAATTCTGATCATAGGGTCAGAGATTTTTGGAGCTGGAAATGATCAAAAGAGGCATATAGTTCAACTCCTTTATTTTACAGGTGAGAAAACTGAGGCATTATGAAATTAGGTGACTTGTCCAAGGTCACAGCTAGTGTTTGTGGTAAGATTTGAGCCTAGGTCATATTTCCTGTTAATGTATGCTCCCTGAAAATTTCTTCTTCCCCCATTGATGATATGGTTACCTGTGGTAGCATATATACATTTATGTAATGCATGCATATATATATATATATATATATATTTTTTAAATTAAATAGCTTTTGTCCCCTAAATAATACATCCTTTAGTTTGCTGGTAAAAGAAACATAGGAGTGTCGGATCATGAGTTAATGGATAGAGTAATTGATGACCCACACCTACAATATATCTCAAACCTGGCAGTGCGTGCAAGGGGCCCATGTATGAGGAAAGGACTGGTGCTGTGGCAATATTTTTCACCAGTGAGGGGACTGAGGCTTAGAGAGGTTGAGTGACTTACCCAAGGTCTCGCAGAAAATAGCCATCAGAACCAATTTAAACTCAGATTTCTCAACTTCAAGTCCATCACTCTTTCAACTATTCCATGTTACCATAACCCATGTTAAACATTGTAGATGGTTCATCTCACAATGATTTCCCAACTGTGAAACTACATGAAAATCCTACTACGCCCAAATTTACACTTTTAAGTGATTCAACCCGTTCTTACCACACAACACGATGATGTTTTCTTTCTCATATGTTTTTAAAAAATGAATTTCAGAATGTACAGGATGTAATAATATTGGGTTATATTCAATATATAACAATTTGTAAGTATTTAAATAATGCTTAAATGTTTGCAAAGCACTTTACATATGTGAAATTATTTCATGTAGCATCTTCGTGAATTTCTCTCCTCCTACCCAACAAGTTGTCCCTTGGGTACAATGAATTAAGAGGGGAAAAAAATGTGGTTTAACAAAACTAGCTAACACATCATCTCCATCTGACGATCTATATGATATTCCACATCCATAGTCCCTTTCCTCTTCAAAAAGGAAGGGAGGTACATTTTCTCATATTGTCTTCACAGCTGATCTTGGTCGTTATAATTCCACAAAGTTCCATTGCATTGGGTTATTGGTTTATTATAGATGCTAGATGACATGAAGGATAGAGAATGTGATATAGAGTCAAGAAGACCTGAGTTCAAATTTGATCTCAGGCATTTATTAGCTTTGTGACCCTGGCAAGTCACTTAACTCTGTTTGCCCCAGTTTCCTCTGTAAAATGAGCAGGAGAAGGAAATGGCAAACTACTCCAGTATCTTTGCCATGAAAACCCCAAGTGGGGTCACAAAGAGTCACACATGTCTAAAATGACTGAAAAACAACAACAAAAAAAGAGGAAATAAGACACAGAAATAATTATTAATGTTCCAAAATCATATGAAGGTTTTAATAGCTTAAGGTTTTTTAAATTTTAGTAGCTCAAAAGTGCAGTAAGGCTTTTTGGAACACGTTGTGTGTGTGTGTATATAGATGTATACACTGGAGCCGGTGCTCTTACTCGCTGAGACACCTGGCTGCCCCTAAGCAATTGGGGTTTAGAAACTTGCTCGAGGTTACACGGCCAGGAGTTTCTGGTTGGGTAATAAGTGTCTGAGCCCGGATTCGATCCACATGTCATCCCGACACTGGAGCCAGTGCTCTTACTTGCTTGCTGTGCTACCTGGCCGTTCCAGTTTTAATTCTTTTATTTAAAATGTTTTTTACCCCCCCCCCCCAAATTATAGACTAAGCCCATAAACCTCTTCATCATTACAAAATTTTAGGTGATGTAAACAAGGAATTGCTTTTTATTCTTATTTTTTGTGTAAATTTGAACCTCTGATTGAGTGATATTTATAAGAATTTTATTATATTTTTTAAATTAATAATAGTATATATATATATATATTTTTTTTAAACATTTGATTTTAAAACTTTGAATTCCAGATTCATTCCGTTCCACCTTTACTGGGAAGATAAGCAATTAAGTATAGGTTGTACATGTGTAGACATGCAAAACATTATCATATTAGATATATTGTAAAAGACTGACTATATTTCCCTCCCTCCTATCCCACCTCCCACTTGTTCTATTCTCTTCTTTGATCCCGTCAAAAGTGAGTGCTTCCAACTTCCCTCCCCCCCAGCCTGTCCTCCCTTCTATCATCCCCCATCTCATCCCCTTCCCTCCTAGTCTCCTGTAGGGTGATACACTATTTAGTGTGTATGTATTCAATGAGAATAAGGTTTTGCCTTTTTGCCTTCCTATTCTTCCCCTCCATTGTAACCATTTTCCCTTGTGTCTTCTATATGAGATAGTTTACCCCATTCTGTCCCTCCCCATCTCCTCTCATTATATTCCTCTCTCACCTCTTAATTTCACCTTTTAAATATCATCCCTTCCTAGTAAATTGGTCTTGTGCCCCCTATGTATACCTGTAAACATATATATACACATTCACATATGTATTCATATGCCCACATGCCCTCCTATATGGATATATATATTTCTATTCCCTTCAACTATTCTCATACTGAGAAAAGTTTCATAAGTTACAATTATTGTTTTTCCATGCAGGAATGTAAATAGTTCAACTTTGATAAATTCCTTGTGATTTCTTTTCCCTGTTTACCTTCTTATGCTTCTCTTGCTTCTTGTATTTGAATGTCAAATTTCCTATTCAACTCTGGTTTCTTCATCAAGAATGCTTGAAAGTCCTTTATTCCACTGAATGACCATATTTTCCCTGGAAACAGGATACTCAGTTTTACTGGGTAGGTGATTCTTGGTTTTAATCCCAGCTCCTTTGACCTCCAGAATATCATATTCCAAGCCCTTTGATCCCTCAGTGTAGAAGCTGCCAGATCCTAAGTTATCCTGATTGTGTTTCCACAATATTCAAATTGTTTCTTCCCAGCTGCTTGTAATATTCTCTCCTTGATCTGAGAATTTCGGAACCTGGCTGTAATATTCCTAGGAGTTTTCTTTTTGGGATCTTTTTTAGGAGGTGATTGGTGGATTCTTTCAACCTCTTTTTTATCCTCTGGTTCTAAAATATCAGGGCAGTTTTCTTGAGAATTTCTTGGAGGATGATTTCTAGGTTCTTTCTTTGATCATGGCTTTCAGGTACTCCAATAATTTTAAAATTATCTTTCCTGGATCTATTTTCCAGGTCAGTGCTTTTTCCCATGAGATTTTTCCCATTGCCTTCTATTCTTTCATTTGTTTGGGTTGGTTTAACAGCTTTTTGATTTCTCATAAAGTCATTAGCTTCCATTTGCTCCAATCTAATTCTGAAGGAATGATTCTCCTCAGTGAGCTTTTGAGATTCTTTTTCCATCTGGCAAATTGGTTTTTTAAGGCATTCCTCTCCTCATTGCCTTTTTGAGCCTCTTTTGCCATTTGAGTTACTCTATTTTTTAAGGTATTATTTTCCTCAGTCAGATTGTTGACTCTCATTTCATAAGTTTATTGCATAATTCTCATTTCTCTTCCCAATTTTTCTTCCACTTCTCTTATTTGCTTCTTAAGGTCCTCTATGGCCTGTAACCACCTCGTATTTTTCTTTGAAGCTTTTGGTGCAGGAGTTCTGACTTCACTATCTTCTTCCTGTTCCATGCGTTGATCCTTTTTGTCCCCAAAATAGGAGTGTAAAGTTGGGTTGCTCTGTTTATTTTACTTCCTTTGCCTGCTCATGTTGCCACTCAGTCACTTGACCCCTGGGCTTTTTTGCCCCAGTGGGACTCTGTCACCAGACAGGGGAGCTTCTGTCCCAAATGCTGGGGTTTTCCCAGCCCCTGAACTATTAGTTGGGTGCCCTCTCTGAAGCCTCCACATGCTATGGCAAGCTGGTCACACACCCTAGGACCTCCACTAGGTGGACCACAATCCAGATCCAAGAGCAATCACCCCTCAGACTGGTTGCTTGGTTCCCCTACACCCTACAGGCCAGCAGCTGAAGCAGCCATGTGTGGCTGCAGTTGCAGGGCCAGGATGCCTCAGTGGCTTCTTGTCCTGGGGTCAAAAGCCAATGGACTCCCAACTACTGGATCCCAAAATCCACACTGCACTGACCTCTCATTTTGTCCTTAGCATCTATGTATTGATAATTCTGGACTGCCACAGCTGCTGGTGATCTGAAGTCCCTCTAGCTGTTGGTTGATTAGGCCTGCCCTGGTTCTAAAACCTTTGACTCCCAGAGCCCTGTTCTGGTCGATTCCTGCTTGCCTGCTGGGCTGTCCTCAGTGGGAGGTTAGCTTCTCTATGTCATTTTGTGTTTTTTGTAGCTCCAAAGTTTGTTTAGAGTCCCCTTTTACATGAATTGGGGGAGGTGGAAGCCAGAGCCCCACAGAGTACTCTTTCTACTCCACCATCTTGGCCATTCATTATAATTTTAGAAGTATAAGCTGTTATAATGGAAGTGAGGTGGACAGAACTAAAGTTAACTACAAACTGAACAACAGTAATAATGCTATCTTAGTTTTCTCATTATCCCCCTCCTTTCTTTTAAAAATAGATAGTTCCTGATTGCCAGCAGAATGAACAGGGAAAGAGACTCAGTAACTACAATTGAGGAGGACTCTCAGCCCAATGATGAAGTTGTTCCCTACAGTGATGATGAAACAGAGGATGAACTTGAAGATCAAGAGCCTGCAGTTGAACCAGAACAAAACCGTGTCAATAGAGAAGCAGAGGAAAATCAAGAGCCAGTAAGAAGAGGTAATGATACGAGGGAATGAGGTTTGCCCAGCAAATGGGTAAAAGCTGTAAACTTTTTAATGTTGTCTCCCGCATTCCAGCTATACTCTGGACTTAGACAAATTCCATCCAGTCCAGTCTACACTTGCCATGATTGTTTTTCCCTCACTTTTCTTCTGCCTCCTCAAGAGGCTGCTTTTGACCATTAGATTGTTAACTCCTTGAGGGCAGGACTGGATTGGAGTTTCATTTTCCTCTTTTTGTATGTCCAGCACTTAGTATAGTCTTCAGCACATAGAATACACTTAATTAATGTTTATTGATTGATTAAAAGTGGTTAGAGGAATTAAAGAGCACAAATTGGCCCTCAGGAGAATAGTAGTCTGTATTTACTAATAAGTAGTGCAGGAACATTATGATTTGGGTAAGCAGTCATGAGCCAAATAATCTCAAACAAAGTAACCAAATCCTACAAAATGAAGAAGAGTCAGGTGTAAAATGTTGAATTTGCAACTGCTTACTTTTTGCCAAAGGAAAAATATATAGACAGGTAAAAGAATGACAAAGATGTCTGATCGGCTTTGTTTACCGTTCATCTCTTTTCTGCCCATAGATTTATAAGATCTTGTGGTTATTTTTCATGCTTATCTAAGTCTTGCTCATTCAATTAAATCATAGGGTTCAGTTTCCAATCCTATCCCTGTTTTTAGGGTAACTTGAGTCAGTATGTGTATATACAATAAGCTCTTAGCAAAACTTGTTGAATGAATCAAAATGCTACAAAATTATAACTTATGTGATAGTTCTAAATTAACTATGGAATATTCAATATCAATCCTGTACACCAATTGTTCTTTCAACATTTAGCAAGGGTTTTAAAGTTTTTTTTATTTTCTTTAAAAAAAAAATTTGATGTTAGCTAATACAGAGAAGTCTGAAGTTGTGGGTTCAAATTTTTCTTAGAATTTTAAAAAAAGTCCTAATATCTATATGCTACATCTGACAAGGTCCAGCACACTCATTTTATACCTGTTGGTGTCAGTTGTCAGCTATAATCACACTCCACCAGAACTGTTGAATGGTATAAATTTATAGTGTCCTGGGGCAACTAGGTGGTGCAGTGAATAGAGCACCAGGTCTGGAGTCAGGAGGTCCTGAGTTCAAATGTGACCTCAGACACTTAACATTTACTAGCCCTGTGACCTTGGGCAAGTCACTTAACCACAATTGCCCTGCCTTCCCCGCTACAGAAAAGCAAAACAAAAAATTTATTGTGTCCTAAGACCTGTGACTTCTCTTTTCTTAGTGGCCCAATCTAGGGTTTTTCCCTACTATTTTTTTTCTTTCAATCAAAATGGCCCTTGAAAAGCATGCTGGATCAATAAAACAAAGATTATATGTGGTGACTAAGTGGAATTTATATCAAGAATACAGGGATGGCTTAACATAAGGAAAACTATAAACTGATTATATCAATAACAAAAATAGTAAAAATCATATGATTATATCAATAGATACAGAAATAGCTTTTGTTTTTGCTTCTCTTTTTTTGGAGGGGCAGTTGGGGTTAAGTGACTTGCCCAAGGTCACACAGCTAGTAAGTGTTAAGTGTCTGAGGCGGTATTTGAACTCATGTCCTACTGACTCCAGGGCTGGTGCTCTATTCACTGCACCACCTAGCTGCCCCAATAAAATTAATTAGCAAAAGGTAAAAAATATCAAAAGAATTAATGTAGTTTGGCAGAGCCAAGATGGCGGACTAGAAGCACAACCTTTCCTCTGCTCTGGCTTCCACCTTCCCCAATCCATGTAAAAAGGGGACTCTAAACAAACTTTGGAGCTGCAGAACCCAGAAAATTACACAGAGAAGCTAACCTCTCACTGAGGACAGCCCAACAGGCCAGCAGGAATCCAGCACAGCACTCTGAAAGCCAAGCCCAGCCCAGCCCCATGCCTAGGCTTTAGCCCTAGAGCAGGCCTGACCAGCCTCCTTCCAGAGGGACTCCAGATCAGCATCAGTGGCAGTTTCCAGATTTATCAACACATAGATGCGAAGGACAAAGTGAGAGGTCAGTGCAATCTGGACTTTGGGACCAGTAAGTGGGAGTGCATGGCTTTTACCCCTGGGGAGAGAAGCCACTGAGATGCCTGCACAGCCAGTCAGTGCCACGTAGCAGCTTCAGCTCCTGGCCTGCAGAGTGTAGGTGGACCAACCACCAGTCTGAGGGGTAATCGCTCTTGCTTTAACCTGCTTGGATTTGGATTGCAGTCTAGGGTGGAGGTCCTAGGGTGTGTGTCCAGCTTGCCAGAGCATGTGGAGACTCAGAGAGGTCACCCATCTAATATCTCCAGCATCTGAGAAAACCCCAGCATTTGGGACGAAAGCTCCCCTGTCTGGTGGCAGAGTGCTACTGTGGCAAAAAGCCCAAAAGTCAAGTAATTGAGTGGCAAAATAAGCAGGCAAAGGAAATAAAACAGACAGAAGATTCCAACATTACACTCCTATTTTGGGGACAAAAAAGATCAAAGCATGGAATAGGAGGAAGACAGTGAAGTCAGAACTCCTGCACCAAAAGCTTAAAAGGAAAATACGAGCTGGTTACAGGCCATAGAGGACCATAAGAAGCAGATAAGAGAAGTGGAGGAAAAATTGGGAAGAGAAATGAGAACAATGCAAGAAAATTATGAAATGAGAATCAACAGCCTGACTGAGGAAAATAATACCTTCAAAAAACAGACTGACTTAAATGGCAAAGGAGGTTCAAAAAGACAATGAGGAGAAGAATGCCTTAAAAAGCCGAATTTGCCAGATGGAAAAAGAATCTCAGAAGCTCAATGAGGAGAATCATTGCTTCAGAATTAGATTGGAGCAAATGGAAGCTAATGACTTTATGAGAAATCAAGATGCTGTCAAACAGATCCAAACAAATGAAAGAATAGAAGGCAATGTGAAATATCTCATGGGAAAAAGCACTGACCTGGAAAATAGATCTAGGAGATATAATTTAAAAATTATTGGACTACCTGAAAGCCATGACCAAAGTAAGAACCTAGAAATCATCTTCCAGGAAGTTCTCAAAGAAAACTGCCCTGATGTTTTAGAACCAGAGGGCAAAATAGAGGTTGAAAGAATCCACCGATCACCTCCTAAAAAAGATCCCAAAAAGAAAACTCCTAGGAATATTATATCCAGGTTCCAGAATTCCCAGATTAAGAAGAGAATATTACAAGCAGCCAGGAAGAAACAATTTGAACATTGTGGAAATACAATCAGAATAACCCAGGATCTGGCAGCTTCTACACTGAGGGATTGAAGGGCTTGGAATATGATATTCTGGAGGTCAAAGGAGCTGGGATTAAAACCAAGAGTCACCTACCCAGCAAAACTGAGTATCCTGTTTCCAGGGAAAATATGGTCATTCAGTGGAATAGAGGACTTTCAAGCATTCTTGATGAAAACAAACCAGAGTTGAATAGAAAATTTGATATTCAGATACAAGAAGCAAGAGAAGCATGAGAAGGTAAACAGGGAAAAGAAATCATAAGGAACTTATCAAAAATGAACTATTAACATTTCTACATGGAAAAACAATAATTGTAACTTATGAAACTTTTCTCAGTAGTTGAAGGGATTAGAAATATATATACATATGTCTATATATGAGGGTATATGGGCATATGGAGGGGAAGAATAAGAAGGCAAAAGGGAGTGGGTCAACCTTATTCCCATTGAATCTGGCTTGAGGAGGGAGTGAAATACACACTAAATAGGGTATCTCACCCTCCAGGAGAATAGGGGAGAAGGGGATGAGAGGGGGGATGATGGAAGGGAGGGCAGGTGGTAGTGGGGGGAGGGAATTTGGAAGCACCCAGTTTTGAAAAGGAATGGTATCAAAGTAGAGAATAGAACAAGTGGGAGGTGGGACAGAAGGGAGGGAAATATAGTCAGTCTTTTACAATATATCTAGTATGTTATTGTTTTGCATTAGCCACACATGTACAACCTATTCTAAACTGCTTATCTTCCCAGTAAGGGTGGGTGACAAGGAAGGAAGGGAATGAATCTGGAATTGAAAGTTTAAAAATAAAATATTCAAATATGTGTGTGTGTATTATATAAATATATACTATTATATATTATTACGTATTACATATACATATATATGTATATAATATGTATTATATATTATACATATATATACTATTATTAATACCATCTTACGTGTAATTGGGAAATAAGATATACAGGCACTGAGGCATAGAGATCTACTGGAGAAGTTGAAATGGGTATGGGAGAAAATATGGGAGAGAGCAGATTGGAGGAGGGGATATCCTGTGGGACTGCTATTTTGGGCCGGTGGGTAGGGGAAAAATGGGGAGAAAATTTGTAACTCAAAATCTGGCAGAAATGAATGATGTAAATCAGAAGTTAATAAAGCATTAAAAAAAAAGAATTAATGTAAAGGAAGGAGGTTTAGTAGTACCAAATCGTAAACTATATTATAAGGCAGTAATAGCAAAACTATCTGGTACTGGAAAAGAAAATGGTAAACCACTCCAGTATCTTTGCTTAAGAAAGCCCCAAATGGAGTTATGAACAATTGGATATAACTGAAAATGACTGAACAACAGAATTCCTCATTGGGTTTCCTATATCAGTGAAATCACAGGTCTAATCCCTATCTTTATGAAATTTAGAGTCAGTATACATTTCCAGCATATATTAGATGTCCTATAGACATCCCAAAGTCATTGTGTCTACTATAAAGAACTAGTTATCTTTCCCACTAAAGCCTCCCCTCTCCCCAACTTCCCTATTACTGTCAAAGGAACCACTGTACTCTGGGTTATCCATGTTTATCAGTCAAACTTACCTTAAAAATCCACCTCTTTATATCTACCTTCTGTATGTTCCTTTCTCTTTATTCACACAGCCATAACTCTAGTGCAAGACTGGACTATTGCCTTCTTTTAAAAAAAAATACTATTTTATTTTTCCCAAATTACATGAAAAAACAATTTGCAACATTCATTTTAAAAATTAAATTCCCAATTCTCTCCTTCCCTCCCCATCCCTCTTATTGAGAAGATTACTAATTTGATAAAGGTTATATATGTGTCATCATTGCAGTAGCCTTCTGATTGGTCTTCCTGACTCAGGTTCTTCCCCATTCCAGTCTGTCCTACCCTCATCTGCCAAAATGGTTTTTCTAAAATGTGGATGTGACCTTGTCACTCCCTTGCTCAATGAGTTTCCATGACTCCCCTGTTACCTCTAAGATCAAATATAAACTCTTTTGGGGGGCATTTAAAACTTTATAACTAGAATATTTCCTACCTTTTTGGGTTTCTTGCACTTTATGCAATTCCATTCACTTTACATTTCAGAAATACCAACCTGCTTGTAGTTTCTCCAATTGGAACAAGACTCTCCATTCTGAGTCTCTATGTCTTTGTACTAATTATCTCCTCATCTTCATCTCTTCCTCTCCACCTCTTGGTTTCTTTGGTTCCCTTCAAGTCTCATCTATTCCAGGATGCCTTTTCCGTCCCACCACATGCTAATGCCTTCCTTTTTGAGACTGCCTTCCATTTACTCTGGAAATACGGTGGGTCCAGAGTCAGGAAGACAAGTTCAAATCCAGTCTCCTACACATTCTGTTGTTTACACGATGTCTCCCGCCATTAGAATATATACCTTGAGAGCAGAAATTGTGTTTTTCCCTTTCTTTGTATGCCCAGTGATTTATTTGGCATATTTTCATTGTTGTTGACTTGTTTCGTGTTCAACTAAACACAGTAAATTTGTGTTGACTGGCTGAAGAAGCTTTAGATTTGGATTCTTAGGACCTGGACCCTGTTACTTTGTCTTTAATGACCTTAAACTGATCAAGCTTGATGGACCTTAGTTTCCTCATCTGTAAAATGAGGGGATGAGACTAAATGTTCTCTTAGGTCCCTTCCAGCTTTTAGAGCTATGATCCTATCTACCATGTAACTATACTGCATCTGCCATAAAGTGCTAAGAATCCATAAGGCATTTATTTCCCTATTTGGCTTCAGTTTCCCCTCTGCATTTTGCTGTACATGGCAGCTTCCCCTCATTCGTTACTCTCCATCACTTTTTTTTTTGCTTTTTTGGGGGGAAAGGTAGGGAAATTGGGGTTAAGTGACTTGCTGAAGGTCACACGGCTAGTTTTTGTGTTGTGTCTGTGGTTGGATTTGAACTCAGGTCCTCCTGACTTCAGGGCCAGTGCTCTATTCACTGCGCCACCTAGCCACCCCTCCATCACCTTATTGAGGCTACTGAAAACCATAAAACAAATCTGTGGGTATTTTTCTTCTAATTATTAATTTCATTAATAATTATTATTAAGCCAAGCAGTATGCTTTCAGTTATGTGTTATTTTAAAGCAATGAACATAAAACAGAAATGTTTTATATCTATCATAAAAAAGTTAATCAAATAAAGTTAAAAGAAGAAAATTGAACATGAAAAAGAAGATGGTTCTCAGTGATAAGAAGCTGAAAGTGGTTGTTAGAATCAGGGTAAAGTTGAAGAAACCAAACAAGCTAAAAGTTTAGTTCCAAGTGATTGGCCAGAAAGATTTCTTCCTCATTCTTTTCTGCACTGTAATATAGACATTTTTATAACTGTGATTGCCGCTGATAAAGTACTTTTTATCTGTTGGCACCAGAATGAGTGACTAGATGAATTTATTTATCTTTGTACTTTGTTATTTAGGCCACACAGTCATATAGGTTGGTTAGGAATCACAGAATTAATCTCGGTCATTTGCATTCAGAATTTAATAGAAGCACTTAGTGGAAGAAAACTATCAACTCTGTTTTTTTCCTTGGCACAGACAGTCGATGTGTTCCAGGACTTGGGTTGTCTGTTCAACTTGTAAAGGACAATTAATGCAGAAGGCTGCCCTCTTCAACCCATGGAAATTCAGACTTGATATTACTTTGGGTTTATTAAGTGGTCAATTTGACTATTTGTTTTCAAACACAACTTTACTTGGAGTTTTAAATTCTGTTTTCTGGAGCAACTCTAGATACTGGTGATTTTGTTAACTATTCTCTCTTTCCTCTATCCCCAACATACATACATCTATACATATATAATTCATATGGGTTAAAATTGTAATCGAGAAGTATCATGGCATAGTGGAAAGAAAGATAGACTTGGATCTAGGAAAACCAGAATTCAGGTTCTGCTTCTGACACATACTGCCAGTGTGACCTTGAGGAAATCTAACTTCTCAGAACTCTTGGCAGCTTTCTGAGTATATGTTTTAGAAAATGTGCATCGCTGACTTGGTAGAAGGAATTGACTCATCTGATAGCTCCTATTCCAATGAAATCATAGTTCTAGTTCCTAGCATATACACCTGTGTGCTAATATGTATATATAAATAATACAATATTTACATGTGTGTACACACAAATATATTTATAAATGTGCATATATGTGTATATATTCTATACATATATGTGCATATATGTACATACGTGTATGTATATTACATATATGCATAGGAGAGAGGGGTGTGTGAAAATATTTAGGGTATTTTCCTTCACTGAATTTCATGACAGAGAATAGTCCTGCTCTGAATTTATCAGTTGGCACTTTTTTTTTTTGACAGTTTAACCAGTCTATAATTTTATACACAAATTCATTGTCAACAAAAAAGGAATTTCTCTATGAAGAGTCATATGTTGCTGAATAATTAGGGATTACAGTGGGCCACCATCTTTCTTAATTGTATTGTCTTGATCTGAGCCAACAACCTTTAGTTGTTTTTTTTTTAATCTTTAAATATGAGAGCAGAATTAAAATTCAGTATCAGGCAAAATGCTTTAAAATAGCCAATGGAGGGACAGCTAGTTAGCACAGTGAATAGAGCACCAGCCCTGGAGTCAGAAGGACCTGAGTTCAAATGTGACCTCAGACACTTGACATATTTACTAGCTGTGTGACGTTGGGCAAGTCACTTAACCCCAACTGCCTTGCCTTTCCCTCTCAAAAAAAAAAGGAAAAATAAAAAAATAACCAATGGAAACTAAAGTGACTTTTATTGTGTACAGGTGTAGGCATAGTATAAGCACAAGCCAATGAGTGAGAGAAACTTGTGAGTTTTATTTATGTAGCTTTACTTTGAGTTTACTTGGAGATCTAGAAGGGGCCGGTTACCACAATAAAAATACTCTCCTAGGGATGTAGGGCCTACTTTTAGATCTGCAGGAGGTACCACTAGAGATACTCAAACTAGAATTTACTTGAGAAGGAAATAGGAAGATTATCTTCCTGATTCTTTTAAGCTAAAGGTATCTGTGATGAAACTAGGGGTGGAGTGGGGTGGGGTCAATCTGAGAATGTAATCTCATCAGCCTTAGAAGAATTCTTATAAATTCTCTTGCTCTTTGTTAATCTTTGAAGGCTGTACTTTGTCGAACAGTAGCTAGATGGAAGATGGAAGAATTGAAATCAGTTAGTGTTAAAACATGGTTTTGTTTTTTAGAAATATTCCTTCTCTGATCTGCGAAATAGGAATAATAATAATACCTCCAGTAAAATAAGGTGTTTAAAGTCATTTGCAACCTCTAAGTATTATACAGTGTCCCAAAATGTGTTAAATGTGTTTGATCTCTTGGGGTAAAGACCTAGTTATGGTATTGCTGGGTCAAAGAGTATGCATATTTTAGTAGTTTTTTAGACTGTTCCTAACTACTTGCCAGAATGGCTTGATCAGTTTCCAGTTCTACCAATAGAGCGTCAATGGACCAGTCTTCCCACGGTCCCTCCAGCATTTGTAATTTTCTTTTTTTAAATCAAATTTGTCAAGCGAATGAGTATGAAGGGCTACCTCAAAGTTATTTTAATTTGCATTTCTCTCATCTTATTTTTCAGTAAGCATTTAAACCCAAATCTTATTCTAAGGTCCAATCCTCATTCTACTATTCAAATTCTTTATCTTGATTCTATTCACTAGAGCAAATCCCTGAGGACAACATTTTACTTGCCTCATTGGAATTACTTAAAAGTATAAAACTACATTCTGCTATTTTTTTATTCTATAATTAAAAATTTCCAGTAATTCAAATGGGTCTCTTCGTCTAATTCAAATGAATGTAATTTTAATATATCCTTTGGTGATAAAGAGTCAGCAGATGATGATAGTATTTAAGATGAAGAATCTAATAATTAAGCTTTAAGCCTATCACCACATCAGCAACATGGCACTATTTCTCTTGGCATTATTTCAGTCTGGTTGTGAAGTCAGCAAGGTGACGGCATCATTTTACATGGTGAAATGATCTTTTCAGAGGAGCAGGAAGAGTTTATGATGGTGTGCATCTAAATGATCCTTTTTTTAACCTTAGAACTATGAAATTATAAATCCAGACTACTAAAATTGATCGACATAGGGAACCTATGAAATCTGGAAATGAATTATATTTGATATGTGCCCATTTCTTTGTATACCTCAAGAACTGAAATTCTGCTCTCTGATTAAGGCAGGCCCATACAACATTCTTACAGCCCTCAAAAGTGGCCTGAGGGCTGTATGTTGTGTAGGCCTACCCAAGGGTATTTAGACCTCTTAATCACTTCTTCTGAAAGGGTCTATGAAAACTTGGTTTGTGCCCTCTTACACTCTGTTTCATGCCAGTGTTGATTTGGGTTACTAAAGTCAAGGTTAATTATGGAAAGTCTGTGTGTGTAGACATTCCATAATAAATTGGTGCCAAAAGGAAAGACAACATTTTCTTTGTGTAATAATTGGTTTTAGTCCTTTTTATTCCACTGAATGTCATGGTTCAGAAATTTGTTGTGGTAGCATCTCCAAAGCTTCAAAGTCAGTATTTGGAATTGTAGAGGCTTAGGGTTATAACACAGAAAAGGACCAGAAAGACTTTACAATTCTATTCCTAACTTCCTTTTTTGTTTGTTTTATTTGGGGTTTTGCAACCAACGAAATTGATAGAAGTGAGTTGACTTGCCCAATGTCACATGACTAGTTATTTGTAGAACATGAATCTCTTGACATTGAGTTCGGTGTTCTTGCCACCATATCCTGCTTCCTTTAAGATGAGCAGGGAATTACTTTTTCCATGGATAGCTAGAAAGAGATCCAGTTATATAAGAGTAATAATTAAGATCTGGAAAACCCAAATCACTGGAATTAAACTATAAAATATATTTAATGATAATAATAATAATGCTAACCAACTAATTAGTTACCAATAAAACTAATAACAGTAGTGCTTTTTGTGGTTACAAAGCATGCCTCATTTGGCACCTCTCCCCAACTTTGCAAAGTAAATAGTGCAAATATTGCTATCTTCCCCATCCCCCCCTTTTTTGTTCAGATCTGTGGTTTCTTTGGTGTCAGTTCTCTGTGAAGAAATTCTTTCTCCTACAGATCAGCAACTGCTTTGAAGCTAATAGTGCTTGTGAAGGGTCCTTAATTTTGTGTGTTTGTGTTGTGTATCATTGACCCCTTTTGTCTGGTAAAGCCTTTGGACCCCTTCACACAATAATGTTTTTCAATCTATAAAATAAAATACACTGGGTTTTAGAGGAAAGTGATCATTTTGAAATAGTTGCCAAGTTCAGGGAGCCCAGGTTAAAAAGCATCCATCCTAGAAAATCGCTTGGGTCTGCACAGAGGTTAAGGGACTTGCACCAGAGTCACATGGACAATATGTGTCAAGTGTAGAATTTGAACCTCAGCTTTTTTCTGATTCTGAGGCCAGGTCTGTTTCCACTATATCATACTAAATCTCATTCTCATTTTTCAAATAAGGAAACTGAGGCTCAGAGAGTTTTTGAGTAAATCAAGACCACATAACTAATAAATATCAAGGGTTGAATTTTTAACTCAAATCTTTTGACTCCCAGTTTGAAAAGAATCAACATAACATAGCAGAAAGAATACTGCCCTGGGGATCAGACAAGTTGGATTTGAGCCCCACTTTACTTGTGCTTCCTTGTTTGAGCATCTGTTAAATGAAGGGCTTCAATGAGATGACCTTTAGGTCCATTGTCGTTTCAACACACTATCAATAAGGTGGAAATATGTTAAAGTAGGAAAGAAAAAAAAAATCCCAAGCTCTAGAAGAGTAGAATACAGAATTGGGCTGCATGGGGACTCATTATGGTAAAGGAAGAAAATATTAGAACTTTTCTTGATTATTTAACAAAAAAAAAAAAAATTAAGCTTTAGTAACGTTTAATCCGTGGATTGATTGACCTTAGAGTCCTCACATGGTCCCTGTGTCAGGTAGTCAGATATCCCATAAGAGCATGGGAGCTATCCTGAGGGAATGAGTGGCATTTTGACAATAGAGGCGATTAGACAGTGGCATCTTCACCCATTCATTTCCTTTCCAGTGTGTTGCGATGCACTGCCCTTTCTGGGTGCCTGGTTAGTGAATTTATGCATGATATTATCTAGTTTTAGCTAATCTAATCCTGACAGAGCAAATGTCTTTAAAAAGATTCCCGAAAAATGAAGAACAACAAAAAAAAAGCAAAACCAGTGGTCCAAAAAGGATGAGAATAATGGGAGTACAAATAAACAAGACAGTATAGCTGAGCCTTCTTTCTCCCGGTGCTTGTATCAGTAGCATCACCTGTACTGTGGGGTAAAACAAAACAAAACATCTCATCAGAGGGGTCTTTCTCTGTGTCCTCGACCCTTTGGCTGGCCGGTAAAGCCTATGGACCCCTTCTCATAGCATAGGAGTACAAAGGAAACCAATTATATGGAAATACATATAAACATTTTTTTGAAGTTCATAGACCCCAGGTCGAAGAAGCTCTGATCTCATCCGATTGACAAAAAAAAAAAGATTTTTTATTATTAAGAATTTTACTAAAAATGAGGATTTACATCTCCTATTGTTAATGATAAGCCTCACCCCACACATATATTGGGACTTGATATTGTGAAACCATCTCAAATAAAATAATGGTTAAAAATTAATCTTTTGTTACTGAAAATGATGTGTCACGGGAAAAAAAAACTAGCATGTCTGTGCACATAAGAAACTTGGAAACAATTTTCTAATCTGTTTAAAAATCTTCCAAATGAAGCATTTCAGTGTATCTTTGAACCTGTTTATTAAAAAAAAAAAACCCTAAACATAGGTATACCACACTTTCTTACAAGAACAACTGATTCACAAGAGGGAAGATGAAACTTTACTAGTGGGATTATAATAAAATTCGTTGCAATATTTGTGGTTCAGATTAAAAAATGAGTCTCACGATTAGCTTAGGACAGCCAAAGACATGCTTCTTCCATTTAGATCTACCTCTTTTGGTGCGGCATCCTTTTCAGCTGTTTCAGCCAAGGATCACAATACGCTGCCCTTACAAGCAGACCTTTGCATCACCGTTATCACAAAGTGTTCCACCAGCATCCCTGAAAGAAGGGAGCATATTTAATGCCATGGCCTTCACTTTAAAAAAATAGTATTTTAGTCAGAGTGATAAGACTCTTTTTTGTCCTGCTAAATAAAATATAAAATAAAAATTTATTTCTTTTTATTCATATTTTATAGTATTATATTAAACTATTATACTATACTAGAATATATAATATATATGATATAATATATGATAGTATAGTATTATATACTATAGTATATAATGCTATAGCATTATAGTATAGTAGTATAGATATTATTATTGTAATATTTTGTTTTAACATTGAGAAATGATAAGAAACAACATTCACATTTGTTTCCTGTAGGTCACTTAATAAATGAGATAATTTTCTTTGTAATAAATGTTTTGAATTAAACTTAGGAAGGTCACTAGTCACATTATTTGAAAATTAGTGGCCATAACTGGCTTGCTAACTGGCTTGGATTTAAGGGCTTTTTTTCCTCAGCAGAGTTACAATTAATAAGATAATTACAAATATATGAGATTTTTCTGCACATCTCAATTTTGCAAAGATTTAATATTTTGGGAATAGAAATCTTAGAAAAATAAGTTGTACAGTATGAATAAGGTAGGCTAGCCCACTTCCTTTTTTAATTGCATTGATTTTTCAATTAAAAATTTCTCACCCTACAACCAATTAAGACAGTTCTAATAAATATGCAGTCAAGCAAAAATTAATTATTGTATTGCTTATGTCCAAAAATATGTTTTGTTCTTCATCTAGAGATCAATAATCAATACATCTTTGTCAAGAGGTGGGGAACATAATTCATCAAAGGTTTGCTAGAGATTTAAGTTATTGACTTACTCTTTGGAGAGGACAATGGATTCATTCAGTCTTATGCCTCTTTCCTACCTTCATACCTTCCTGATCAATTTAGAAATCTATGGGTCACTTATATCAGGATTACTATTTCAATGTGATTCTCACCTCTCAGTTGTAGATGTTGGGAGAAACTGGCTTAAGATGATATCATTTGCTTTTATTCGGGTTGACTTTTTTTGGTGTGGTCTGTTGCCTTTCCTTGTTGATTCCACTACTCTTAGCCTCCCCCAACTTCTTCCTTTTTGTTTCACCTTTGTTTTCTTTTGTCTTTCCTTTCCCTTCTCCTTGGCCTGCTTACTCCTCTAGTCTTTACTTCTTCCTTTGTCCTTACTCTCCCTCCTGAGGACCACAGAGGTCAAGGTGAGTTTCCTAAGGTCATAAAGGTGGTAAGTAACAGAGCTGGGATTTTATTCCAGTCTTTTGACTCCAAAGCCACGGCTCTTTTTACTGCACCCCACTACTTGTCCTATATCATAAGACTTCTTGGGTGTGACAAACCTGCTACACTTTTTATCATATCACAAATTCATAGAATTTAGGAATCTTTTTGATAACATTTTATGCCATAAATCAGCCAAAATGAACACCCAAGAACTTAATAAATAATATTTGTTAATGAAATATCTACTATCACTGTGCTCTGGCGCTTCAATGCCCTATGGAGGTTAACTTGGGTTTTTAAAGGTAATGTCAATAGAGCACAAGTGTACATAGATGATACTAAGGTAGAAAGGCTTTGAGTGTTGTCCTAGGGATGAATTGGATGTACACACATGTATATACACATATGTTTGTGTGTATACACACACATACTTTTACATATCCCTCAATTGAGGCTCCAGCCTAGCTGACTGAAAAAGTTCATCAACAAATTGGCCATGTTGTGATAAAAATATGATAAAGAGAAACTGAAGCATAAAGTTTCAGGCATGTTCAACTTATTAACAAGGCTAGCAATTGCCAATAGATGGTATCCAAGGCTTCTCAGTAGCCAGGGATGCATCTGATGGCCAGAGTACCTCTTTTACACAGTTGAAAAGGTAGCAGGTTATATAAGGTAGCACAAATAGTCTAGTGATGTCAGCTAAACTAAGACAGTTGATTGGTCTTACACAAAGATGGAGAGTGGGCTTATATCTGCTTTAACTCAGGGAGGAGATTTCCAGTATCTACTCTGGAAAGTCTTGTGATGGACAAGTATCCTGTGACCAGTTGGACTCGTATCACTTAATGGTCAGCAAAAGCTCACAGATTTTGAATCTTTGTGGTCAGGCTGTAGCCCACAGGAATAAGGAATTTATACTTTTACAAACTCTACCACTGAGGCTCATACAATCAAGTCCAGATATGATCCATAAATACTGATACATTGATTAGATACAATTTTCAATCAATAATTAATGCATAATGCAAAATAAAGTGGTATTGGTTTTTAATTTCACAGCTATTGGGTGATGGATTTTTCAACTACCACAACTTGCATGGATCATCTGCTTAATCTTAGAGGATTTCTGATCTGGCTAGATGCAGGAAGAGTATTCACATATATGAAATCATGGCTTCTTGAAGAAATAAGGTGCAAAATTGAATTATAAGAATTTAATACAATAAAGGAGTTGTAATCAGACCTAATTTTTCATTCATTTCCATCAGACTCTGGGCATTAAAGATCAGAGAATATAATGGCCATGAATACACAATTGTGAATAGCATCCATTGATTGGTGTTCTGAACAAACCCACTTTTATCAACACCTAGCAAATTTGTACATTACCTATGGATATCTGGTCTTGTGTTTTATTAGGCATAATGAAGCAGTCAGTCACTAAATATTTAATAAGTGCACTGCTAAGCATTAGGGATTAAAAAAAAAGAGGCAAAAAAGAGTCCCTTACCTTAAGAAGTTCACAATCTAATGAGGGAGACAAATAAAACATGTACAAACAAACTATATACAGGATAATAAAAGAAATAATTAAGAGAGGGAAGACACTATGTTCAAGAGGGATTGGGAAAGGCTTCCTGCAGAAGATAGGATTGTGTTGTTATTGTTATTTATTCATTTTCAGTCATGTCTAACTCATGACCCCATTTGGAGTTTTCTTGGCAAAGATACTGGAGTGGTTTGCCATTTCCTTCTCCAGCTCATCTGAAAGATGAGGAACAGAAGCAAACAGGGTTAAGTGACTTGCCCAGGTTCACACAGTCATTAAGTATCTGATTCTAGATTTGAATTCAAGAAGATGATGAGTCTTCCTGACTCCAGGCTGGATACCATGTACTGCACCACCTATAGCTGCCCTGAATAGGATTGTAACTGAAACTTAAAGGAAACCAGGGAGGTTAGTGTAATAGTAATGGAATATAAAGATCCCCTTGTATTGGCTTGGTTTTTGGTTTGATTGTATTAAAACCCAGAGCTTGTGAATCCCACTTGTGGGATGGACTTGTTGACATGAAAAGAGAGTGCTGAACTGGGAGGAGCTGATGAATTATAGGGAGAAACTGAAAAATAGTGATAGGGCATGACAGAGAAACAGTCTGCTGAAGGACTTGGAATGGAATGGGATTGTTTAAGCAGGTAGAGGTGTCACCTTTGTAAGGAGTAAGACCACCTCATCATGTGAGAAAAAGGGGTGAGGGAGAAGATTATGTGGCAGCATGTGTAAGAAGAGGGGGTTCACAGCAAATGGCTTCATTTTTTTTTCTGTAAAATATGAGGCAAGGTTTTCAACTGAGATGGTTTGTGGAGAGGGAGCCATGGGAAATTTGAGGAGGGATAGAAAGGTTTCGAAGAGATACTGTGGAGAGTGGAATAATGAGTTTATAAGAGAATTATTCTTGTTTTTTCTTCCCCTTCCAACTTGAAAAGTCCCTAATCTTTCTTCCAAATAGAAATTAGATTACTTAATATTGTAGCCTAGTTAATTGTTTTCTTTTAACTAATTGGTCATATTTGATCAATTGTTGTTAATGTATAAAAATCTGTTTCCTCCTGGATTTGGGGTCCAGTTCCAAAGCTGAGGAAACCTGTTCCCAGTTTGTTGAGCAATTGGCATACATTGCTTAATAAATCAATATGCTCAGAAGATTTTTTTTTTAAAGCGAGGATTGCATAGCAACAGTCAGGACCCAGATGAGATTGTGTAGCATATTTGTAGTGGACCCAGTCAAAATGGTTGTGTGATTTTCTCCACCTTTATTCACCTATGCAGGAATAAAGGCAGTGGATTGTGGCAGTCATCCAAGGCTGAGGCTTAGTAGGGTACAATCAGGGAAATTATAAGGGGGTTAGGGGACTCGAGAAAAGGGCAGTGTGGAGTTGAATTGGTTCACCAAGGGGTCAAGATGGAATAAAGAGGAAACAGTGGCTAATGCAGAGAACATAGCCTGGGAAAGAATTAAAGGGTCGAAGGTCATGGTTAGATGGATAAAGCATAGGGTTTGGTGAGGGAAGGCAGAGAAAGGGGTATAAAGTCAGTAGATAATGTTCAGGTAATGGAATTTTGGAATTCTTCAATTTGGAGGTACTACATTTGTGGGTAATGGCAAGATCAAGGATATAATCATCTTTGTGTGTATGTGTGTGTGTGTGTGTGTGTGTGGTGGGGTGGAGGAGTAGGTCATAGTAGGCTGAGGAACAGAGTGTTTAAGGTATTTCAGGGAGAATCAGTATGTATGTTGAAGTCCCCTAATAGGGAATTGTTGATAAGAAGAAAATTGCGAGCCAAATATATTGAGGAAGGAAGGGGAGTGATCTGAGGGTCTATATGCAATAACTACCAGGGGTTTGATTGAACGGCAGCAAGGAATAGCATGGATCTCTAAGGAGAAGAGGTAACGGAGCAATGGAGGTAGAGAGAGAGCCTAGAAGGGCAATGGGGAGCAAGGAATATTCTAACTCCCATCCTTGACCAATGAGCCAAGGGGAATGAGTGATGTTATAGGCAGTACTAGAAAGTGTGACCAGGGAGTATGTGTTATCAGTGGGGCAGCTGAGTTTCACTAATAGCTAGAAGATAAAAGGAGTGGGAAAGGAAAAGATTTAGGATGCAGGGAAGTTTGTTACCTATAGTACAACAAGCCAAAAGGCTGTTGTTGTTTGGTCCTTTGTTGCCTCGACTTAAAAGTGAATTGGATTTAAGTGAGGGAGGGCTGTGCAAAGTCATCAGACTCATTCTCTCCTCCAGAGCCACCCAGGTCCAGTGGCAAGATATAGATCAAGAAGACTGGAGACAGTTCCCTTCCACAAGGCACAGTGGAAGGGAAGGGTGTTTTTTTCTTGGAACTTTGGGATGGGAGGTTGAAGGGGATGTGAATAAGGAATATGAAAACAAGTCTTTTCAGTTATGGTCCTTTTCCCTGTGGGGAAGAGAAAATAAGTAAACAGAGAAAGTCTGTGAGACTTATGAATTCAGAGGTGTAAACTTGAAGCACCAAAGGAATTATATCAGCCCACCTTCTTCTAGCTGACTCATGATTGATATATATTCAGATGCATGGGGCTTTCCTTCCTCCAGCTTGGTGCATTTAGGAATGCTTCTAGCTCCCTTGGTTTTCTCCCCAGTGTAGAACCACGTAAACATTAATGTTTATGGTTACTCATAGTTTGTAAGTCCCGGTCATACCTCTAATGTGCTATACATAACATGTTCTAGCATCAGAACAAAAGGTGCTTATGTCTTAGACATGCCTATGTTATCAAAGTATACTTTTCAAAAAATACTTGTAAATTATGACTAGTTAATTTCCCTGTGAGTTCGAACTATATCTGTTCCTTAAATCTTAACTGACCTGAAACAGTATGATCATTCAACCTGTGCCCACTCATTTATAATTTTGAGATTTTTTAATTAAACAAACATTTATTAAGTACCTTCTTTGTATGAAGCACTGTGCCAGACACTGGAAAAAAACATAGCAAAATTATTCCTTCATCAAAGGAGTGACTCTGTGCTAAAGCGAGGGTGGGATGCAAGACATTTGATTTAAAAAAAATTATACTTTGTGTACATGTGGGTATTTATGACTGTTTTGCTGCTAAATCTATTGTTGAGTTTCTTTTTGTATGTGTTTATATTACATCCTAGAAAATAAGCTGTGTGTGGGCACAGAAAATAGATTTCTCTGTGATTATCAAGCATTTGGGTACTGAGACTAAAGGGTTAGGCATACAGTGGGTGCTGTAGTAAATATTTGTTAATGATGGCCAGCCCTTTTAAGGAACCCAACATGCAGGGGATCTTTTGGCTATATTTACTGAAGGGCTTATACTGTAGTAGTTAGCACTGAAAGCACAAATAAAGGAAGGAATGGAGTTATGAGAGGAGAATGCCATTGATCAATCTGCCAGCTAGCTGTAGGTTTCTTTTGTCTAAAGTAGGTCAGACAGATAAGAGGGCATACTAAATAACAGGATTACTGCTAACTTAGGTATTGGCCAGTTGTTGGGTTTTTTTTTTTTAATTGGTAAATTAAAAAAAACACACACATCTACATATCTGTTGAGAATTGTAAGAGGGAAAAAACTTTTTTTTTTCAGACTGCCTGGAGATTTTTTTTAGATGATATATGAACAGCACTTAGGAATTAATGCTGTTAGTTCTTAACTTTTAGTTGTGTGTTAAACTGTGTTCAAATAAGAATGAGGTGCTTCCTAAACAGAATTGCCTATAACCAGATGAGTCTAATCTGTAGGTCAGGAAATGGGGGTCAAGGTGGGGGATGGAGTCAATGGAGAGAACCAGAGCTGCTGCTGTTAAGAGAAAAAGAACTCAATGAGTAGCCATTAAATTAGTTATGAAGGACAGAGGCAGAGGAGCCAAACACTGGAAGGAAAACATGTACCATCCCAAAAGGGACTACTGACTTCATTAGGTTAAGGAACTCCCAGGTGTTTTCACCTAAACAACCTAAGAAAATTGCACAAAAGTAGTGGTGTCAAATTCAAATAGAGAGGGTGGCCACTAAACTATACATAAGGATCCCACAGACTACATATTGACTAAGAAAACCACAGATAGAGATACACACGTGCATGTATGTATACATGTGTATATACATATATACATATATATGTTTTATTACTACATCCGAACATTGAAATCAGAAAGTAACTACATTTTGATCTTGTTCAGGCCACGTGCACTCAGGAGTACTGTGTGGCTCACTGGCTGCCTGTGTGACAGCTCTTGGCATAAAGTACTGAGAATTGAAGTGAGTGGTCCAGGTCAGTAGGTGTCAGAGGTAGGATTTGAACCCAGGTTTTTCTGACTTCAAGACAGGCTTTTTATCTACTATGCTGCCATATTAGAAAAATAAATGGAGAAAGAAAAAGGACATTAAAAGTGTCAATAATGAGTTAGCCATATTTTCCCACAACCACCCCTACAAAATCTTTGAGGCTAGTATGCACACACCCATTAAGAACATCCTTGATGAGGGTATGAGATAGGATGCAACCTAATACTGATGGGGAAGGGGTATTAAGGATATTACCAGAGAGATGTGAGCAGAGGTCATCTAATAAGAGGAGCAGAGAATAAATGGAGAGCTTGTGTACTCTATTGAACAAAAAAATAGACAGTTCTAGGGGAATGCTCCCAGCACATTGGGTGGGTTCTCCTTGGAGAACTAATGGGAGAGAATGTACTAGAACAGGACAAGAGGAAAAGACATGGTTGCTTTACAACATTTCTCTGTAGAGGGACGGAATTACTGATCCATCAAATCATGGAAACACCTAACAAATGCAATGTACTCTGTGAGTGATAATAAGGGAATCCAAGGCAGGAAAAAAAGACAAAACCGATTTCTTCAGATCTTCCCTTTTCTTATGTACAAGAACTTTTCCAATTGTGTTACTCTTTCCTTCATCACTTTTCTTTTCAAAAGAATTATTTTATTCTGAACTTAAGATATAAGACAGACATTTCCATAATATAGTAGAATAGAATTAAGATGATTGTACATGAAGCTGCAAATCTATTATGTACAACTTGCTATTGCTTTAAAATATATAATAAAGTTATCATGTAATTTTCTTGTTTCTTTTTCCTTCCCTCCCCAACCTAAAGATGGTTGCCATTAGACACAACTGTGTGTATATGTATATAAATAGATATGTGTGTGTGTTTGTGTATATATATGTATGTAACCATTCTAAGACAGCATCTTTCTTCATATGTCCTTTGGAGTTAATTTGGGTATTTCTAATCGTCAAAATGATTATTTGCTCAAAGTTGTTCCTAAAACAATATTGCCGTTACTGTAGACAATGTTCTCTTGGTACTACTCATTTTACTCTTCATTATTTGCTGCAAGTCTTTCCATGTTTTTCTAAGATCATTGAGCTCCTCATTTCTTTAGCACCATAGTATTCCTTTACAATCATATGCCACAACTTGTTTAGCCATTCTCCAATGGACTGGCATCCCCACAATTTCCATTTCTTTGCCACCACAAAGACAGCTGCTATAAACATTTTAAAACATGCAGGTGATTTCACTTTTTCATTTCCATTATCCAAAGATCTTGTTGTTCTTTTCCTCACTATGAAGCAGAATTTTTTTCTGCCCCTTTCCAGGTGACCTTCCAGGTGATCTCTAAAGTGCCAAAGATGAAAGATTTTTCTCTTTTTTTCCTCACACTCTTTCCACAAGCTGTCTCTGCCCTTTCTTTAGAAGACAGATTCATTTGGCTACTTAAGTAGCTATGAAAAGAAAAAGCTTGAATATCTTGATTTTGTTACCTCTTCTATTGGTAGCAATGTTACAGTAGTTTGATACTTTGAAAAAGGAAAACACAGACTCTACCTAATTTCCCACCTTCTAAAAAGATCAATAGAAGACATCAAATTTATTAGGGGAGGGAGGGTTTTGTTTTTTTCTTGCTTTGGGGAAGGGTGGAATCACCTTTGATAAAAATCTGACTGCTTGACTTAAAGTGCCTCATTGTACTGAAAGGGGAAACGTCAACAAGAGAAACAGTTTTTCACTTTTGGGGGAAAATTATTTCTGATATTCATTCATTCATGAATGCAGCAAATCTTTATTTGGTACCTATGAAGTGTAAGGCATTGACTTAGAGAGGCTAGGAGAGATTTTTTTAAGTACTTACATTGTAGGAATTTTGCAATTTAGTAGAGAAAATAAAGAACAGCTAAATGGAATGAAGGATAGAGCACGTGATCTAGAATCAAGAAGATCTGCGTTCAAATTTGATCTCAGGCACTTACTAGCTTTGTGATCCTGGGCAAGTCACTGAAAACTGTTTGCCTCAGTTTCCTCTGTAAAATGAGCAGGAAGAAGGAAATGACAAACTACTCTAGTGTCTTTGCCAAGAAAACCACAAATGGGGTCACAAAGAGTCAGACATATCTAAAATGACTGAAAAATAACCAAAAAAGAGGAAATAAGACACAGAAATAATTATTAGTGTTCCAAAATCATGAAGGTTTTTAAAAGTTTTAGTAGCTCAAAGGTGCAGTAAGATTTTTTGGAACACCTTGTGTGTGTGTTTATGAATGTATGTGTACATATGTGTGTATGCATGTGTGCACTTAGGTGGAAAATAAATGATATACAGGAAGAAGGATTGGGTGAAAGTGATGAGGTAAGGAACATCAGGAAGTAACTTCATGAAAGCGATGTAATTTTAATGAAGTAACACCACTAAGCACATATATGTGCTAATCAAACTGGGAACAGAAGGGGAAAATAGCTTCTAACAAGCAATAAGCCTCTCTCCATAAATTTGTGTTTAAATATGTTTTGTTAAATCTTATACATCAGGCAGAAAAGAGGAATACTTTGCAAAGGAGGCTGAAAGGTTTAAGATCTAGTAACCAGGGAATAGAGGCAATTGGTGGCTCAGAGGACAGAGCCCTGGGCCTGGAGTCAGGAAGACCTGAGTTCAAATGCAGCCTCAGGTGCTTTCTAACTGGGTCGCAAAAGGGTCAGGTGTGACTGAAATGACTGAGCAACCACAAAAACCAGAAAGTGAGAGGAAGGTGAAGGAGTTATAAAGCTCCCTAAAGGTTAGGTATGGGAATTGTTTGCAGGAATGTAGCCAAAACTGTGTTAAGTACCTAAAGAGAGGGTAATAGAGATCTGTGATAATGTTAGAGGTGTTAGCAGGCCTTGTTTTATGGGTTAAAGCCCAGGATAGTATTATCCATGATTGCAACTTCAAAGGGAAGAATTAGTCAAGGTATAAGACCCTTTCTTTTGGTGGATTTGAAAAATGTGTACACCAAAGAAACCTGGAGAGAAAAAGCAAATTAAATGCTAAGCTCTTTGTGATTCTGGGTGCTACCGCCACCGTAGATAACGTTTTGGACACGGAGTCTGGAAGTCCTGAGTACAAACTAGACAAGTCATTTAACATTTCTGCACTCTAATTTTCTCACTGGTAAAATGGGGGTGAGAATAGCACCTAGATCACAGGGTTATTGTGAAGATTAAATGAAATATTGCATGTAAAGTGCTCTGTAAACCTTAAAGTACAATATAAATTTTGGCTATTATTGTTACCACAACATATTTGAGAAGTTTATTAAAACGTATTTGTTTAGTTGTTTCAGTCTTTATCACCCCATTTTGAGTTTTCTTGGCACAGATACTGGAATGGTTTGTCATTTATTTCTCCAGCTCATTTTACAGAAGAGGAAACTGAGGCAAATGGGGTTAAATAATTTACCCAGGGTCACACAACTAATAAGTGTTTGAGGTCAAATTTGAACTCAGGAAGATGAGTCTCCCTAACTCCAGACCAGGCACTCTGTCTACTGTGCTGCCCCAAATATTGTATGATGCCCTATAAACAAGCAATCAAGTAATGTCGTCATGTAAGGTTTGTTTTTTGAGAGATTTTGTTTCATTGTTTCTTCCTCTTCCCCCTGCCTTTTTCAGACTGTACATGGCAAGTGAAGGCAAATGATAGGAGCTTCCATGAACAGCCTCAATTTATGAACACAACGTTCTTTTGTTTAAAGGAGAGTAAATATGCGGTAAGTTGGCTTTAACTTCCAAAAGTGTCTTTAAAGTCTATTCAGTATCAAATCTATAAGAGTCTTTACAGTGATCATCTGTAGTTCTATAGAATGTTCATTTTTATTCCTCTAACTACTTTTAGTAGCCTTAACAAATAGATAGGTATAAACTGGTAAAATTCTATGGGTTAATTTCTCCCTTGCCCCCATATTTTTCTATAAAGAAGGTAACTGATTTATAAAAACTTTTTTTTTGCTTTTTTTTGGAGGGGGAGGGCAGGGCAATTGGGGTTAAGTGACTTGCCCAAGGTCACACAGCTAGTAAGTGTGTCAAGTGTCTGAAACCGGATTTGAACTTAGGTCCTCCTGACTCCAGGGCTGGTGTTCTATCCACTGTGCCACTTAGCTGCCCCTATAAAAACATTTTAAGGATGAAGTACTGGACAAATGAGACATGTACTAGCTATATTACCTTGGACAAATCACTTAAACTCTCTCAGCCTCAGTTTCCTCTTTTTTAAAATGGAGAGAATAATAATAGGGTTGTTGTAAGGCTCAAATAAGATAATATATATTCTCCTTGCCAAAAGTTCCCTACATTAAGGCAATGTTACCCATTCAGAACAAAAGAGAAATTATTTATAACAATAATATGAAATTTTATACTCTTTGACCCTAAAAGTTATATATCTTATTATGCAGCAGTCCTGACTTTAAGCTTTCTGGAAGTAATTTTGCACGTGACAAAATTAAAGCAAGTTTAAGAAATCCCACCATCACATTCCGACTGGTAAATGTTACTCTCACAATTAAAGTAATGATACTAATAAGCTAAAGTTTTGTCAATAGTTTTCTTACAGTATTTTATACCTGGGTCAGTATCAGATTTGGAGAAGCATATGTGGTAGCAAATGAGTGATAGTACTTAAAATGATTCTTCTTTTTTCTAGAATAATGCCATTAAAACCTACAAGTACAACGCAATCACATTTTTACCAATGAATCTATTCGAGCAGTTCAAGAGGGCTGCCAATTTCTACTTCCTCATCCTCCTCATCTTACAGGTAATAATGCCATTTTCTACCTTAAGTCTCTTGTGAGTAATAGTTGCTCAATAATGTTTGACTTGTAAAAGGGCGTATAAGATGAATGACTCCAAGATTTAGTTTTTATTCTTTAAGGGAATGGTACCATAGTAGCTCATATACTGTAAAAGCACAAGTGATTACTGACTCATTGAGAAAGGGGGGGGGGGAATTTATATTTGCACAACTCTCTAGTTTTGGCTCCTCTTACTGAGATTACAAAGATAAAAACTGGTTGTCCTAAAGTTCAATTCAACTCAACAAATATATACTAAGAACCTACAAGGTTGGACACTGGAGATAGAGACAAAAATAGTTCCTGCCTTCAAGAAAATAAGATTCCCCTTAAGGTGAAAAGGAGGGCATCAGGGATGAGCAGGAAATGCTACTTCAAAAGATGATAAAAAAATATATATATATAGAAAGGTAAGGGACAAAGTGACGATCCAGGCAAAGTCCTCCTTTAGTATTTGAAGAGGGAGGGGCAACATAAAGAACTTTAGCATCTGAGTTTAGCCTCAAAAGAGGATTAAGGGTTCTTAAAGGTGGAGATGAAAACTAAGTCTATAAATTGTCTAACATACGAAGAAGAGATGCTTGCTACACCTGGACTACTTCCTGCTTTTGAAGTGTGTCATGGATTAACAGCATCCTTGGCTTTAATCCATGAAACATTGTCCATTGATATTTCTCACAGTATCCCATATTTCTACCGAAATCTTATTCTAGAGCCTTTTGTGGCATGGAGGTGAATCTGGATTCTGGGAGGCTTCACAAGCTTGGGCATCTGCTAGGAAAGTGAAAGGCCTGGCAACCAGTTATATGTCATCTGAGGACCAGGCGCACTAGGTTTTAGTGATTATCTTCACATAGGGTTATCCACAAAGGGATGTGTTTGGGACATTGGGTGGGACATACGAGTCTTTGTAGGAAGGACCCACAATATAGAAATTCAAGATAAAAGATACAATGGGAGCAATATGCTGGAGAGATTGGGAAAGGATGGAGTCCTGTTTTATGTGGAGGGTTTGTCCTTGGCAAGAAGGATCACCTCATTATCAGATGATTTTGTATGAGATAGTAATGTAAGATGGTAGAGTGGAGATTAGGAGGGGAGAAAATAAAACCCTTTGAAAATGATGTGTGTGTGTGTGTATGTGTGTGTGTAGCAAAACATAGAAGGATAAACCCACATAAATCCTCAGCATTACTATACATTTCTAACAAAATTCAACAGCAAGAGATAGAAAGAGAAATCCCATTTAAAGTTACTGTATACATTATAAAATATTTGGGAATCTACTTGCCAAAACAAACCTAGGACCTATATGAACACAACTACAAAACACTTTCCACACAAATAAAGTCAGATTGGAAAAACATCAATTACTTACTGCTTGGTTGAGCTAATATAATAAAAGTCACAATTTTACCTAAATTAAATTACATATTCAGTGCCATACCAATCAAATTAGCAAAAAATTCCTTTATAGAAGTAGAAAAAATAGTAACAAAATTCATTTGGAAGAACAAAAGGTCCAGAATATCTAGGGAATTAATAAAAAGAAATGCTAGGGAAGGTGGCCTAGCTATACCAGATTTTGATCTGTATTATAAAGCAACAGTCATCAAAGTTACTTGGTACTGGCTGAAAAATAGAGTAGTGGATCAATGAAATAGATTAGGTACACAATACTCAGCAGTCAATGACTATAGTAATATACTGTTTGATAAACCCAAAGATCCCAGCTTTTGGGATAAGAACTCACTATTTGATAAAAACTTCTGGGAAAACTGGAATATAGTATGGCAGAAACTGGGCATGGACCCTTATCTAACACTGTATACCAAAATCAAGTCTAAATGAGTGCACGATCTAGGTATAAAGGCTGATAACTGTAAGCAATCTGGGAAAGCAAGGAATAGTTTACCTGTCATATTTATGGGGAAGGGAAGATTTTATGACCAAATAAGAGTTAGAGAGCATTATAAAATACAAAATGGAAAATTTTGATTACATTAAATTGAAAAGTTTCTATACAAACAAAGCCAATGTAACCAAGATTAGGAGGGAAGTGGAAAATAGGGAAAGAATTTTTACAACCTATGTCTCTGATAAAGGCCTCATTTCTTAAATATGTGGAGAATTGAGTCAAATCTATAAGAATACAAGTCATTCCCCAATTGATAAAAGGTCAAAGGATAAGAACAGACAGTTTTCAGAGGAAAAAAATAAAGATATCTATAAGCATATGAAAAAATGCTCTAAATCACTATTGATTAGAGAAATGCAAATCAAAGCAACTCTGAGGTACCACATCTCACCAGTCAGATTGGCTAAGATGACAAAACAGGAAAATGACAAATGCTGGGGAGGATGTGGAAAAATTGGAACCCTAATGCATTGCTGGTGGAGTTTTGCACTGATCCAACCTTTCTGGAGAGCAATCTGGAATTATGCCCAAAGGGCTATAAATAAATACATACCCTTTGACCCAGAAATACCATTTCTAGGGTTGTATCCCAAAGACATCATAGAAGTGGGAGGAAGACCCATATGTACAAAAGTATTTATAGCAGCTCTTTTTGTGGTGGCAAAGAATTGGAAATTGAGAGAATGCCTATCCATTGGGGAATGGCTGAACAAGTTGTGGTATATGCATGTTATGGAATACTATTGTGCCATAAGAAACAAGGACAGATGGACTGCATATTTACCTGGAGAAGCTTATAGGAGCTGATGCTGAGTGGGAAGAGCAGAACCAGGAGAAATTTGTACACAATTACAGACACAACGTATGTATAACGACCAACTTTGATAGACTGGACTCTTCTCAGCAATGCAGGCTATAAGTCAACTCCCAAAGACTCATGATGGAGAGAGATGTCTACATCCAGAGAAAGAACTAGAAAGAACAGAGTTTGAATCCAGATTGAAGCAAACTACCTGCTCTCTATCTTTTTCCTGTTGGTTTTGTTTCCTCTTTCCATTGTTCGTTCCATCTGATACAATCCATCTTTATAACCTGACTAATGTCTAATGAGAAACTATTTGCAGATCCTATACTTGATTATATGCCACCATGGCAGGGGGGTGGGAGAGGGAAGGGGAGAAAATTTGAAACTCAAGGAATTGTGCAATTGAATCCTGTAAACTAAAAGTAAACAAACAAATTAATAAAGACCAAAAAATTTTTTAAAAAAAGAAAAAAGTGAGGAGCAGATAGTCTTCATATTTACCTGGAGAGTCTTATACAAACTGATGTTGAGTGAGAAGAGCAGAACCAGGAGAGATTTGTACATAATTACAGACACAATGTGTATGTGACGACCAACTTTGATAGACTGGGCTCTTCTCAGCAATGCAAGGTTATAACACAGCTCCAAAAGATTCATGATGGAAAGAGATATGTATATATTCAGAGAAAGAACTACAGAGTTTGAATGCAGACTGAAGCAAACTACCTGCTCTCTTTCTTTTTCTTGTTTGATTTTGTTTCCTCTTTCCCATTGTTCATTCCATCGGTTACATTCCTTTTTTTTTTTTTTTTAAAGCAATTGGGGTTAAGTAACTTGCTCAAGGTTACAAGGCCAGTTATTTCTGGGTGTGGTGCTGAGTGTCTGAGCCCGGGATTCGATCTCCAGGTCGTCCCAACACTGGAGCCGGTGCTCTTGCTCGCTGAGCCACCTGGCCGCCCCAGTTACATTCCTTCTTTACAACCTGACTGATGTCTAATGGGAAAGTATTTGCAGATCCTATACTTGATTTCATGCTGCCATGGGTGGGGAGGGGGGAAGAGGAGGGAGGAGAAGGAAGGGGAGAAAATTTGAAACTCAAGGGATTGTGGAACTGAATCTTGTAAACTAAAAGTAAACAAACAAATTAATAAAGACAAAAAAAGACATGGAAGGATGCCAGAATAATTCATGAGAATGTCTTCTTAAGTCATAGGAGGCTTACAGTCTGTACCAGTGAATGTATTTCTATATGAATGAAAACCTAGATCCTTGAAGTACTAGTGCTTTTTAACTTGAAAGTTAAAACCCTCAATTGTGCCCATTTTAGGACTGAAAACTAGAACTGCTTTTCCTGGGGCACTATTAGAAGTGGTTAGCTGCTAAGGAGACTAGCCTGAGGGCATTGTTATTATTGTCACATATTGAGCCTGTGATGTTCCATAATTACATATTATGTGCTACATGTCAATTATATACATGATGCACACACATATACATATATGTATGTATGTATGTATGTATGTATGTATAAAATAGAGGCAACTGGGTCACACAGTGGATAAGAGCACTTGATTTTTGAATCAGAATATCCAGAGTTCAAATCCAGCCTCACACTTACACTGTGACTTTGGGCAAATCACTTGAAGTCTCTCTGCCTTCTCAGTTTCCTTTTCTATGACACAGGGATAATAACACCACTGACCCCCCAGGGTTGTTGTAAGGTACATATGTATATTGCTATGCAAACTTTAACACAGTATATGTGCTGTTATGATGGTTATTGTGCACATATTATTATTGTGATTATTTTAAGGGGTGTCTTAAAAGTCTTAGTACAATTTTAAGTTTTGTTGTGGTTGTTTTTGCCTTTTGGAGGGCAATTGGGGTTCAGTAACTTGCCCAAGGTTACATGGCTGGGTTTTATTTGTGTGTGTGTGTGTGTGTGTGTGTGTTAAGCATCTGAGGCCGGATCTGAGCCCAGGTCCTCCTGACTCCCGGGCCGCCACTTTACTCACTGCGCCACCTAGCCACCCCTAATTTTAAGTTTTAATAACTTAAAACTGCACTAAGACTTTTGGAACACCCTGTATAAGTATGATGTGTAATAGTCATGATTTTTATTATTATTGCTTAGAACTGCAACGACTTTTGAGACAACTTGTATAATGGTACCAAGAGTCTTTTACTAGCATGTCTTCAAGAATTCAGTTATGAATAATTACTCAAATCAAATTTCAAATAAAAAAATGAATTCTATAGAAATATATATTTTACAATACTTTTTTTTTAAAGGCAATTCCTCAAATATCTACCCTGGCATGGTATACAACACTTGTGCCTTTACTTTTGGTGCTGGGCATCACTGCAATCAAAGATCTTGTGGATGATGTTGTGAGTTTTTTTTTTTAATACTAAGAATTCTGTTGGATGTTTTCATATTATTTTAGCCTATAATTTTTGTAGCACTTTATGTTTTAGGATTATTAAGTTATCAATTCTCCTTCTTCCTTCTATTCCACTGAAGGCTCGCCATAGAATGGATAAAGAGATAAACAACAGGGCGTGTGAAGTTATCAAGGATGGCAGGTACCGTCAAAATCACCCGCTTTCTTTTTACTCTAGAGACAGTCAAGAAGGGAGCCCAGGTCAGAACCTTGGGAAGACACCTACAGCTAACAAAAATGACATAAGAATCAGCACAAGAGACTAAGTCAGGAGAAATCATCTCTAGGGGAGAAGAATATAACAAAAAATTAGAGAGTAGAGTACATCCAGGCAGAGATGGTGATTCGCATTATTAAGGAAAGGTCAGCCAGGGTGAGCATTGAGATTTGGCAAGTAAGAGATCATTGGTGACTTTGCAGGGTGAAGTTTCAGTTGAAGGATGAGTTTAGAGGTCAGATTGCAGAGGATTTAGACTAGAGGAAGAGGAGGTAAATAATTTCTTAAGTAGTTTAGTCAAAAGGGGGGGGGAGGGATATAGGATGATAGGTCCAAATGGGAGGGTTTTGAACATTGGGTGGGGCATGGGAGTCTTTGTACGAAGTATCCAGTATATAGAGATTCAAGATAAAAGATATAATGGAGGCAATCTTTTGGAGAGATTGGGAAAGGATGGAGTTCTCTTTTTATGTGGAAGATTTGTCCTTGGCAAGAAGGATCACCTTGTTATCAGAAACTGAAGTGAAGAATGAGATAGTAAGATAAAATGGTAGAGTGGAGATTAGGAGGGGAGAAAAGAAGAGCTACAGACTATTGTGACTGGATTTAAGTTCAAAATATTAAAGTTTTGAGACAAAACACTCAATACACGAATGGACATTTGGAGTCTACAGTATCACAGCTCAAGTAGCACTACCAAAATATGAAGGACTAAATGTTAGGTAAGCCTTCCTTTAAAGGAGAACCAAGCTCTGAATGAGTTAAGTATTCTAGTGTATATATGGCTTCTGGTTCACTAGACAAACTTTTGACATGAGATTCTAGGTTCAGTAATATTATAAAGTAGGCTCTGGAGGGATCAAGAATGGAAATAAATAGCATGTCTACTTGTTAGGATAATGTAAAGGAGGAAGAACATAAATAGAATCTGAAAAGTTGTAGCCCCTTAAAAATCCATGAACAAAGAGTAGAGATTCCATAAGCCAATCCTCATTGTGACCACTTGATTAACATTTTGTTACAACATCTATTAAAATGCTAGCTTAAGGGGCGGCCAGGTAGCACAGCGAGTAAGAGCACCAGCTCCAGTGTTGAGAACACCTGGAGATCGAATCCCGGGCTCAGACACTTAGCACCCACCCAGAAACACCTGGCCGTGTAACCTTGAGCAAGTTACTTACCCCCAATTGCTTAGGGGCGGCCAGGTGGCTCAGCGAGTAAGAGGGCCGGCTCCAGTGTCGGGATGACCTGGATCAAATCCGGGCTCGGATATTCAGCACCACACCCAGAAATAATACCTGGCCATGTAACCTTGAGCAAGTTACTTAACCCCAATTGCTTTAAAAAAAAAATGCTAGCTTAAGATAAGCTAATATTGTTTCCTTGCTTTCTTATCTCTATGACAGCAATAAAATGTTTTAGTCCCAAACTGACAATTTTTCTGTCATAATTCATAGAATGCCAATATATTTCAGAATCCTAGATATTCTTAATATAAATTCCAAGTTGCTTCTATATATTTTAATATCACAATTTTTATAACATGAATAATTTTTAATGGTTCAAATGCTATTTTTAGGTTCAAAACTGCAAAGTGGAAAGATGTTCAAGTTGGAGATGTCATTCGTCTGAAAAAAAATGACTTTATTCCTGTAAGTGAACAAGTTTTCTCCATTTTATCCAAACTTGCCTAAATCTGTGACCTTTGGTAGAGTTTCATTTGATATTTAATGTGTTAACTTGTGTTTATTGTTTTGACTAGGCTGACATTCTCCTCCTGTCCAGCTCAGAGCCGAACAGCCTCTGTTATGTAGAAACTGCTGAATTAGATGGGTAAGGATACATCTTTAGAAAGGATGTTTAAGGCATTACAGTGCAAATATAGCATGTTGTTTATATACATGTATATTTATATTTACATATACTTGTTTATACTGAAGTCACCTGTTCCAAGAATGTCATATGTATTGAGATGAATCTTGAATGTGGAATTGAAAGATCTAGATTTCAGTTCCAGCTTTGCCACTTTCTAGCAATGGGAACTTGGCCAACTTGCTTCATCTTTCCACTTCTTAGTTGCTTCATCTCTAAAATAAGACCAGAATCATAGGATTGTATAACTGGAATGGGCCTAAGTTATCTTCTAATCTAGCCCCAACTACCTGAACAGGAATCTCCTAAACAGCATCCTCAATAATTAGTCATTTGACTTCCTCTTATAGACATCCAGGGATGAGGAATTGACTTCTAAGCCCATTCCATTTTTGAACTGTTAAATTATGAATAATTTTTCTCATACATTGAACCAATATTTGTCTTGATGTAACTTTCCTTTGGCAAGTGTAGAATTCTAACCTCGCTTGGTCATCTAACTCTTAAGTTGAGAGGGTATCATGAACAGAGGACCATCCTTGGTTGGTCCTCTGAAGGATCTGGGTTCAGTCCCTCCTCTGATATATACTAACTGTGTGATTCTGTATTGTCACATAACCTCTCAGTGTCCCAGGCTACTCTTCTAAGACTAAAAGTTATAGACAAGTTACTGATTTGCATGGGTGGAGGGAAGTAATTTATTGGGAGTGCTTTATAGAGATGAAACCACAGGTCCAGAACTTCTCTCCTCTCCCCAAAAAACCCTTTTTAGTCATGACTCCTAGTTTCATCCATGGAAACCACCCAAAATGAGTATAATTGTCCTTCTACATGATAGCTATCTTCAGATACTTGACGATAGCTATCGATTTACCTCTAACTGTTCTGTTCTCCTAGCTATATACTGCATTTTCTTCAGCTATGTCTCTTGATACAATTTCTAATTCCTTCACCACCCTGGTCACCCTTTTTTGCATGTTGTCCCATGCGTTGATACCTGTTTGAGGTAGCCACATGCTCTTACAACCTCCTCACTTTTCCTGGGTTTCAGCTACCTCTTAAAAATTTTGATTCTGTATATCCCAATCTGTGGGTCATTTTCCAAAGAAGAGAAAGTGAAAATTGAGTTGTTAGTTGAATAGCAACTCTTTTTTTTTCAATCATCACATTCTCATCCACCACATCCTGTAATTCTGGGTCTTCTTCGAGCTTCCTTTTATCCATAGGCCAACTTAAAAAGATCCCCTTTTTCTTAGTGGGATAGTTTATGTTGTCATCAAAATTTCATTTTTGAGAATATACTATCCCTCGAGCTAATTTTCCCTCTAGGCCCCTAGGCATTGGGAGCATCCCTATGCTTTCTTTGAACTCTGAAATCCAGGCTCCCAAATCCTAGAGTATATGTGGCAATCGCCACCTTATCTATCATCCCATGACCAGTTCCTCTCAAGACTCTGGTCATTTTTCCTTCAGAAGCAACATATTCTCTATATATCAGAATGAGATCCAGAATATAATTTCTCTTTGTTGCTTCCTCTGCTTTTTAAAGAAGAAACAAGTATTAAGGAAAGCCAGGAATTTGTTAGTTGATCTACCTTTAGCAGCAAAGAGTCCTAGCAGACATCTGTATAGCTAAAATTCTTTCTCACTGTTGTGTCTTTCCCTCCTAGTAACCAGGATGGGGACGGAAGGGCCTTCAGTCCATGTCAAATGGAAATTGATTGAAGGAACTAGGGATTTACAGTCTGGAAAAGAGAAGGCTCAGGGAGGACATGATTAACTGGGCTTCAAGTATTTGAAGGGCTGACAGATGAAAGGAGAATTCTGCTTGTTTGTTATATACAATACTTTATTGTTAGGTTTCTCCTCTTTGAAGATCTGTCTTCAAGCAGAGACTGGAAGGCCACTTGCCAAGACTTTACAATAGAGATTACTTTCAAGTGTTGATTGAATAAAATGGCTGCTGATGTCCTTTCCAATATAAAATTCTGTGATTTTGTGATCCTGTTTTGTCTGTCCCAGAAGGTCATTCGGAGGGTCAAATGAGATAACATATGTGAATAATTTCAGTTCTTAGTAATTGAGTAGAAATCTTTTGAAAAAGCTACTACTGTTACTTATAAGTATGAAAAAAATTCTCATGCCCTGCCTATTAGACTGTGTTAAAGCCAGTTAGCCACCTGCCTAATAGGCAGAACTACATGAGCTAATATTTATGGAAATTTTGAAATAAAATTCTGAATAAGAGATGTTGCTAGAAGGTAAAAAGCATATTTCATTGCAAAGCTGTGTCGATCTATATCTTTTCCATGTTTTTAAGGCCTTCCCCAGTTTTCATTATATATCATATTTTGGTGTAGTCTAAATATAAAGTATCATAGTTAACAGTTATGCCCTTACCTTCTCAGGTAAACTGAGCCAAAAAGAAAATTATTTCCTTTCGAATGATGATAGGAAATAATTGAGTTTCGTTTTTGAATATAGAGCCAAACAAGCCCCATCACGATTGCATACCTAATGACTATGGCAAAATATTAAGAGTTTAGTTTACGAAGGATCCTCAGAGTTTGGGATAAATAGGAGAAACATTAACCAAGCAGGAAGGTGGTAGAGAGAAGTTGCAGTTGACTAACTGCCGAGTCTAGTCAGTTGACAGTTTGAAATGTTCGAATGTTTGTCCACATACTAGCCCAGAAAAGGCTATTTACAAAGGGAATTGGGTATTAGTATGCGAAAGATTTGGCTCCAGTTCAGTGAACCACTTATTTTTCCCCTCTCCAAAGCTTCCAATTAAAATTGGAATTAGGAAATAGGACCAGACCTAGGGCACATGACCATGTAAGCCACTGGAAACCTACTGGTTTGAGCGTAAGTTACTGATTCTTAATATAGAAAGAATATTACTAAGTAATGAAAGAGTGTAAGATTTTAAATAATTTTTTTACTGCTGTTTTCCTTTATGAGTATATCCCATTTAAATTACTAATTTGGTCCAACTAATTTTTTTTTTGTTTTAATTTTTCCCTCTAGAGAAACAAATTTAAAGTTCAAAATGTCACTTGAAGTAACAGATCGGTATCTCCAAAAAGAGAGTGCCTTGGCAGCATTTGATGGTTTGTATAAAATAGCTCTTCCTGCTGCAATTTCGATAGATAATTTCTGTTTCTAAAATTTCTAAAAACAGTAAATTTTGTATGAAATGCTACATGTAAACATTTACATAGATTGAAATTTTTCTTTTCAACATAGGTTTTGTTGAGTGTGAAGAACCAAATAATCGACTAGATAAGTTTACAGGAACACTATTCTGGAGAAAAACAAGTTACTCTTTGGATTCAGATAAAATTTTGCTGCGTGGCTGTGTGATTAGAAATACTGATTTCTGCCATGGTTTGGTCATTTTTGCAGGTACTTTGTTTTTTCGTGTCATTAATAATCTGAAGTGAATAATAGAAATGAAGCACAGGGGCAGCTAGGTGGGGCAGTGAATAGAGCACCAGCCCTGGAGTCAGGAGGACCTGAGTTCAAATGTGGCCTCCGACACTTAACACAAAAACTAGCCATGTCACCTTGGGAAAGTCACTTAACCCCAATCGCCCTGCCTTCCCCCCTCCAAAAAACAGAACAAAAAAAAGAAATGAAGAACAAAGTATTTCCTCCCTGCCCATTCAACATCAAAAACATAAGGATGAACAGGTATATAATTGTTATTTTTCACATTTTGATCACATTAAATTTGGGGTTTGTTTATTTTTTTAGGAGCTGACACCAAAATCATGAAAAACAGTGGGAAGACCAGGTTTAAAAGGACTAAAATTGATTACTTGATGAACTACATGGTTTACACGGTAAAATATTTTTATTTCACTGCTCAAAAAGCTAACTTATTACACAAGTAATTTTTAAAACAATATTAGCTCCAATAATCAGCGAAGGACAATGGAAAGATTGTTGGGTTTGGGGTCAGAGGACTTTGGTTCATACTCCATCTTTGCCCCTTGCTATCAGGGTAAGCTTAGAACAGTTAACTTCACGAACTCTCCAGTTTCCTTATCTACAAAATGAGGAGATTGGACTTGATAACCTCTAAGATTCCTTTAATTCTCAACGTTTGATTCTTTGAAGGAGAAGCTCTGTGATTTTATCAGTATGGGAGTTTACCTTGTTCCATGATCCAACCTGTACAGCTTAGTAGATAGTCTTCTTGAGTTGCCATGGCCAAAAATTTCATTACCTGTTGACCAACCTGTGTATTTGGAGTGTGTCTAAACTTGGTACAGACAATATTGAACCTTTAATAATTAATGATAGCTAGCATTTACATAGTACCCAGGATGTACCAGGTACTATGCTAAGCACTTTTCCAAATTAGCTGATTTAATCTTCACAAGAACCCTAGGAAGTAGGTGCTATTATTATCCCCATTTTACAGTTGAAAAAAGTGGGGTAGATAGAGGATAAGTGGCTTGCTCAGAACCACACAACTAGTAAATATCTGAGGCTTGATTTGAAATTAGGTCTGCCTGACTCCAGGCGCAGAGCTCTATTCACTGTACTATATAGCTGCCCTTTCCACCAAACCTTTCCGGATTGGAAAGAGTTTATACCTCACGGGTATAGCTTTTGAGAATCTAGGGTCACTTCTATTAATGCAGAATTACATTTCAATAAAATTTTATTAATAGAGTCATCCATATGGCTCAGTGGTTAGAGTGCCAGGCCTGGAGTCAGGAAGGTCTGAGTTCAAATGTGACCTCAGATATGTAGTAGCTGTGTGACTGTAGGCAAATCATTTAACTTCTGTTTGCTTTAATCCACTGGTGAGTGAAATGGCAAACCATTTCAATATTTTTGCCAAGAAAAACCCAGGGACTGTATGGTCCATGGGGTCATAAAGAGTCCAACGTGACTAAACAACTGGTCAACAGAAACAGAGTTTTGTATTTTGGGGGGGAGGGGAGGAGTGCAAATCGGATACCGTTAGCAATTATCGAAGAAACCAAGTAAAACTTCAAAGGAAAGTGTTATGGCACTGTTGTGCTTCTTTTTATTTACGGATATTTCCAATATTTATAAATAAAGGAATAAGCCAAGCTATTTGAGCAGACAGGACTGGGAGTCTAGCTTGGACCCGTTCTTGGCCAAAGGCAGATCTGAGTAATACGTGTAAATGTTTCACTTTCTAGATTTTTGTGGTCCTTATCCTCCTCTCTGCTGGCCTAGCCATTGGGCACGCGTACTGGGTAGCGCAGGTTGGTAATTATTCTTGGTACCTGTACGATGGAGAAGACTACACACCTTCGTATCGCGGATTCCTTAATTTCTGGGGCTACATCATTATTCTGAACACCATGGTACCCATCTCCCTCTATGTCAGGTAATGAAGTCTCCTTTTTTGTTTTCTTGCTTTAAGCTTAATGAGAAGGTATGCAACTTATTATTAAATGGGCATCTATGCTAATTTACTTAAATGCTCTCTCATGACATAGAAAAAATGTTTTCCCCTTATGAAAAATCCCCTAATATGTTGAGCTTTGAAGTATATTCATAATCAGGCTTAGAAACTGAAATCAGTGTTGGGTGAGGAGATTGCATTTCTTACCTTTTGGAGGGGTGAGGTGAGGGCTGTTTCATCCCTGAAACCTTCTGGTGTCTCCTGCTCTTGTGCCAGTTTTCTGGGCACACGCTGTTCTGAAGCATGTCTCTCTTAACTGTGGCTTTGTAAGAGCTCTCTGGGGGGGATGGCTCTTCTATGCCTTGTTTTTTCTCACATTTGTAACTCATTTTTCACTTTGACAAATATTTACTGCCTCTTTTACCACCTTTTGATGTAGTGTTAAACAAATGAATTTTTTTCCTCACCTTCCTTAAGAAACTACAAAGTACCTCATGTCTCTGAAACAATCATTGCTAGGGGTGGCTAGGTGGTGCAGTGAATACAGCACCAGCCCTGGAGTCAGGGATGAGTTCAAATCCGGCCTCAGACACTTAACACAAAACTAGCCGTGTGACCTTGGGCAAGTCACTTAACCCCAATTGCCCTATCTTACCCCCACAAAAAAAATCATTGCCTTCATTTGGTAATTTTCTTTTTTTTTATTTCCAAAATTTCCTCTTTATGTTAGTTTTGTATTTAATAACTTGGGGGCAGGGTCTTATCATGCCTTGGGTTTATACTTTTCTACTTTTTTTTTTTTTTGCTTTTTGGAGGGCAATTGGGGTTAAGTGACTTGCCCAAAGTCACACAGCTAGTAAGTATGTCAAGTGTCTGAGGCCGGATTTGAACTCAGGTCCTCCTGACTCCATGGCCAGTGCTCTATTCACTGCACCCCCTAGCCGCCCTATACTTTTCTACTTAGAGCATAGATTCTTAATATTTACTATAGTGCCTGGCACATAATTTTTTTTAAATGCTTGTTAAATTGAATTAATAAATAGTCCAGGGACAGATGGGCATAGTGCTCTTTAATTACATGTGGTGATATTTGTCTTGTTTTGTATTTCATTGTATGTAATTACAGTCATCCTTTTCATATGAAGTAAAGCTCTGGATCAGGTCTCTGTATAGTAAGAAATCTCAACTCATCTCTGGTGTGATTGTTTGGGAAGATATCTGTCTATACCTTTTATGGTTTTGTGTAGTAAGTACTGCAGATACATTAAAATCAATAGTATTTATTAATTGCCTACTGTGTGCAGAGCACACCATGGTAAGCACTAAGGGAGACAGATATAACCCAAAAAAAACCCATTACAGTTCAGGGGTATATGGCATAGTACATATTGCAGAAATAAAATGGGTGTACACAGTATTTGGTGAGAGAAACAGAGATAAAGAGAGAGAAAAAGAGACAGACTCACAGAGAGAGAGACAGAGACAGAGAATGAGAGAACAAATCCAATGAAATATTTACTTTATGAGAATACATGAATTTTCTATTTTTCTCAAACTTATTTTTCTCTCCTCAGCAATTTTAGAGACATCCTTTTCCTAGTCGCTGATGGCTCTGAATGCTTTCTTATTTCTATCTGAGATGTACTTAAAATTCTAGACTCCATAAATGTTTTTAAGATTCCCTTACTATCCCTTATTTCAGATATTTTAACCTTGGCGACACTCATTTTAAAGGACCTTTCCTTTTCTGCTCATACTTATCCCAAGGCATTTATACCGCCATTCTGCAATCTGATCAGCACTACTTTCCTCAGCCCATTTGAGTTGAGGAATGGCGTGTCCCAAGATAAATTGTCTTAGATACAGTTTGAGGGAAGGAAGGAGTAGAGATTGTCATCACTTCCAGTAATACTCTGATGGAGGCATTTCTTAGTTGAATCTATATGACACTAAGTTGGAAGAAAATTAAAGTAATTGCCCTCTAGCTAATCAATCAATCAAAAAGAATCTGTTGAGTACCTACTATATGCCAGGCAATATATTTGGTGTTAGGGATAAAAAGGCAAAAATAAAACAGTTACTATCCTTAAAGAGTTTATAGCCTACTAGAGGAAATAATTTGTACATATGCCTTCAATAAGCTTTTTTTTTTACGTGCTTATTATGCCCCACATATGCCAAGTGCTGGTGATACAAAGAAATTTCTGTTCTCAAGAAGCTTACATTCTAATGGGGAGACAACATATAAATAAACATATATAAGATACATACAAATATACAAAGCAAGGCAATCAGGGTAGTATTAGCAGGTAGGTGATCAGGAGAAGTTTGATAAAGAAAGGAGTGTTTGAGCTGAGCTTTAGAAGAAAGAAGAGGTTGAGGGAGACAGAGGTGAGGAAAGAATTATGCCAGGCATGGAGACAGTCAACTAGCTCATTGGCACTGAGATGAAATATGGAGTATTGAATATGAGGAATAGAAGAAGACCATAGGAGAGGAGATGAAAGCCTGAACCAAGCTAAGTGTGAGTAGAAAGAGATCAATGGCTGAGCTGCTGTGGAATGTCTGCAGTTTGTTTTTGAGCAGTCCAACAAGTGTGACTCCTTTGCTTCTAGTGTTGAAGTTATTCGTCTTGGACAGAGTTATTTCATAAACTGGGACCTACAAATGTATTATCCGGAGAAGGACACACCAGCAAAGTCTAGAACAACCACACTGAATGAACAGCTTGGGCAGATTCATTACATCTTCTCTGATAAGACAGGAACATTAACACAGAATATCATGACATTTAAAAAGTGCTGTATAAATGGACAAATATATGGTAAGTATGAGCCATGATTTCACTGACCATTTGTGGGAGATGTATTGTGGATAGAGCTCTAGGCAGCACTGGACATAATAATAACAACTGGCATTGAGGTAGCACTTTAAATTTTGCAAAGTGCTGTGACATGTTGTCTCTCATTTGATCCTCACAACAGCCCTGTGAGGTAGATGGTGTTATTATCATCATTTTACAAATGGGGAAACTGAGGATGAAAGAGAGAGTAAGTGACTTGCCTAGTGTCTCACATTAGGTGTCTGAGGCCAGATTAGAACTCATTTCTTCCTAACTCCAAGACTAATGTTCTTACCCACTGGACCACCTAAATGCCTCTATACAGAGTAAAATAAGGGATAAGAGGGAACTTGGTAGTAATAAGATCTCTTTCTTGCTCTGAGCTTCAGCCACCACCCAGGAATATGATGCCACTCACTGGCAGGTACAAAGAATAAGTTGGTGGTTAAGTTTAATTAATAATATACCACATAATACTCCAAGTTTGCATACGGGTTTAAACTTTTCAAAGTACTTTTATACAACTTAGTAATCCTGAAAAGTAGGTAGAACAGGTATTTCCATTTTACAGATAAATAAACTAAAATGAAAAAGTCAAGTGATTTGCCCAAAGGCACACGCAGTTATTGACTAATAAAGCTGAGACTCTTATGACCTATGTGTCCAGTCTCATAGACAAGCTTTATTTCTGTTATACTGCATTGCTTTCTATAGTCAACGCATTAGACTGAACAAAGTCTTGTGATGCTATGAACAAAATTGTGATCGTTCAAGATGGTTATAATTTAATGAAACAGAAGAAACAGAAGCACATTTGTAAATTCTAACAAAACCGTATAAAACATACATAAAACACAATAAAAAATGGGGAAAATATATGTGTGTATATATATTTGCACACAAGTACTGATTTAGCTTGTTATTTTAATATTTTCTCTTATTTCAGGAGACCACCGGGATCTATCCCAGAATCACCACAGCAGGATGGATGTGAGTTCTTTCACTTCCTTCAAGGGTCATTTGTTGTTGACATTTTACTTGGGAACAAATGTTAGCTTGTCAATATTTCTGTGTGTTTAAAAATACATTTAAATTATACAATGATTGTTTTTTAGGCAAAAAAAAAAAGTAACTCAGAATGAAAATTTAAGCTTCATTGAAGCTCTTAGTTTGGCATTTTCATATTCAGCATTTTTTCTTCCCTCACCCCAGGAAGTTGATTTTAGTTGGAATACATATGCGGATGGAAAGCTTGTGTTTTATGACCATTATCTGATTGAACAAATCCAGTCAGGGAAAGAGTCTGAAGTTCGACATTTCTTCTTTTTGCTTGCAATCTGTCACACTGTCATGGTGGATAGAACTAATGGTAAGTAAGCATTTCACTGGCATTAAGAGAGCCTGAAAATTTATTATCTACTCTGTAGACCTCATAGTGAAGATTTAAATGCATTTAAATGACATACACAGCAAATTTCTCAAGAGTTTAATTAATTAAAAATAATTATTGAGCTTTTACTCTCTATATAAGGTATAAAAGATTCCAAGAAATAAAACATTTCAGCCTTTGAGTTTAAAATCTACCCTCTTCTTCAAGCCTTCATTTCTAAATATGGTTACATTTAAGGACTATTTTAAAGTTATGACTACTGGTTGTCTAAGATCACATTAGGAAATTTAAAATGTAAAATTATCCATCATTAGGATGGCTAGGTGGCGAAGTGAATAGAGTATGGGCCCTGAAGTCAGGAGGACAAGAGTTCAAATCCAGCCTCAGACTCTTAACACTCACTAACCATGTGACCTTGGGCAAGTCACTTAACCCCAATTGCCCTGCCCTCCCCCCTTCAAAAAAAAGGTAAAAAAAATTATCTATCCTTGACAGATGGTAGCCATTTGAAATCATTGGATATAGACATGATAACATAGAGCCCTGGTATGAGAAAAGGAGCAAAAAAGTCCCCTTGCCTCTCTGTGCTTAGGCATAAGTTGTGTCTATTTGTAAAGTATTCTCACGTTCGTGCTTTAATCAATATAGCCAACAAAAACACTTCAGTATTTACTTGTCACTGATTTCATTTATCTATAATAGGGCATAAATTGTGTGGAATGAAATAAGTTTAAATGCTAAATAAATAGTGACAGAGAGTGTTATCAATCCATAAATTCCAAAGTAAACTATTCTTCTGATGAATTTAAGGAGTCTAATAAAAGCTGTTTTCAGAGTTAAAATTGAGGTCGAGAAATGGAAAGGGGTTATCAGAGATCATGGTGGGGAGTGATGCAAACAGATGATACCAGCTCAGTCATAGGAGAGGTTAAAGTCTGTTTGACTGGACATCTCTTCACAGAATAAGGACAAAGTACAATGTCATAAAGCCACCTGGCTCTCTGGCTTTGAATAATTGATGATACTTTAAAACACACACACACACACACCTCTGTGGAGTTTCTTCCTTGGTGGTTATGAATCATTCTCAAAGGAAGACCACAGTTCTGTGAAGATGAAGGTCCCATGTTTTACTCTAAATTCCCCAGGGCAGGGGTGGGGAGCCTGCAGCCTCCAGGCTACACATGACCCCCTAGGTTCTCAACTGTGCCCCTTTGTCTGAATTGAAACTTCCCAGCACAAATCTCCTTAATGAAAGGCTTTGTTCTGTAAAATTTGGACTTCATCAAAAGGCTGCACTTGAGGAACTAGAAAGCCACATGTGGCCTCAAGGCCACAGATTCCCCACCCCTGCCCTAGAGACTTTGCATAATGAAATTAGAAACCTGAGTAGACAGTAATAGGATTTTTTTCTCATTTTAAACTCAACATGTCTTGAAGAACCTCATTATCTTTCATCCAAATTCTGTAATTCTTAAATTTCCTGTTTCTGTTGATTGATACAACCACTCTGTCAAGCTGAAAAAACCTGGAGTCTTTGTGGCATAATGGAAAGCTCACCGAATCTGAGTCAGAGTCAGGAGTCAGAGAACCTGAATTCAAATATTAACTCTTCCTTTTATTACCTTGTGACCTTAGATAAATCACTTGACCTCTGCCGGCTTCAGTTTCCTGAGCTCTACAGACTGAGGAGTTTGACTAGATCAGGGGTCTCCAGAAGTGGGGTGGGGTCATGACATGCTTTGGATCAACCATTCAGGAATTGAGAAGATCATCTCTAAGACTCTTTTCAGCTCTCAGTTGATGATCTTATGATTTTTAACTTTTTATTCTACCTCAGTCCCCACATTCAGTAATCCAAAAAGTCCCATTTTCCTTCACTGTGCCTCTTGCCTCTGATCTATCATTTCTGTTTTTAGTGCTGTTGCTTTCTTAATTCTGGCCCTAATTGGTTCTCTACTGAACTACCATAATACTGCTAGTTAATCTTACCTCTTAACCCTCCATACCTCATTCTATCTTTCACACTGCTGTTAGAATCACCTTTATCTAGTACGATTCTGAACACAGCAATCCTTACTTTATACCTAGGACCCTTCACATCAGCACCAGCCCCAATTTATCTTTCCAACCTTGACAAATACTGAGTACCTTCAGGCGTTCTACATTTCAGACAAACCTAACTATTCATCATTCCCTAAACCCTAACTATCATGTCAGTCAGTCACTTTGTATTTATTAAACATCTGTTACATGCTGGGCACTGTGATAAGTGTCTCTTTGTTGTCTTCTATTCTTGCAATGATTTTTCCTCCCATGATTGCCTGTTAATCCTTGTCTTTCTTCAAGATCAAAATCTGGTGCCATCTTTTTCAGAAAACCTTCCCTGTTGCCTCAAGCTATAATCTATTTCTCCATTCTAAATCTGATTAAATTCAATAGAACTTTGTTAAAAGCCTACACATATGGAAGGCATTAGAGATACTGCAGTTATCCCTTCCATATCATGATTTCCCCAACACAATTTCTATGTATCATGGGTTGGCATAAAAAAATTAAATGGGTATTTTGGGGGAGTTTTTTGGAAGCCACAGATGACACATGAAGGCCAGCAAATGACACAGAAAAGGTTTAGAAACTTAGAAATGCATAAAATATATTTATAATATTGTATCATATCTACATATTTCATCTTTTAATACCATGATAATTCATACTTCCTCTCTGGTGCGAAAGGAAAACCAAAAATATTTTACACAGATTTTCCAGATTGCGGGGGTAGGATGCCCCTAAGCCCCCCATGTGGAAGGGATATGTGTACAACAAAAAACAGTCCTCACCTTCAGGGAGATGCCATACTTTAGAAGGGATACAACATGCACACTGTTGTTAATGACAAAATCATTTGAGGAGGGAGAGAACAGATAAGACTTCAAAGAGAAGGTGTCATCTAAGATGAGTTTTAAAGGAAGAGAAGAATTCTGAAGGTCGAATCAAGGAAAAATCGCTTTCTAGGCTTGAGGATTGTGTCCTGCTTGAATGCAAGAAAATAGGAGACTGAGAGTCAGATGTGGGGAACAGCTGGTGCTGTAGTTTGTTGGAATTGTGGGAGAGATGATGACTCAGAAAGGAAGACTGGGAAAGAGGAGTCAGACTTCTTTTTTTAAAAAAATATAATCTTTTATTTACCCCGAATTACAAGTTAGAACAATATTTTAAACTTTTTTTTTAAGTTTTGAGTTCCAAATTCTATCCCTTCCTCCTTCCCTCCCTTTCCCCTTCCCTGAGATGGTAAGCAGTTCAATATAGTTTATACACATGCAATCATGTAAAACATTTCCACATTAGTCAGACCTCTTTTTGAGGAGGTCCAGGAGAGAACAGTGTTGCAGAAGCAAAGGGAAAAAAGTGTATCTAGAAGACTGACCAACCAGATGGTTGTAAGTAGTGTTGAAAGCGGCAGAGAGACCAAGTATTGAAAAAAAAAGCTATTGCATTTAGCAGTTCAGCATGACCATGAGTGACTGTTGAGAGAGTAGTTTCAGTGGAACAATGGAATTAAAAGTCAGACTTCTGCTTGAGATAGTGACTGGTGAGAAAGCACAGTTAGTGCTGGTGACTCTGGAAGTTGTGAGTGAAAAGTAAGAGATACATGGAACAGTAGCTTGAGGGGAGGGAAGGGCCAAGTGATTTTGTTTTTTTTACAGTAGAAGTTTGAACATTTTTGTAGGGAGGGAGTCAGGAGTTTCAAACCACTCCTATCGATTTATCACAATATAGCTTGTTCCTATCCATGTCACTTGCTAATTGATGGTAATATCAAAATAAGGTTGCCAGAAGGTGTATCTAGTGAAGAAAGCCCTGCTTCTGGAGGTAGGTAATTCTTCTGTGTATTTCAGCCCTTTCTTTTGAAAGGAGGAGATAGCAATAAGTGATGCTCCCTGAGACATGAATCAGTATTCCTATTGGAAACCAAGCCTTCTGAACATCAGGATCAGGTATCAACTGAGTCATATTTTATGTTATATAAATATGTTAACACAGCTCCCTGAACTTAAGACCCTGCAACAAGCTCTTGGTGATATTAAAAAAAAAGTGCGCAGACTTGGTATGAAACATTTCACTGGCCTCTGTATCTGTTCATTCACTCCTGACATATCTTCTGGCTTCTCCACCCACACTCTCTAATTGTGTCTCTCTCTTTCACATCTCTCACTCTCCCAATATCTCATTCTAGGGCAGATCAACTACCAGGCAGCCTCTCCAGATGAAGGTGCTCTGGTCACGGCTGCCCGAAACTTTGGTTTTGTCTTCCTTGCAAGAACACAGAACACAATCACGATAAGTGAGATGGGAACAGAAAGGACATACAACGTTCTGGCTATCTTAGATTTTAACAGTGATCGAAAGAGAATGTCCATAATTGGTAAGTCTCACTCAAAGTCTTCTATTCAAAGAAGTACCATTAAAGCACATTCTATAATCGCTAATTTATGTACCCATAATCTAATTTAGCTGGATTCCATGGTAAAAGCATTTGATAAACTAATTGCTTGACTCATGGGAAATTTCAAATCCTCTACTGAAACAGGTTAAATTTATATTTTTTTCCTTCATTCTTTAACCTTTTAAGACACTTAGTTAAAAAAAAAAAAAGACTAAGTGGCAGAGAAGTTTCCGACCTATTTTGGTGGAGATTTTCCTCCTTTGGGAATTTCCTATATCAGGGTAGTTCCAGTTACTTTTCCCATCATGTATATTACATAGGCCCCATTTACACTGATAGCTACAAGGTATAAGAGTCAGTTCATTCTGTTGGATGTTCTTGGCATCAAACAGATTCAGGACCCTGGGTATTGACCTTGGGCATGTAAGATAATGGATAGAAAGAGAACACAGTATTTTAAAGTGTTAAATTTCTTGTGGGAGGGAGCCTCTGGGCTCTAAATGTATATTTAAACAGAAATGTGTATATTCCACTCCTTTCAAGGAGATGGCAAAAAAGCAAAGGCGTTCCGCTTGGGAACAAAATGTGATTAGGAATCAAAAAATAGGGGGCAGAGTCAAGGTGGCGGAGAAGAAGCACGACCTCTGAGCGGCTCCGGCTTCCACCCTCCCCAATCCATGTCAAAGGGGACTCTGAACAAACTCTGGAGCTGCAGAACCCACAACATGACACAGAGAAGCTAACCTCCCGCTGAGGACAGCCCAGCAGGTCGGCAGGAATCAGGGCCGGCGCAATGCTCTGGGAGTTGAGCCCAGGCCTGCGTGAGCAGGAGGTTTTAGTGCCATGGCGGGTCTGACCAGCCACCGGATGGAGGGACTCCAGATCACCAACAGCTGTGGCTCTTTCCAGAATTATCAACACATTAAGGACACGTTAAGGAAAAAGTGAGAGGTCAGTGCCATCTGGACTTTGGGACCCAGTAAGATGGAGTGTGTTGGCTTTTTGCCCCCGGGGCTGCTGAGACGCTGGCAAAGCCAGCCAGCCCCATGTGGCAGCTTCAACTCCTGGACTGCAGAGTGTAGGGGGACCAAGCGACCAGAGTGAGGGGTAATCACTCTTGCTTTAACCTGCTTGGATCTGGATTGTAGTCAAGGGTGGAGGTCCTGGGGCATGTGTCCAGCTTGCCAGAGCGTGTGGAGACCTCAGAGAAGGCACCTATCTAATACCTCCAGCAGCTGAGAAAACCTCAGCGTTTGGGATGAAAGCTCCCCTGTCTGGTGGCAGAGTCCTACTGTGGCAAAAAGCCCAGGGGTCAAGTGACTGAGGGGTGACATGACCAGGCAAAGGAAACAAAGCAGACAGAAAATTCCAACAATAGACTCCTATTTTGGGGACAAAAAGGATCAAAGCATGGAACAGGAGGAAGACAGTGAAGTCAGAACTCCTACACCAAAAGCTTCAAAGGAAAATACGAGCTGGTTACAGGCCATAGAGGACCTTAAGGAGCAGATAAGAGAAGTGGAGGAAAAATTGGGAAGAGAAATGAGAACAATGCAAGAAAATTATGAAATGAGAGTCAACAGCCTGACTGAGGAAAATCATACCTTAAAAAATAGACTAACTCAAATAACAAAAGAGGCTCAGAAAGGAAATGAGGAGAAGAATGCCTTAAAAAGTCGAATTTTCCAGATGGAAAAAGAATCTCAAAAGCTCAATGAGGAGAATCATTGCTTCAGAATTAAATTGGAGCAAATGGAAGCTAATGACTTTATGAGAAATCAAGATGCTGTTAAACAGATCCAAACAAATGAAAGAATAGAAGGCAATGTGAAATATCTCATGGGGAAAAACCACTGACCTGGAAAATAGATCCAGGAGAGATAATTTTAAAATTATTGGACTACCTGAAAGCCATGATCAAGGTAAGAACCTAGAAATCATCCTCCAGCAAGTTCTCAAAGAAAACTGCCCTGATGTTTTAGAACCAGAGGGCAAAATAGAGGTTAAAAGAATCCACCGATCACCTCCTGAAAAAGAGCCCAAAAAGAAAACTTCTAGGAATATTATAGCCAGGTTCCAGAATTCCCAGATTAGGGAGAGAATATTACAAGCAGCCAAGAAGAAACAATTATAATATTGTGGAAAGACAATCAGGATAACACAGGATCTAGCCACTTCTACACTGAGGGATCGAAGGGCTTGGAATATGATATTCTGGAGGTCAAAGGAGCTGGGATTAAAACCAAGAATCACCTACCAAGCAAAACTGAGTATAATGTTTCAGGGGAAAATATGGCTATTCAGTGAAATAGAGGACTTTAAAGCATTCTTTTTTTTTTTAAAGTAATTGCAGTTAAGTAACTTGCTCAAGGTTACATGGCCAGTTTTTTCTGGGTGTGGTGCTAAGTATCTGAGCCCAGATTTGATCCCCAGGTCATCCCCACACTGGAGCCAGTGCTCTTACTCACTGAGCCACCTGACTGCCCCTAAGCAATTGGGGTTAAGTAACTTGCTCAAGGTTACACGGTCAGTTATTTCTGGGTGGTAAGTATCTGAGCACAGATTCGATCCCAGGTCATCCCCACTCTGGGGCCGGTGCTCTTACTCACTGAACCACCTGGCCGCCCCCACTTTCAAGCATTCTTGATGAAAAAAACAGAGTTGAATAGAAAATTTGACATTCAGATACAAAAAGCAAGAGAAGCATGAGAAGGTAAACAGGGAAAAGAAATCATAAGGAACTTATCGAAGTTGAACTATTAACATTCCTACATGGAAAAAGCAGCAATTGTAACTGATGAAACTTTTCTCAGTATGAAAATAGTTGAAAGGAATATAATTATATATTTATGTCTATATATGAGGGTATATGGGCTTATGAATACATATGTGAATGTGTGTGTATATGTTTGCAGGTATACATAGATAGAGGGCACAGGACCAATTTAATAGGAAGTGATGATACTTAAAAGGTGAAATTAAGACGTGAGAGAGGATATAATGAGAGGAAATGGGGAGAGACAGAATGGGGTAAACTATCATGGAGAAGAGGCAAGAGAAAATGGTTACAATGGAGGGGAAGAATAGGAAGGCAAAAGGGAAAAGGTGAACCTTATTCTCATTGAATTTGACTCAGGGAGGGAAGGACACACACTAAATAGGATATCTCTCCTTACAGGAGAGTGGGGGGGGGGGGGGAGGGAGGGGGGGGCCAGGTGTTTCTGGCGACATAATCTTGAGCAAGTTACTTAACCCCAACTGCTTAGGAGTGGCCAGGTGGCACAGTGAGTAAGAACACCGGCCCCAGAGTCGGGATGACCTGGGATCAAATCCAGGCTCAGATACTTAGCACCACACCCAGAAATAACTGGCCGTGTAACCTTGAGCAAGTTACTTAACCCCAAATGCTTTAAAAAGAAAAGGGATGGGATCAAAATAGAGAACAGAATAAGTGGGAAGTGGGATAGGAGGGAGGGAAATATAGTCAGTCTTCTACAATATATCTACTATGTTATTGTTTTATATTAGCCACACATGTACAACCTATCTTATCTTCCCAGTAAGGGTGGGTGACAAGGGAGGAAGGGAATGAATTTGGAATTCAAATTTTGAAAATCAAATGTTTAAATATATATATATTTGTGTATATATATATACACTATTATTAATACTATTTTATATGTAATTGGGAAATAAGATACACAGGCACTGAGGCATAGAGATCCACTGGAAAAGTTGAAAGGGGTATGGGAGAAAATATGGGAGAGAGCAGATTGGAGGAGGGGATATCCTGTGGGACTGCTATTTTGGGGCGGTGGATAGGGGAAAAACGGGGAGAAAATTTGTAACTCAAAATCTGATGGAAATGAATGATGTAAATCAGAAGTTAATAAAGCATTTGAAAAATGAAAAAAAATGAACAATAAAAAAAATAAAAAACATATCCCACCCTGCCAGAAATGGTGCTTTGCAAGAGAAAGACTTACTAAGCAGGGAACAGAATCAATAAATCAGCAAACTTTATTGAGCACCAACTATGTGCAGACATTGTGCTAGGCACTGAGAATCCACACAAGGTGTAGAAGTCCCTGCCTTCAGCAAGTTTACATCCCATGAAGAGAGATGTGTACATGTGTAAATATATGCAAAATAAATACAAAGGAGTTAGAGAGGAAGGGTACCAAAATGGGTCAAATACCACATTTACTTCCACTTACCCTGGAGATATTGAGCTAACATACTTAAATCCTCTCTTGTTTTATTTGTTATGAAAGGAAAGTTCTAGATGCTCAAATCTAATTGTGTAGCACTTTACGTATTAAGAAGCACTTATTCAGTACTGATCATTTATGGCTGTCATCACTGTGGCAACCCAGAACAAATAAAGGACTTGGACTCTGCCATCAATTAACTTAGATTTATTTGCAGAAATAGGACACCCATAGAAACAGTTATCAGTAAATAACAATAAAAGATATCATAAGGCAGTAAATGATAGTACCAAATGATTGATGCAAATAAGTTGATAATAATCATGGTGGCCTGGCAGTCAAGGAAGACTTCAAGAAGGAAATGAGAACAAAGTTAGCTCCTGAAAAATGGGAAAGCATCTATCATGTTCACTTTGCTAGTTGTTCCCATTTATTTAAATGGTTTGCTCATTCCTTGTAGGCAAAAGTCCTTGACTATTTTAACAGATTCATAATTGTTTAAAAGTCGTTATCAGTGGTTTTACCCTTAACAGATCTTAATACTAATGTTCTCCAATAATGACAACTTAATGAATGTGAAGCTTGCCTCAAAGAATCTAGCTTAATTCTGTATTTTCTTTTTCCATTAATTAGTAAGGACACCAGAAGGTCATATTAGACTTTATTGTAAAGGCGCGGACACTGTTATTTATGAACGGCTGCATCCGAAAAATCCTACCAAACAGGAAACACAGGATGCCCTGGATGTAAGTCTTGTTTTTTCATCTTGATTTCATAATCTCAAGTTAAACTCCAACTACCATATCCATCATTCAACATTGTCTAGTGGAATCAAATTAAGAGAAAAAAATGTAAGTTTTGTCTCTGTCACTAGCAAGCTGCATGGGAATGTGTATAATATACCAGAGGACACTTTTGTTTGCTGTTGTCAGATGATGATTGAAATCAGTGTGTTAATCCAGGATGGTAACACATTCCCAGGTGATTTTAAATGAGTCACTTAACCTCTCCACCAAAGTTCCTGAGGCCAAATAGGATTAATACCATTTCCATTTTACCCACCCCAGGCATAGTTTACCAAGACAATGTATATGCATTGACTATAAGGCAATAAGGGTGATTTTTTTTAATCATCATAATTCATCCAAATGAATGTTGCTTCCCTAAAAATAGTCATTCTGAAAGACTGTATACTTACTATATTGGTGCTACTATTGCCCTCAAACATTTTTGGAAATTCTTCTTTGGAATTACATATTTTTATTATCTGTGATGGTTGTAAGTTTTCACTCTTTAAGAAAGTTTTTTTTTTTTAACAGACAACAGTCATTCATGGACAAGTCTGGAGAATAATGTTGAGGATTAAACTAGGTAGAGAATCTTAAAAATTGGAAGGGAACATCTAGTCCAGCCTCACATGAAAGAAATATCTTATCTTATAGGCAATGGGGTATAGAAATCCATCTTGCACTACAAGAAAGTAAAGGGGGGGAGCATGTAGGGGATATAAGAGGGGGCAGATTTGGGGAAGGGTATTCAGTATGCTTACCATCTTGGGATGGGGAGGAGAAGAGAAATGGGAAGAAAAATTTTAACTCAAAATCTTGTGGAAATGAATATTGAAAACTAAAAGTAAATTAATTAATTTTTTAAAAAAAGAAATATTTTGTACAATGTCATTGAGAGGTAGTCATCCTGCCTCTGTTGATGGGGAATTCATTATTTAAACTGAAAGCATATTCTGTTTTCCAATTGTTCTATTTTTTATTATATTTTTCCCCAATTATATGTAAAAAAAATTGACATTAAGTTTTGAGCTACAAATTCTATCCGTCCATCCCTTCTCTTCCCCCTGTCTTAGATGAAAAGCAATCTGACCTAGGGTATACATGTACACTCATGTAAAGCATTTCCATATAAGTAATTTTTTTCTTCTGTTAGTAATTTTCTTTATTGTTGTTTTTTTAGTTTGATTTTTCATATTCTAATAATTAAAAAGGTCTCCCATATAACTTTTGCACATTAGTGAATTATAGACTGGAAGTCCATTATTCCTAGTCTGTCCCCTCCCCCTGCCCCTTTTTGGTTTACACATAATATAACTTTCCCTCCTTCTTCAAAAGACTTTCATATATTTGAAAATAGCTATCACTCAACAAACAAGTTGGTGAAAATTAAGTTCATACTGTATCAAATACTGTGCTAGATACTAGAGATAAAAACATGAAAGAATACATAAACCATGCCTTCAGATATGGCAGGTCAGCCATAAGAAAAATATATAACTTCATCTTTTCTTTAAGCTAAATATTCCCAGCATCTCGGACATTTTTCATATAAAAATGTCCAGATCCTTCATCATCCTGGGTACCTTTTTAAAATATATATATTTTAGCATAAATTTTAGGGGATTGAGGGAGGGTCTCTACCTCTAATTTTTATCAGAGTAGGGAACACTTCTATCCCTCCTTAATAATGTGGTGCCCAAAACTGGGCACAGTATTCTTGTTGTGGTTTGACCAGTGCAGAATATGATGATACATCTATGATGTATTCACTGTATTTCTTAGTGTTTCTGGATTTTAAATGTTTGTATTCAATAAAATTGTATCTATTTCTTTTTGTAATTATAATATCATGATATCATTTTCTTGAGTGGTTCATAAGCTTTCGTACTTTTATGAGCAATGGTAGCTTCATTGGAATAATTATATAAATTCTTAAAGTGCCTATTTTGAAGGATGACAATTCCTTGGATGAATATATAGTGTATATATTTAAAATAATCTTAATTCCACATCACATCACACTTTCAAGTGTTTTCAAAAAGTTGCTATATACAACAAAGTATTGTTGGTAACCATTAACATTAGCAACATCTTTACACATCCTTGAATATTTAGCTCTTAAAATTGAGTTCAACTGAGGATTAGATGTAAATTTTTATATATAATTACCATTCAAAACAATAATGGCTTTAATTTCTTCATAATGGAAAATTTTCTTGAATATTTTTTCCTTCAAGTTTTACTTTAGGGAATATGCAGATAATGGTTTCGTATTTGGTTTAAGGGAATGTCACTTGTTTGGGGGTCCACATGTGGTTGATTTCATTGTGGGCCTTATAAGAATACATTACCAAAGTTGTCAAGATTTTTCTTTAAAACATCATTTTGCCCCTGATGTATCATTGCGAATTTTTGGTGTTCAGTTTAGTGGAAGTAATAGTTTATTATGTGAAAAGATTTTTTTTTATTCAGGAATATATCTTTATGACAAATTTTTAATGGAATTATTTTAGCTTTTTGTTTTTTCACTTCAAGGTTTACTTTAGCTAATTTGAATGATGGAAGAATGTTAGGTCCTTTAGTTTTATGTTTGAATAAAAATGCCAGGTATGTGACACTTTTAAAAGTAAGGTAAATTTTGAGACACATGTTTAAGTCTCATCTATTAGCTAGTTTGTACATGATTCATATTCTCTCATAAAATCACTACTTGTGTTCACTTATTTCATTACTGCCAAGTAATATTTCAAATTCTCTCAAACAAAATAATTATTTGTGTCTTTTTAAATGAAAACAGGTCTTTGCAAATGAGACACTTAGAACATTGTGCCTTTGCTATAGAGAAATTAGTGAAAATGAGTATGCAGAATGGAATAAAAAATTCATGGCTGCCAGTGTAACCTCCACTAATCGAGATGAAGCCCTAGATAGAGTTTATGAAGAAATTGAAAAAGATCTAATTGTGAGTGTTAACTTTAGTAATTTTTTCTATTATAATTATAATAAAGGTAGTTATTGTATCAAACTTTTCATTTTCTGTGAACAGAAAGGATAATTTCAACAACTTGAAAATGATGGGATGGAAGTAGTACATGTAAGCTCAGTTGCCATCATCAAGGAAAGAGTAAAATTTCTAAGCTAATTGGGAAATGGGGAGCATTCTAATCTAATGACTACATTATGTTTTTCTTAAAACATTTTAAAATATGATTTAATCTATATTTTTACTAAAATACAAAAAATACCTATTAAAATGGAATTTTTACATAAAATAAGACATGCTTATTATTACATGAATGTTATTGCATGAGTGACAAGGCTTTTATTCCTGCAAATCAGCTGGAACACTAGAAAATAATATTGTTTATGATTGAGATTTTACCCTGTGGCTATTGATGATGGTCAGTCTTTATATTGTTTATGGTATTTGTTTTGCCATGTTAAGGTTAGTACATAACATACATCAGTTATTTTATAGATAGTGTCCCAGAAATTTGGTGATTTCACTTAAACTACGGTAGTATAATTTTTACTTGATATATGTTGTTGTCGTTGTCATTACATTTTCTGCATTTGTCTTTTAGTCAGTAAATGAAGTTACTCATATGGCAGTGAAAACTCTGTGCGTGTTTGTGTGTGTGTGTGTGTGTGTGTGTGTAATTTACCATGAACATGGAATATTAGCCAGCCCTTTGGTTAATGTCAGATGTTAGCCCACTCTTGAACATTAGCTAATGTACATAATTCTTAATTCATAATTTGATATTTTTTACATTCAATCATGCTATTTCTATTTGTTCCTGAACAATTATTTTTGGATTCTACAGCTGCTGGGAGCTACAGCTATTGAAGACAAATTACAAGATGGCGTCCCAGAAACCATTTCAAAACTTGCAAAAGCAGACATTAAGATCTGGGTGCTTACTGGGGACAAGAAAGGTAAGTTATTGTGTATGAAAATGAGTTTACAATTTCAGCATCTAATTTATGACCGGTGCCTTTCACTTTAGTATTTCTCCATTTATATCATGTCTACAGTGATCCCTAAGTACTCCAGCCCATACTGATCCATTTTCTTAAATCCCAACACTTTGTCTGTAACACACAGTTCAGCACATGATACCTACTGCTGTCATAGGGGATGTGCAGAGTTTCCCTGTTTCCTTCTTGCTGGTTACCCCACCAGTGTGCTAGCTTAGCACTTAGGAACTCGGCAATGACGAAGCAATCCTCTTACTGGCCAATAAGCATGATAAGCCAATTAGTCTTTTAAAAAGGAATGAAAAGGGAGTTTACTACTACTTTTTAAAAGGGAGTTACTCTATCTCTGTCTCACTTTTACTTACCATATGGCAAGTGATGTTGAGAGTTGAAGGAAGAGGGGTCACCCTTCCATCCCCTTTTCCCCAAGCAGAAATATTGAATTTCCAACATATGGTAGGTAAAGCAAGTGTCTTGCATAAGCAAGCCTGAGCCTGGGTTTTCAGTTGCCTCTTCTCTATTTGCTTTTTCCTCATTCACATGTGGCTGCCTGTAAGCAGCCAGAAGCTTTGTCATCCCCAAAACACCCAAGACCTGAGCCAGCTCACTCTGGTTGATCAGAAATAAGAAGGTCAATTGTTTGAATACAGACTGAGCCATGCTCTTTTTCACTTTTTTTCTTTCATTCTTTTTTCTTTTATTTGAGTCTTCTTGTACAAAATGATTAACATGGAGATATTTTACCTGATTGCACATGTATAAATTATATTTGATTGTCTAAGGGAGGGTAGGGAGGGAGGGGTAGAATTTGGAACACAAAACTTAAAAAAACAAATGTCAAAAAATTATATTGACAGGGAATTGGGGAAAAATTATATATAATGCACACACACACACACACACACACACACACACAGTTCAGCTCTTCACATACCCTGCAGCATGACACTATAATATACATCTAATACTGAATTTTTGGGGTGTGTGTGTTAACTGTTTTGTGTGAAACAGAACACTTGTTGACTAACAAAGCACCTTGCTGTTTTCCCTTAAAATTGCCCATTTCATAGTTTGACTAAAACCATTGCAACTAAAGAGTAACTTTAATTTTTAAATTTTATAAAAACCAATTAATTCAGTTCAGTTTTTATTAAGTTCCTACTTAATGACAGGCACTGTATTGGGGGCAGGGAAGACAAAAACAGAGCAGTCCCTGCCCTCAAAGAGACCGACCTCATTCCACTGACTTAACAATTAAATAGAAATTGATGGGCCAGCTAGGTGGCGCAGTGAATAGAGCACCAGCTCTGGAGTCAAGAGGACCTGACTTCAAATCTGGCCTCAGACACTTAACACTTACTAACCCTGTGACCTTGGGCAAATCACATAACTCCCATTGCCCTGCCTTTCCTCCTGAAAAAAAAAAAGAACCCTAAGTAAGGTAATTAGGATCAAAACATAGTGATTTGTTAATTGACTATATGACATGAGGTCATATAGTTAACATGGAGATTTAGAAATGGAATACTTTTTTTCATTTATCATGGAAATCTAAAAAAGGCAAATTTTAAAACTTTCCTTAAACCCACAAAATGCTACCTTCCATTGACTTTTTTCATATTATATGTACTTTCATGGAGAAAATTTCGGTGAGAGTGTATATTTCATTGTATATTTGAGATGAAGGTATTGTTTCAGATTTTGAGAATTATTGAATAAGAATACATTGTCTATTTTTATAAGTAAAATTCTATCGTATAAGCTATGATTGGTGTTTTTATGTCCTATTTTTAAAGGGTAAAGGATTTAAAGTTTCTGAATAGATTTCTTTTGCCAGTTTTCTTTCTGCATAAAATTGGCATAGCAAATTCTCTTTTAAAGTGACACTCAGGTTATATTCATCATTTGAAAATCATTATTACTTGGTAAGGTCGATTTATATTCAAGTCACAAAGTGACTTGGTAGGAACATCTTTTGACTTAATATTGTCCCATTATAGAAACGGCAGAAAACATAGGATTTGCTTGTGAACTTTTGACAGAGGACACTACAATCTGCTATGGTGAAGATATTAAGTAAGTAAAGAGAATGCATTCTGGGATACTTAAAAATGTCAAATTAGAGGCGAATCAAGAGTAGTTGATAAGAAGACTAGTGATGGGGGAAGTTCAGTACAGAATATATGCCTTAAAACAAGGTCAGGCAGTGGAAATTATACAAAGTACTTAAAATGTGATTAGTTTAAAGCCAATAAGCCTCATTTGGAGTTTATTACAGTAAAATCTGTCTTGAGATCTTCTTTCTTTCCCTTTAAAGGACATTTTTCCTAAGTTGGGAAAAAAAGAAGTGAGTCTTAATACCTTAGTATAAATTAACCTGGTAGCTTTTCATTTTTGAAAACAAGAGGAAGACTAACATATATCTCTGATTGGGTTATAAGAAAGGTTTCGAGACAAGTGAGCAGCTCCTCGAACTTTTGAGATAACCACATATCATCCTCAGAGTGAAGAACAGGTCTGGTTTCAAATGCCATCCTGAAGTTGAAATGCTAATTGAACTGGAAAGGAAGCATCAAAAATTCTTCATGCTAACTGCTGACCTTTAATACATTCCCAGAAAAAGTGTCATTTTGTTAGACAGATTCAAATATTTTTATGGAAAAAAAAAAGACACTAAGAGACTTAGTATACATAAATGTTAGTGATAGTCCCATTTACTGCCAAGCTGGTTCATTAGACACCCCCATGTAGTATAAGAAACCTAGAAGAAAAAATTTAACATAAAATTATATGTCTCACTCCTCAAAGAGAATGAGGGAAATTGATTATCATTATTAGTCCAGCTAAAGATGGTGGTACAGTTTTGTAGAGCACTTTGTTAGGATGCTAAGTTAGACAAAGAGTTATGGGATTAATTATCTATAAAAATGGGGCAGCTAGGTAGTGCAGTGGATAGAACCTCAGGCCTGGAGTCAGGAAAACTCATCTTCTTGAGTTCAAATCTGATCTCAGGCACCTACTAGCTGGTGGCAAGTCACCTTGGTCAAGTTACTTCACCCTGTTTGCCTCAGTTTCTTCATCTGTAAAATGAGTTGAAGGAGGAAATGGCGCAAACCACTTCAGTATCTCTACCAAGAAAACTCCAAATGGGGTCACAAAGAGTCAAGCATGACTGAACAAAACCAAAAAAAATTTACATAGTTCATCTCTGAAAGAGATGATGAGACTATTTTTCTTTTGTTTTCCAGGTTTAAAAACTAGTAATTTAATAAATTTACTTTTTAAATAATTTTAATAAATTAAAATTTTAATAAATTCACAATATATTTATTTATTTATTTTTAGATAACATGGCTGATCTCTTAGGCTGATCAGTTTTAAACTAATCACAGACTTAAATATTTTACATAATTCTCATAGCATATAGAGAAGCAATGTGGTTTAAAGCAGACAGGATATGCTGAGTTCAAGTCCTATCAATGATACATACTGGCTGGTTGACTCCAGTCATTTAAACTCTGAGTGTACCACTCAACTCTAAAAATATTATAAAAGTTGTCATTCTCCCTTATTAACTAAAGGAGTCTCAAAGGAATCTCCCTGAATCAATGAAATGATAGTTTTGAGGGAAAGGTATATATAACCATTATACACACACGTGTGTGTGTGAGAGAGAAAGAGAGAGAGAAGACAGAGAGGAGAGGAGAGAAAAAGACAGAGAGAGAAATGGACAAGACGAGACAGAGGAAGAAGAAAGAAAGAGAGTGCTTTATTTTTTTCCCTTCATGATCTTACTGACCTTTTACAAGTCATGGTCTTAATAAATGAAAATTCAGTCTCTTTTATGAAGGTGATTAAACTTGAACCTTAGGGAGAAAACGAATTTTTGCAAGTGGCAAATTTGTTAATTTAATCCTGATACTTGAGGTATTTTATCTTCCTCCTGAGTACAGATGTCAGCTGCCATATCCTGATATTCCAGAAAGTCCATGAAAGTATTATTCCTGTACAGTGTACTAAGCATTATATAAGTAACCATTTCAGGAAGTAGCCTGCCCCTTTCTTTCTCTGTCAGATATTTCAGGGATTCCTTAGTGAGTCTTTTGTTATCTCGTGTTAACAGTATTTTAAATTGAACAAAAGATTGTGGGTCACTTGTTGAGAATTTGGTTCAGGAGGGGAGTTTGAGCTGGGGAGTGTGGGTTCTTGGTTCTGTGAATAGCTCACTGTGTTACTTGGAATAAGTCACTTTATGAACCTAAGCCAGTTTCCTCATCTGTAAAATGGGAAGGTTTTACTAGTTTGTTGGGGAGTGTAGAAGAGGTAGGAATCAGTAGGGTTGGGGGTCTCATTTACTAAGTTTGTGTATTTGGGGAATTATTTGACCTCACTGGGCTGCAGTTTCTTCATTTTTCAAAAGAAGGTTGTAGTTGAGATAACTTCTAAATACCTTCCAGTTCCACTCTCTGAGCCTGTGATAAAGGAAATTGATTTCTAATCTATTTAAGGAGTAGACAGAGAACTTATCTTTTTGTACTTGTAACTCAACATGGAATAGTAAGAAAAATGCTCAATTGGTTATCAAGAGAGGGTTCTAGACTCAGCTCTTCCTGTTTGTGATCTTGACCAAATCATTTAATTTCTCTGAGCCTCTGTTTCCTTTATCTGCAAGATAAGGAAATTGGACTAGCTAAAGCTGAAAGATACCTAAGATTTAAAATTCCAGAATTTACTTCTATATTAGGTATACTATGTTGGTTTACTCAGGTACCTATTATATATGGTACTGTTAAAATTCTTCAAAATAATACTCACAATTGGTATATAAACAGATTTCTAGTCATTTTTGTACAGTTTTCTCCCCCAATAAGTTTAACTATCACCAGGCTCTATTGGTCAGCAGACTGACCCTACTTGGTAATGAGGGCCTAGTGCTGACCATCCCATGCCCGGCTATCACTGAACAAAGGATGCTTTGGGGTCAGCTATCATGCTCTCTGTAGCTCTCAGACAGAGAGCTGCTTCTACTCCCTGGGCCCTTTCTGTGAATGGGAGCTCTGGCCTTGTTAGTCAAGGCTGTGGCTTGTGAATTTATTCAGGAAGAATCCTGTGACTTCTGGTGACTCCACCCACTGAGAAACTCTGCCTTTTTACCCTTTGATGCTAGGTTTTAATGGAATTGAATCATATAAGAATGGCATATTGGAGTTAAAATTACTGAAGCATGGCTTCATTGTACACAATTCTTGACTCATATCCTTAGAAGCAAAAGCCATGAAAGCCAAATATTTAAAACAATCACCACATGGCAAACTCTTTTTGCCCATAGGCAAGCCAAGCAGAACAATAAAAAGACAGTCTGCACACTTAGATTCAACCCCACCCATTATCTGTAGGCAGTGGCTATAAAAACTTAGGTTTAAAAAGAACAGAGGTGGGGCAGCTAGGTGGGCACAGTGCATAGAGCACCAGCCCTGGAATTAGGAGGACCTGAGTTCAAAATCTGGCCTCAGACACTTAACACGAAAAAAACTAGCCGTGTAACCCTGGGCAAGTCACTTAACCCCAATTGCCCTCCAAAAAAAAAAGAACAGAGGTCGGGTTCTTAGTTCCAAGCCTGTGCCTCCTGCTCCTACAGGAAAGGAGTAGATTTAGCAACTCAGCTCTGTTCTGTTATTTGCATGCCGTGCCGGAGGGCTACATCAGCTCCTGCTGCTGCTGCTTTTCTGCTCAATTTTCTCCTTTACACGAGCAAATTCGGAGGGTGAGTGTCTCTGTCCTGTCCAGAAACTGGGGAAAAACACACAGCTGCCACAGCACTATGACCCCGTGTGTCCTTCTCAATGCTTGCTGTTCTTTTCAAACTTTGGTGTTGGCCAGGCCCTGTGTCACTTCTCTCAAACCAGGAGTGAGGAACCAGCAGCTTTGAGACCACATGTGGCCTTTGAGGTCCTTGGGTTCAAACTTTTCATTGATTCCAAGCTTTATAGAAAAAATCCTTTTGTTAGGGGGATTTGTTCTGTGCAGTTTGGGTTCAGTCCAAGGGTTGCACTTGAGGACCTAAAGGGGCCTCGAAGCCACAGCTTCCCCACCCCTGAATTAGGCATTCTTATTCCCTTTTTTCCCACCCCAGGATCTTCCTCTTCTGTCATACTGTCACAGGCTCATATCTAAGCAGACATTGGTGAAGAGATGGATGGGGATGGGGGGGATAGGGGAGAAATATATAACTAAGGGATACCCTGTTACATCCTGGTTCAATCCATAGTTATTTTCCTTATTGTGCTAGGAATAATTCTGCTCTATTTTGCATTGCCTTGCCAAGATAAATATACATCCAGGAGCACAGCAGCCTTGGAATAAGATAATAAAGTCTCAATAAGATGATGTGCCTAAGATAGCATTTTAAACTTTCCTGAGTTTAGTTCCTAGAAAACTTTAAGTTTAAAACTCATGCTTATTTTTTCCCCAGTGCTCTTCTACACACAAGGAGGGAAAACCAGAAGAACAGAGCTGGGGTTTATGCAAAATTCTCTCCTGCTGTGAATGAACCTTTCTTTCCAGCTGGTGGAAACCGTGCTTTAATCATCACTGGTTCCTGGTTGGTATGTATCTTTGAATTGTAGAGAGCAGCCACGTGGATTAGTTTTCCCTTATCTATTTGATAAATTCTCCAATGTTCATTTGAGGCATCTAAGTGGGACAGTGGATAGAATACTGGACCTGGAGTCAGGAAGATCTTAGTTCAAATTAGGCTACAAGGAAGAGGTGCCAGAAGGCACCTTCCTTGCAGAAATCCAGAAATATGATGACTGTAGAGTATTGTCCAGAATAGCGAACTTTGTTGATATGTTGGTTACTTTTGTCTCTTTTTTTTTAAACGTTTTACAGGAGATGTATCTCTGGAAGGGAGTTGGGAAAAGGCATAGAGTACAATATGTTGATCATATAAAGACAAAAGATATTAATGATTTTTTTTAAACACAGGGAGATTTTAAACAGAGAAGAGTCTGTATGATTAAGAGGATTCTCTCCAGGGGCAACTAGGTGGTGTAGTGAGTAGAACACCGGCACAGGAGTCAGGAGGACCTGAGTTCAATTCCAGCCTCAGACACTTAACACTAATTATGTGACTTTGGGCAAGTCACTTAACCCAATTACCCTGCCCTCCACCCTCCAAAAAAAAAAAAAAGGATTCTCTCCCCAGGCCTGAAGGCAGTATACTCTAAGAAAAGAATTATTGACTCAGATCATTCACTCTTTTTTTTAAATGCTTTATTAATTTCTGATTTACATCATTAATTTCTGCCAGATTTTGAGTTACAAATTTTCTCCCCATTTTCCCCTACACACCACCGCAAAATAGCAGTCCCACAGGATATCCCCTTCTCCAATCTGCTCTCTCCCATATCTTCTCCCATACCCCCTTGGACTTTTCCAATAGGGCATTGTGGATCTCTATGCCCCAGTGCCTGTATGTCTTATTTCCCAATTACATGTAAAATAGTATTAATAATAGTATATATGTACTCTTAAACATTTGTTTTTAAAACTTTGAATTCCAGATTCATTCCCTTCCTCTCTTGTCACCCACCCTTACTGGGAAGATAAGCAGTTCAGTATAGGTTGTACATGTGTAGCTAATGCAAAACAATAACATAATAGATATATTGTAAAAGACTGACTATATTTCCTTCCTTCCTATCCTGCTTCCCACTTGTTCTATTCTCTACTTTGATCCCATCCCTTTTCAAAAGTGGGTGCTTCCAACTTCCCTCCCCACAGCCTGCCCTCCCTTCCATCATCCCCTCTTTCATTCCCCCCTACTCTCCTATAGGATGAGATACCCTATTTAGTGTGTATTTCATTCCCTCCCTGAGCCAAATTCAATGAGAATAAGGTTGACCCATTCCCTTTGGCCTTCCTATTCTTCCTCTCCATTGTAACCATTTTCCCTTGCCTCTTCTATATGAGATAGTTTACCCCATTCTGTCTCTCACCATCTCCTCTCATTATATTCCTCTCTCACCTCTTAATTTCACCTTTTAAGTATCACCCCTTCCTGTTAAATTGGTCCTGTGCCTCTATCTATGTCTACCTGTAAACATATATACACACATTCACATATGTATTCATATGCCTGTATAACCTCAGATATAGACATATATATATATATATATATATGTATATATATATATATTCCCTTCAACTATTTTCATACTGAGAAAAGTTTTATCAGTTACAATTGCTGCTTTTTCCATGTGGGAATGTTAATAGTTCAACTTTGATAAGTCCCTTATGATTTCTTTTCCCTGTTTACCTTCTCATGCTTCTCTTGCTTCTTGTATCTGAATGTCAAATTTCCTATTCAACTCTGGTTTTTTGTGCAAGAATGCTTGAAAGTCCTCTATTCCACTGAATGACCATATTTTCCCCTGAAACATGATACTCAGTTTTGCTGGGTAGGTGACTCTTGGTTTTAATCCCAGCTCCTTTGACCTCCGGAATATCACATTCCAAGCCCTTCGATCCCTCAGTGTAGAAGCTGCCAGATCCTGGGTTATCCTGGTTGTGTATCCACAATATTCAAGTTGTTTCTTCCTGGCTGCTTGTAATATTCTCTCCTTAATCTGGGAATTCTGGAACCTGGCTATAATATTCCTAGGAGTTTACTTTTTGCGATCTTTTTTAGGAGGTGTTTGGTGGATTCTTTCAAACTCTATTTTACCCTTTGGTTCTAAAACATCAGGGCAGTTTTCTTTGAGAACTTCGTGGAGGGTGATTTCTAGGTTCTTACTTTGATCATGGCTTTCAGGCAGTCCAATAATTTTTAAATTATCTCTCCTGGATCTATTTTCCAGGTCAGTGGTTTTTCCCATGAGATATTTCACATTGCCTTCTATTCTTTCATTTGTTTGGATCTGTTTAACATAATTTTGATTTCTCATAAAGTCACTAGCTTCCCTTTGCTCCATTCTAAATCTGAGGGAATGATTCTCCTCATTGAGCTTCTAAGATTCTTTTTCCATCTGGCAAATTTGGCTTTTTAAGGCATTCCTCTCCTCATTGCCTTTTTGAGCCTCTTTTGCCAATTGAGTTAGTCTGTTTTTTAAGGTGTGCGATTTTCCTCAGTCAGGCTGTTGACTGTCATTTCATAATTTTCTTGCATTGTTCTCATTTCTTTTCCCAATTTTTCCTCCACTTCTCTTATCTGCTTCTTAAGGTCCTCTATGGCCTGTAACTAGCTCATATTACCCTTTGAAGCTTTTGGTGCAGGAATTCTGACTTCACTGTCTTCCTCCTGTTCCATGCTTTGATCCTTTTTGTCCCCAAAATAGGAGTCTAATGTTGGAATCTTCTGTCTATTTTGTTTCCTTTGCCTGGTCATGTTGCCCCTCAGTTACATGACCCCTGGGCTTTTTGCCACAATCAACTCTACCATCAGACAGGGGAGCTTTCATCCCAAATGCTGAGGTTTTCTCAGTTGCTGGAGGTATTAGTTGGGTGCCCTCGCTAAAGCCTCCACATGCTCTGGCAAGGTGGTCACACACCCCAGGCTCCCCACCCTAGACTGCAATCCAGATCCAAGCAGGTTAAAGCAAGAGCGATTACCTTTCAGACTGGTCGCCTGGTCCCCCCACAGTCTTCAGGCCAGGAGCTGAAGCTGCTGCCTAGTGCCAGCTGAGCCAAGGCATCTAAGCAGCTTCTTTCCCTGGAGGCAAAAGCCAACTACTGGTCCCAAAGTCCACACTGCACTGACCTCTCACTTTGTCCTTAGCATCCATGTATTGATAAATCTGGAAATGGCCACAGCTGCTGGTGATCTGGAGTCCCTCCAGCCTGCGGCTAGTCAGGCCTGCCCTGGGGCTAAAACCTCTGGCTCACGCTGGGCTCCCAGAGCCCTGTGCTGGCCAATTCCTATCACCCTGCCCGGCTGTCCTCAGTGGGAGGTTAGCTTCTCTGTGTCATTTTGTGAGTTTGGTAGCTCCAGAGTTTATTCAGAGTCCCATTTCACATGGATTGGGGAAGGTGGAAGCTAGAGTCGCGCAGAGGTCGTGTTTCTACTCCACCATCTTGACTACACCCCCAGATCATTCACTCTTGCTTCTATAATTGTGGTCTAGTGTAGCAGATTCTTGAAGGCCAAGGTAGAGTGTCCTGGCTAGCTAAAGGCACAGCAACGGAACGTAGAACTGAACTCATATCAAGCCCAAGGATCAATAGGAAAAATTTTTAGGCAGAAGATAAGAAAAACCTGGGAAAGAAAAAGGCATCTGGTAGTGTAATTCAACCATGTCCATGAGTAGTGGCATTTTGGTTTGGACCAACTTGAGAGCTCAAACTCAGAACTAGAAAGCATAATAATTGGATGCAGGAAGTCATGTGATAAGGTGCTTGGGGTCTCAGGCTCAAAAAGACCTATAGGCCTGGACCAGAGGCAAAGGGGGAAGACTGTGATTAAGCCATAAAAACATGTGCATTTTGTCACACTGATATATTTTCCTTTTGCTACCCCACCTTTGTTCTTCCCACTCCAATCAGTCAATCACCAAACATTGCTTTAGTGCCAGGCACTCACTGTGCTGGGCATCCAAAGAGAAAAATGAAACCATCCTTTCCCTCAATCAGTTTACATTCTATGTCAGGGATGACAAACACATACACAGGGGTGCACACAAATTAAATATAATGTAGTTTGGGTGGGGGCAGGGTGTCCCATAATGACTGGGAGATCAGGAGAGACCCCATGTTTGAGTGAAGGCTTGAGGGAAACTTGATTCTAAGAACCAAAGGTGAGGAGAGAGTACGTTGCAGGTATTGGAGACTGCCAGGGCAAGGGTTTGGAGAAAGAAGATAGAATGTGAAAAGGGGTAGAAGGCCCATCTGGCTGACTCTTAAGAGTGTATGAAGTAGAGGAAGGCATATATAATAAGCCAGGAGGTTTCCCTTTTAGTGGTTTGTCGTATATTCCTTTTTCTATTACCTAACACTTCAGTGTGCTAGGAGGTCGGTGGGCTGTAAGACAACCATGCCACCTCCCTCTGCTTTGTTCCTTATTGAGACCCAGGAAAACTAGGGTAAGAGATAGCAAAGGAAGCTCTGTAGAATACATCAGCTGATGACCAGCCCTACATAAGTTGACAAGGAAGTGAAGTGGTGTTACAAAACTGATAGAAATTAGTAGTGGACTCCTTTCCAGGGCCTATAGCCACAAATGGTTATACTCTCTAGACATGGTCCTGAACTTTTTCCTAATAAAGACTTGCTTTTGATGTTCTTGAAGTCTTCTATTAACAGTGACAATAATGAATATTTTTCCTAATATTCAATGTCAAATTGAATATTAAAATAGAATATTAAATTTTAAATTTAATAAATGAATATTAAAATTTTAATAAATTAAAATATTAAAATAAAAATTCTTTTTCCTAATCCAGCCTCAGACACTTAATACAAAAACTAGCAGTATGACCTTGGGCAAGTCACTTAATCCCAATTGCCCTCCAAAAAGCAAAAAAAAAAATTCTCTTTTTTATGAACTTCATGAACATTCTATAGTCAAAAAAACCATAATGAATGAATAAGATCTTGAATCTCCATTATTTACAACTTTTTAAAAGTATATATTAAATATTAAATTTAATACTAAATAGAACCTAAATTCTGTTCTCGTCTGTATTTTTAAATGTTTCAAGAACAGCTCTCCTTTATAATACATAAGCATAGTCAGGTAAAACAAATGTACATGTTGACCCTGTCTGAAAATGTGTCTCATTCCTTTCTCTCAAGAATTGGGAAGTATGTTTCATCACCAGTGTTCTTGAGTCATAATTTGTTATTGTGTTATAGTTCTTAAGTCTTTAAAAGTTGTTTTTCTTTATAATGTTATTGTATAAATTGTTCTCCTGAATCTGCTTAATTCATTCTGTGTCAGTTTAAATTTTACCAAGTCTCTCTGAATCCATCCTTTCTGTGATTTCTTTGAGTATAACAGTATTCCACTATATTCAAAAAGGAAGATTTGTTAAGCCATTCCCCAGTTAATGGGCACTAACTATTTCTGAATAAGCTATTAATATTTTTGTACGTAATGAGTTCGTTCTACATGTCCTTGACCTCTTTGGGAGTGTATGTATAGTCGTAATGTTATTTGGTCAGAGGATATATTTCAGTGACTTTGGGGTTATAGTTCTACATTGTTTTAGAATGATTGACTCAGTACACACTTCCACTAATAGTGCATTAAGTTACCTTTTCTCCCATTGGCTCCTTCAAGAATTATCATTCTTCTTTTTTGTCATCTTTGCTAATCTGGCAGTTTTATCTACTGACATGGCTTCAGTCCTCATTTCCCTAATTCTCACTCCTTCTCAGAGTTCCAGGTGGACGTTTCCAGCTGACAGACATCATCTCGGTGTCCTTTCAGAATCTCAAACTTAGTATATTCCAAACTGAGCTAACATCATCTTACCTCCCAAAGCTGCCTTCTTCCTAATTTCCCTGTGCCTCTTAATGTCAGTACCATCTTCCCAGTTATCCAGGTTTGAAACCTTGGAATAATCTCACTACTGGCCATTCCCTGCATATGCATCACACTTTAATTATATTCCAAGTTCCTTGTGAGAAGGGAATATGTGTTAATAATTTTTATATTCCCCTCAGTATTTTATACATGAAAAGGTTTTGTTATATGTTGTTGAATGAATGAGCAGGCAGGATTTTCAAGATAAGAGGAGGAAGGTTTTGTTGGAACCCAGGATGGCATTTGTTATTTGCTCAAGAGCAGTTTGAACAAAGGCTTAGAGACTGGAGGAAAAACACAGGTGGAAAATGTAGAGAAATATAACCTGGCTGGAGTAGAGTTTATGTATGAGAGTTAGAAAACAGCACCCAGCAACAAGGAAGAGATATGAGAGATTAACTAGTTAGGCTTTGAAGTATGAAATTAAGAGTATGGCCTGGATAATTTTGGCAGTGATCCTGTGATTACAAGGTTGTGAAGAATATGGTTGGAGCAATACTTCAAAGATGATTTTTGAAACATTTATTGACAATGGAACACAGGTGGATGAAGTATCATAGGTAAAATGGCAGTAGACCAGATGGGAATTGAATAGGCTTGAAATGAGATTGGCAGACATTCTCTGGTTCAAAAGGTAAAAGACAGATTTCATCACTGGTAAGATTGGCTCTTTTTAAGGCATTAGGTTAGTGCCCAAGCCTAGCTCCCATTTTAGATACAAACACAAAGGGGCTATTGGGATTGTGGCCAGTAGCAAAGATCACTTCCTGGATTAGGTAGTCAGAGCAAAGTGAAATTAGGATTTTGAGATTAAGATACAATTAGAATGGCAAAGAACCAAGAGGATTTTGGGGAACCCAAGAGCCCATGAACGTCATTCCAACAAAAATGTTATATAGCCTCAACCTACCTAATTTAACTCCTGTCTGTAACATTTTCCCTCCTAGGCACAGTACAGATTCATGCTAGAAAACTAGCTGCCTTAATGGAAGATGAAGTCAAAAAATGAACTGTTGGGTGGCCCGTATTATTCTCTCAATTGCTTTTTATTCATGGGCTTTATTCTAAATTCTTTCATTCCTTCCTGTCTTCTCGTTCTTTTAATTTGATCTCAGTGTCTTAGTCTTGGTCTTCATTTTCCCCTATAGCATAGAGTTGTCATGTATCTTTTTTTTTCCTGCTTTTAGGAGGGGAGATGGCAGGGCAATTGAGGTTAAGTGACTTGCCCAAAGTCACACAGCTAGTTATTTTTTTTTTGTCTTAAGTTTCTGAGGCCGGATTTGAACTCAGGTCCTCCTGACTCCCAGGGCTGTTGCTCTATTCACTGCATCACCTAGCCGCCCCTGTCATATATCTTTTAAATTCTGTCAACGTTTGTATAGTTTTAATTATTGCCTTTTTCCTACTCCCTGCCCTTCATGTTATGGGCCCCTGTATTTTGCCCATCCAAGGTCTTTTTTTTTTTTTTAAGCAATCAGGGTTAAGTAACTTGATGAAGGTTACACGGCCAGTTATTTCTGGGTGTGGTGCTGAGTGTCTGAGCCCGGGATTCGATCTCCATGTCGTCCCAACACTGGAGCCGGTACTCTTACTCGCTGAGCCACCTGGCCGCCCCTAAGCAATTGGGGTTAAGTAACTTGCTCAAGGTTAAATGGCCAGGTGTTTCTGGGTGGGTGCTAAGTGCCTGAGCCCGGGACTCGATCTCCAGGTCCTCTCAACACTGGAGCCGGTGCTCTTACCCGCTGTGCTACCTGGCCGCCACAATCCAAGGTCTTTTTATCCACCTGAAGTCCTCCACTTTAAGGCTACTGCACATATGAGTTTGCCTTTGTACCATTGACCCTGATGTCATTGTCAGATAACAGTGGTCAAAGGTAAGCAAATTCTTCTTTCCTTTCCCTTTACTGAGTAGATTTGGATCTATTAAATGAGTAGCTTTTAGCAAAGTTTGAATAATTTTTTAATCATTTTTTTCTGACATCACTGCAATGGATAATTATAAAAGCCAGTATTGGTTATGTTTTTTTCCACTCTTGAAGATATGTTTTTTTCTATATCAACTGTGATTGAATTTGGGACCAGATTTGAGGTGGTTCCTAAGATAAATATTCTCCTCACAAAAATATCTTTATTTAAAAATGAAAGTATAAGATATACAGGGTCATAGGTGTGTAATGTTGTAAACGCCATCAGACATGATTGCGGTATTGATTGATTTTGCTAAACTAATTTTTTTCTTCTTAAAAAACATTTGTTACATGGTATGGCTTGCTAGGTGGGGAAGGGTGAGGAATGTGTTTGGAGATGAACACAATGTAAAAGCATGAGATAAGAAAAATAATATTTTTTAAAGCAAGTATTAGCTTTAAGTTATTAAAATAACTAAAATATGTACTTATCTTCTCTTAGTCCCTTTGCTGTTCTATAAAAAGATAATGTAAACTAAGGAAGGAGGCAGCGTCAATGGACAAGGCAGCTAAGTGGTGCCATAGTGTACAGAATGCTGAGCCTAGAGTCAGGAAGACCTGAGTTCAAAGGTGGCCTCAGACTCTAACTAGCCGTGTGACCCTGGACAAATTCATTTAACCTCTGCCTCAGTGCCTTATCCATAAAATGTAGTTAATTACAACACCCACTTCCCAGAATTGTTGTGAGAATCAAATGAGAAAATAATTGTAAGGTGCTTAGCACAGTGCCTGGCACACAGTGGTATGTAAACATTACCTATCACCGTCATCATCATAATTATTGGTTTTTTTAATAAAGACAAATATTTAAGTTCATGTGGTTTTTTTTTTTTCAGGTTCCTAGGGAGAGGTGATCTTAAAGCAAAGATCAGAGCTTTGTTAAATGTTAACCTTTTTCTCTCTGACACTATAGAATGAAATTCTTCTAGAAAAGAAGACAAAGAAAAATAAAATCCTGAAACTGAAATTCCCCAGGACAGAAGAAGAAAGACGAATGCGTACTCAGAGCAAAAGAAGACTGGAAGCTAACAAAGAACAACAGCAGAAGAATTTTGTTGACTTGGCCTGCGAGTGCAGCGCGGTCATCTGCTGCCGGGTCACTCCCAAACAGAAGGCCATGGTGGTAGACCTTGTCAAGAAGTACAAGAAAGCCATCACACTGGCCATTGGGGATGGTGCCAATGACGTGAACATGATCAAGAGTAAGTGACACCCCGAAAGTGGTTAAGCGAGCATGCTCTGAGAGACTGCACAGACTCCCAATGACAGGACGAGAAGATTGTTTTGGAGAATTCCTCATATTGTGAAGAGAGGCCTGGGTGCAGGGTAAATTTGGTTGTGGATTTATTGATCAAGCGTGCGACTGCCTGGAGTATACACTCAAATCAGGCAGCCCTGTATTGGGGTACAGACTGAGTTTATAAAGGTAAAAACCACAATTGGGGAGGGGAGCTAGCATAAGCAGTGACATACAGAAGCCAAGAACAGCCATTGGTTGGATCTATAGCTCAGGGCTAATTTGAGAAACACGGCACAAGGGTACAATGATGTGACCGGGGTCCTTCCTAGAACAGGGTGGATGGCACAGGGTGGAGGGCATAGCGGCATAGGTCGTGGAACAGGTCAGGGTCATGTTCTGGGTGAAGTGTGTGGGGGACCTTGCTTGGTCAGCATCCTGGGTGGGGGACCTTGCTGGGTCATCATCCCAGAACAGGGTGGTCTACATGGGATAGACTTGCCCCATGAGCCCTATGCACACTTGCACCATAACCCTTATATGAAATACTATATCAAGGCTTACTGATTTAGGGAAGTACTAATTCAGGAAAAGATAAGGGAGCAGGGGACTATGCCTTGGGTGACTCTTACCCAGGACTATGCCTTTAAGCTATTACAAGCAGTTACAGGGTTTAGGATGAAAACAGACAATATAAAGGGGCTTAATGGTGGGCTACAAATCAGGTGACACGTGATTTGGGTTACATTACAACACTAAATGTTAATTACCTAAGCTTTCTAACTCATGGAATTCAATACATTTCTTATGCCTTCTCAATGTAAAATGTTGAATTTACTTTTTTTTATACCTATTTTTCAAAAATATAATTGCTGAATTGTATAAACAAGATCAGTCTAAGAGTGCTGGTAATGAAACATACCTTTTTCCCTCTCAGTGAAGAGACCTACAGATATAAAATGCGGAATATACTGGCCAACATCATTTGGTTTGGCTTAAATGCTCTTTTTTTTTTTACAGTAGAAAGTTTATTAGGGCAGCAGTCTTTAGGGATAGTGGCCATGATATTTTTTAAAGGGCAATAATTAAACAAGTATATACAGATAAGTTTATCTAGATAAAATACTTCAATATGTGTGTATATGTCTAGCATATATATACATACATACAGTAGATATACATATGTGTCTGTATTATACACATACACACACAGAGTATATATGTATACATAAAATTTTTCACCATAGCGTTTCCTATCTGGAAACTTTTTAATTCTTTATGTGTCTGTTGGAGCCTCACTATTTATTATGAGACCTACTGTAATCTGAGTCACTTTATTTGTCTTTAAAATAAAGTGGTTGAATTGCATGAATCTTTCAAGTCCTTTCCAGTTCCAAAATGTTCTGATCCTATAAGTCTATAATCTTATAATTTGGGATGATAGAAGTCCATCTGGGATACCCAGAGGAATTCGTTACTGAAAGAGCCTCATTATCATCTCACCAAAAATATTGACAGTCCATAAAATACTATAAAATCATTTATTTCAGGGAAGTTTGGTCCCAGATCTTCTCAACTTTTTCAAAGATTGTCAGTGAAAGAACTGGATTGGAGAGAAATTACAGGGCTTTTTTCAGGCCATACAAAAAAGATAGTATAACTAGTGTTAAACCAAAGCCACCTCTACGATTTAGATTTCTGTTTTGTGATCTCATACTTACAACTACAACAGAGGTTGTTTATGAGCCAGCATAGGAGAGAGAGCCCTGACTCTGCCATCAGGAAATTTCTGCTCTGATCTTAGTTCTGCTACTCCCTGTATGACCCAAAACAAGTAATTCCCCATTTCCAGGACCTCAGTCCCTTCGTATATATGATGAGGTCTAAGGACCTGTCCAGTTCTGTGACTGTGCATAAACCAATTCAGAACTTGTGCCCGCGGTAGATGTTAGCTGGTCAAAAGTTTAAAGACTCGTTATTTATTACTGTGTTTTCCCTTCCAGTCTATTCGATGACTGATGCTTGTATCTCTTTCTTTTTCTAGAATCTTCTACTGCTGCTATTCTCTTTTCAATATGTATTCAGACTCCATTAGTTTCCTTGGCAAGACTCTGCTGTGTGATGTATGCATCCTTACAGTCGTCTCCTTGATTTTTGTATCTGCCTCCACCTCTGTTCTATTCTAACTCAGTTTTGTTTGAACTCTTTATTTCTGTCACTTCTGTGACATTTGTTACAATGACCAGGGTTGTTTAGGCCACACGAATGGTTTGGACAGTGGCATGGACGAGGCAAAATTATCAGGCCACATGTTTTCTATATTTGACTTTTCCTTTGTTTTATTTATTTTATTTATTATTTTATTGTTTTACTTCTTATTTTTATTTAGTTGATGTCCTTCATTTTTGACCTAAGGTAGAGATGAGTTTGGAAGTCACATGCACCTAACTTTTAGATTTCTTCTAAATTTATGATCTGACAGTGTACCATTTCGATATTTTCCAAGTTTGTTTATTTTAGTTCAACAGCAAACATTTATTAAGGTCTGCTGTGTTCAGGACACTGTGTTAGGGTGCTTGTTATACAAAAACAGCATAGGCCCTGCCCTCAGAGAGCTTCCATTCCTACATTCAAGGCCACTGCTCTAGTCCAGACATCATTACTTGTTATGTTGACCATTGTGATTGTTTCTAACTTTCCTTTGGAGACTATTTTTATTTGTTTTTCCATTAAGCCAAGAAGTTTTTGGTATGTTTTATTTTATTTTTAGCTTTTGCTCCAGACTTAGCATTTTAATTGTTTAACTCAGGCCAGTAATGAGGCAATTGAATCTCTTTGGGCTTCGGTTCACTTACCTTTAAAATTAGACAGTTAAACTAGACAAGTCCTTAAAGTTCCTTCCAACTCTAAAATTATTTAATTCTGTGAAGTCAGTCAAGTCACATATGGATGACACTTGATCATGCAAACCCCCACTACACTTTCCAAGACTTTGTGCTATAATTAGCCATATGAAACAGAAGATATTAAATGAAAATTTGATATAAAGTCTGTGTTATCTAAGTTAACTTTTCCAGGAATATATGTTATCTAAAATTAAGTCCTTGGAGACTCTTGTTTTGGAAAGAGCCTTGGCCTTGGAATGAGAAGATATGGACTGGAGGGCTAGCTATGACACTTATTAGATGTCTGATTGTAAGCAAGTCATTGAACTTTTCTGACCCTTAGTTTCCTCATCTGTAATATGGAGGTGGTAATATTTATACTACTCTCTTCCATCACTTTTAAAGCCATGGATCAAAAAATGCCTGTTGATTTGTTTAAAATTTAAGTCTCTAATTTAATTATATGCTAAATTGAGGAAAATAGGAGTTAAGAGGATGTAACTAATTTAATATCCTTTAGAATAGCTTTACCAAGTCAAATAGCCAGTTAAGCTGATTTTCTGTTTGGCAAAGTTTTGAATCAATTCAAAACTTGGAATTGGTTTATTGTTTTTTTTTGGCTTATAATTCTGCTCAGGTTTTGGCTGTTTCCTGGATTCTTTTGCTCAGTTGTTTCAGTCATGTCTGATTCTTTGTAACCCCATTTCAGTTTTCCTGGGAAAGGTACTAGAGTGGTTTGCCATTTCCTTCTTCAGCTCATTTTACAAATGAGGAGACTGAGGCAAACAGGGTGAAGTGACTTGCCTAAGGTCACACAGTAAATGTCTGAGGCCAGATTTGACCTCAGGAAGATGAATCTTCCTGACCCCAAGCCAGGCATTCCATCCACTGCACCACCTAGCTTCTTTCCTTGTAAGACTCTAGGAAGCAATTAATTTGCTGTGTTCCATTTTCCCTCCCTTTTGCACTTCTCCATTATTTTTCATCACTGTAGTAATTTCTGAATGCTCAAATGCTTCAGAAGATCTGTGATAATTTCCTTTTTGTTATTCCTTCAAGAAATGCAGAATACAACCTCTCTACACCTTAGGAGATGGTTCCTTGTAAGTTTTCTGGGATCATATCATTGCCACCACGTAGCCTAGTCCTGTCAAGAAGCATTTAGGGGCTTACTTTGTGCCAGGCACTGTGTTCAGCATGGGGAATGCAAATGTAGACAGAAAGACAAACATTTCTTGCCCTCAAGAAGATTATATTCCAATGGAAAGGACACACACATAAAAGGAAACTGGAAAGGAAGAGGGAGAGAGGAGGAAAGTACCCACATGATGGAGAAGGTCTGGAGAGTTAGGAGGGGAACCTGGAGGTTTGGGAAAGAACCAGCCAATCAGAGGAAGGGGCCACAGGAATGGGTGAGCTTCTGGTGAGGAGCCTTTCCATATTGGGCCAGGCTGTCTATGCCACAACATAGTCTGTTTTGGGGCTAGTACTCAAAACCTTTCCAGCATGGGAAGGATCTCACGGAGCATGAACTCCACTGGCCTGGCAATGAAGTGCCCAGGATTGCTGAGTCATCAGAACAAAAGTATTAGAGGCTATTGGCTAACACCACTGTAAGCGATTCATAATTTTCTCCTTCACTAACCACAAAAGATGACCTAATGACTCTTAAAAGGGTAAAAATATAGGATCTTTATAACTTTAGGTGGCCAGGTTTTGCTGTTTTTCAAGACTCAGAATATCAGGTATTCAACTCTGGGCTGAGTTCAGAAGAAGCTACAGGGAAGGAACATCATTATACAGGGATAAGATTCAGGAGAATAATTGTGTCTTTAATTTTTTTTAATCCAAAAATATAAGGTCACACTCCATTTATGTTATTTTCTGCTCATTTTTGCAATTTCGGGGTATGGGTGGACTGGAGTTTGGCCATTTGGTTGGTATTTTTTCACTTCCACTAAGCCCATAACTAAGATATCTTCTTTTGTATTTCTCTCATTAGCTGCTCACATTGGTGTTGGCATAAGTGGACAAGAAGGCATGCAAGCGGTCATGTCTAGTGATTACTCTTTTGCTCAGTTCAGATATCTGCAAAGACTTTTGCTGGTCCACGGTCGATGGTCCTACATCAGGATGTGCAAGTTTCTCAGATACTTCTTCTACAAGAACTTTGCATTCACTTTGGTTCATTTCTGGTATTCCTTCTTCAATGGGTACTCAGCACAGGTAATATGAGACATTTCTTTTTTAAATGGTGTAAATTTTCAGTGACTGCAGGTTATTGCTAAGTGAATTTCCACAAAACCCTAAGTTGTTGAAAATTGTGACTACTTTGTTGAAATCATAATAGCTCATTTTCATTTTAGTAATTATCTCTTTTTGGAGTAAGGATGGGTATTATTCTTTACAACTGAAGCATAGTGGGCTACATTATTTTGGCCTCTTTTACCCTGCTATAATGTTTCTGGTAGTTTTAAAATAGCAATTTATTTAGGTTTTTTAATGAATTTGTTCCCAGTTTAATATAGAGCCTGTGTATATATGTGTGTATATACTTAAAATCTTGAACTTAGAGGAAAAATAATTCAAGCTTATTTATTTATTTTTAAAAGCAATTGGGGTTAAGTGACTTGCTCAAGGTTACACGGCCAGGTGTTTCTGGGTGGGTGCTAAGTGTCTGAGTCCGGATTCGATTTCCCAGGTCATCCCGACGCTGGGGCTGGTGCTCTTACTCGCTGTGCTACCTGGCCACCCCTCAAGTTTATTTAAGTACAAGTATAGTAACGGAAATATTTGCCTAGGAAAATATAAACAAATAAACCTCTCTAATATCCTTTTTGCTGTTATTAAGTCGTACTGTTACCATCTTTGGAGTTCTTTCATACTTTTGGTGAGTCTTTGTCCTCTGTGCCTGTGTGTTAAATTGCACATCATCTCCATGTGCATTCTTCATAAGGAAACAGATTAGCATCACAGAGGACGTTTAATGTATTAGCAGCAGACAAATGAACATCCCACCCACACTTGATCCAATGCCCTGGTTTCATTTCCTTTGTGATAATCCTTATACCCACCAGGATACTTCAGAAGACAAAGACTTATAAGCATGTTCGAGGCCAAAGAGGTTCCTTTCTCCTGCCTTTTGCAGAACCACCCAGAATTCTTTTTTTTTTTTTGGAGGGAAGAAGGCAAGGCAATTGGGGTTAAGTGACTTGCCCAAGGTCACACAGCTAGTAAATGTGTCAGGTGTCTGAGGCTGAATTTGAACTCAGGTCCTTCTGACTCCAAGGCCTGTACTCTATTCACTGTGCTGCCTAGCTGCCCCAGAATTCTTTATTTTAAATTATCTTTTAGTCAGTAAATAAATGCTTATGAAGTGCCTACTGTCCCACTCTCTAAGCACTGGGGATTTTGAAATAATAGTTTCTAGCTTTCTTTCTGTTGTGGTAAGTAAATTTCAACAATTGGTCCATTCTTCATCTCTGAATAATCTTTTCATACTATAAAATCCCATTTTATGTAACTTATTTTGTAAACATTTGTCAGAATGGCAAAGGATTGACTAGTTTAAAAAAATATGTATATACATATGTGTATTCACAACACACTTTTCAATTCTAATATAATTCTTGATATCATTTTTATGTCTCCTAATATATTGATAATGGAAAACATGAAGAACATTGGCATGTTTAAAATTATTTGGGTATATTGTCAATTTTACATATGATCTAGTTTATGGAATGACCTGTGTCCTTACCCATTTTATAGAAAGAGACTTACTGAATTTCTCTTTCCTTGAATAATAGATTTGACTCAGATTTATATTAACAACACTTCTCTCTCAGGCCAGAGAAACCCTTATTACTATTTCTTCCCATTAGCAAAGTGGGATAACATATAGTTTGGGCCTACCATGTTTCTGAGACAGTGTGACCTAGTAGACAGAATAATAGGCTTGAAGTCACTAAGTATTGAATTCAAATCCTTCTTCCTGCTTATGGTACTAGCTATGTGAACGTAAGAAAGTCACTTACCTCTCTGAGCATGTTTGCTCACCTATTAAATGGGGATAATATTACCCATAGTGCCCCAGTCTTAGGAATGAATGACTTAAGTGATGGAAAATGCTTTGCAAACTTTTAAAATGCTATATAAATATCAGTTGTTGTTATTTTCATTTTAGACTGCTTATGAAGACTGGTTCATCACGCTGTACAACGTACTATATTCAAGCCTCCCTGTGCTGCTGGTCGGCTTGCTGGATCAGGTATGACCCCTGCTTTGTATAGTAAGACTGTTACATAAAAGAGCTTGGGCACATTTGGAAAAGTTAAAATAATTGTTTAAAATTTATTATTTTAGTTTTCCTTAATGCAATAAGAGTGATTAAAATGCTAAAATAACAGAGGAGCAAGGCTCACTTCTATTCCAGGCTTTCTTCTCACCGTAAAGTTGAGGAGGAGGCACTATAATTTAACACATTACCTGTAACAGATTTTTTTCCCCCAGTTTACAATATTTTTTTCTCTTTTTTTGAGGGGCAATTGGGGTTAAGTGACTTGCCCAAGGTCACACAGCTAGTAAGTGTGAAGTGTCTGAGATCCGATTTGAACTCAGGTCCTCCTGATTCCAGGGTCAGTGCTCTGTTCACTGCACTACCTACCTGCCCCAAGTGCTGCTTTTCTTAACCTAACTGAATTGGGTTATGATTATGGAAAAGCTTTTTAATTTTATATAATCAAAAGTGTACTCTTTTATGGCTGTCTCTATTCATTGTTTGGTCCCACCTATCCTTAGTTGAGCAAAGTGCCTCCTTCCATTATCCTTATTTTTTTTTTTTAATGATGTGACCTTTCATATGTAGGACACATCCATTTGGATATAGTATCAAACAGTGGTGTCAAACTCAAATAAAAACAGATTCCTTGCCACTGAATGCTAACTTTGGAAAACTACAAATTAACATTATGTTGTGTTATAGTTAATTTTGTTAAACATTCTCCAGTGTTTAAATTTTTTTTTTAATGTGAGTCTGAGTCACTGGGGAGTTTTCCTTGTGGATATGGCTGAGGGTTTGACATGTCTGGTATAAGATATTTATCTAAATTTAATCCCAGAATTCTTTTCATCTTGATAGAATTTTCCAAAGCTTGTACCACTGCTAACATATCCTTCTCAAACCCCAACTGTCGCCACCATTCCATGATAAAACACTGGAATAGAAGAATTTATGTAGGTTATCTTAGAAGACTATGTAGGTAAATCTGGAAGGGACTAGAGACATCTCAAGAACACACCCAGTAATAGACTATATATCTGCCATCCAACCACCAGCCAAGCAAACCATGGAAGCTCTCATCACCAAAATGTGTGGGGTTTTTGTTTGTTTTGTATGGATTTTTGTGGTTATGGATATGTATGAATGAGATTGACAAAAACAAAAAATCCTGAGTCTAGTGTAGCTTCCTCCATGCTTCTGAAAGGAAAAACAGTGGAGAAAGGAACAGAGGGTGTTGTCCAACACAAAAACCCTTATCTTGTCATCAAAAAAAAATGTAATCATCATATTTGACATGTGACCTATATCCGACAATCACTGAATTAACAGACTGCTAGAGGAACTAAAACATATCCATGTCAACATCCTCACTATAAAATTAAACCAAAAAATCTAGAGAAATAATAGCTAAAGGGAAAGGCAAGTTGGAGACTTTTTTTAGAAGGGTGAATAAACTAGATGGAGGAATTGGTTTGATTATGCACTTTCCTAAAGACAATAAGAAATTTTGTTTGATGGGGATGACCAGTTATCTCTTCTTAGAAAGCAAGCTCCTTAAAGAGCTATCTCAGGGTGGCTGGGTGGCGCAGTGAGTGGAGCACTGACCCTGCAGTCAGGAGGACCTGAGTTCAGATCTGGCCTCAGACACTTAACACTTACTAGCTGTGTGACCTTGGGCAAGTCACTTAACCCTAATTGCCCTGCCCTCCAAAAAAAAAAGACAAAAAGTAAAAATAAAGAGCTATCTTTAAAAGATATAGGGGGCGGCCAGGTAGCACAGCAAGTAAGAGCACCGGCTCCAGTGTTGAGAAGACCTGGAGATCAAATCCCGGGCTCAGACACTTAGCACCCACCCAGAAACACCTGGCCATGTAACCTTGAGCAAGTTACTTAACCCCAATTGCTTAGGGGCGGCCAGGTGGCTCAGCGAGTAAGGGCGCCGGCTCCAGTGTCGGGATGACCTGGATCAGGGTCCGGGCTCAGATACTTAGCACCACACCCAGAAATAACTGGCCGTGTAACCTTGAGCAAGTTACTTAACCCCTATTGCTTTAAAAAAAAAAAATAAAATAAAAGATAAAGAAAAATCTGAACTGCAGTGAACATTCTCAGTCTTGGTGAATGGTGGGCACTGCAGTCGTGGAGTGTGGTATCTCCATATTGTCAGATGCGGTTTCTTTGTCAGCAGGTTTTAATTAAATATTTTCCTTTGTTACAAGGATGGGGTTAGTTAAGGGGAAATAAGTGGTATAGAAAAAATGACAATAAAACCTTTGAATACTGTAGCAGGTTGAAGCAGGTGAAGAGTAAATATAATAAAAATGTGTTTTAGCAAACTTCACAACTCTAGAAAGGAAACCATCTACCATATATATATAAAGCACCCACCAGTTGTGTCCCTGACCTGGGCACTGTAATGTCGCATTGACCTCCTTTGTGCTGATGGCTAATGACTCTTATTTTATTTTTCTCTTAAGGATGTGAGTGACAAACTGAGTCTCCGCTTCCCCAGCTTATATGTAGTAGGACAGAGAGACTCATTGTTTAACTATAAGAAATTCTTCATCAGCTTGTTCCATGGAATCTTGACATCATTGATCCTCTTCTTCATACCATACGGAGCTTATCTACAAACCATGGGGCAAGATGGGGAGGCGCCTTCAGACTACCAATCCTTTGCTGTTACGGTTGCATCTGCCCTTACAATAACAGTCAATTTTCAGGTAAGCAGATTTAATTGAATAATTTCTGGGATAATTTAGCAGAATTGGCTGAATAATTTCAATTAGTTGAATAACATATGTTGATATAATAAATAATATGTTTCTATATCATCCATATTACACACATTTATGTATATTCAGGCATGAACTTCTATCCTCTCTCCAACTTTCTATACCATGAATATAATGTTCATACCTTTTTTCTCCAGGCAATTAAGGATGCTAAGGCTGATTTGGGGCTGAAGAGCTTCCAAATTAATTCATATCCAAATTGCTAAATTCTAGACCCATCTATTCTTTCTTTCTTAAAAGAAAGAAAAAGCCCTGACCCTGGAGTCAGAGGACCCGGGTTCAGGTTTAAGTTTGCTCTTCACTAGCTGTGTAAGTTTGATCATTTAATGTCTCTGAGTCTTAGTTACCTCTCCTGAGAAATGGAGATGATAACACATGCTCTGCCGACTCTCCAGGGGGTTGTGCAGACCAAGTAAGAGGAGGTAGATAGGGGGCCTTGCAGCCTTTGAGCACTTAGCTGAATGTTACTATTATTGTTCACTGACCGCTAAATGAGCACTGTTTTCTCTTTGCCTTACCAACAGATCGGCTTAGATACTTCCTACTGGACTTTTGTGAATGCTTTTTCCATTTTTGGGAGCATTGCTCTTTACTTTGGCATCATGTTTGACTTTCACAGTGCAGGAATCCATGTTCTCTTCCCATCTGCTTTCCAATTCACAGGTCAGTTCTTTCTACATTCCTAACATAAATTACAAGAAAATGCCTCTTTTTTTTCAGCTTCTAAAAGGAATAAATTCTGTATATTGCTGTATTGGTCAGCGGTCCTAGAGATTGTTTCCTTCTTTAAAAATCTAGTTCAAACTAAAAAAATTAAAACCTACTTAAATTCTAAGATTCTATAAGAGATTTGCTATAAATTTCCTTTTCCCTGTGGCGACTCTGAAATTGACAAGTCTTGTTGTTTCATCCTTGTTCAGATACAAAGTCATTCCAATGGCCTCACAATTACCAGAAACTGCTCACTATGTTCATTAAGTAATTAGAGGCACTGCAAAAGTTAAATCAAAAAGACCATTCTATGATTCCTTTGAACTTAAAATCATAACATACAAAGCAATAACCAGGCAAAATTGGCCTTAAGGGATGCTAATTATTGCATCTAAATTGGTTGTTTGTATCAGATTACTAATTTTATTTCTGAATTAGTATTATCATTTTCCCAGACCTAATAAATGTTAATTGAAGCTTCAAAATGATATCTGACCAAAACTATAAATCAGTCAGTCCTTTAAAAAAAACCAAACCCTGATGAAGAACTTAATTTGATTTTCCCATATGTTAGAACAACACAGGCTTATTTTTTATTCTGAGCATTTTTCAGTTATGTGGTCAACTCAGTTCTATCCATGATAACAGGAGACACAGTATTGTGTGTAATCTAAAAAGCTTTAAAATGGGTATTTTTTTTTCCCTGGAAAGGTCATGGAGAGTAAGGGTAAGCACATTTACCTATTACTTTACTCATTTTACTTTGTTGGGCTGATATTTCATTATTATGTGTTCCATGGAAATGTGTTGAGAGCTGTGGGAGTTTGGGGGGGAGATAGTATCCTGGCTTCAACAAATCAGCTATGCCCATTCTAGTCATGAATATTCAGGAGTTGATTCTGGTTTTTAGATAATAGGGAGGATGTCATTGCCAAATGACAAGGAATTTTCTTTCTATTATCATTCTTCATAGGAACTGCTCCAAATGCCCTGAGGCAGCCATATCTTTGGTTAACCATCATTTTAACAGTTGCAGTGTGCTTGCTTCCCATTATTGCCTTACGTTTCTTGTGTATGACAATCTGGCCATCAGAAAGCGACAAGGTAGGTAGAAGTATAATCCTTCTTTAATTCAATAAGAATTTATGAGGCATCTATTATATTCAATAAGGGCAGCTTGGTGGCACAGTGGATAGAGTGATGGCCTGCAGTCAGAAAGATTCATCTTCCTCAATTCAAATTTGGCCTTAGATACTTAATAGTTGTGTGACCCTGGGCAAGTCACTTAATCTTGTTTGCCTTAGTTTCCTCATCTGTAAAATGAGCTGGAGAAGGAAATGGCAAACTACTCCAGTATCTTTGCCAAGAAAACCCCAAATGGGGTCACAAAGGGTTGGACACAACTGAAAAACAACATCACTATATGCAATGCACCATACTAGGTACTAGGGACACAAAGAGGAAACAAAACAGTGAATGCCCTCAAGGGGCATATAGTTGAAGAAAGGGGATAAGATAGGTATAAATGAGTAAAATGCCAGGTATGATGTGATAAGTGCATGGAGAGAGATCACTATGCACAGCAGGGCCTCTCAGAGAAGGTGTCATAGAAAAGGAGGCCCCTCACTTGAAGGACTTCAGTTGGCAGGAATGCGGGAGACTCTTCCTGGGATATGCCCATGCAAAGAGGCTGGAGAGTATAGGGCACAAATCCATGAACATAAAGGAGTACAGTTTGATAGAACAGGTAAAGGTAAATAGTGTGAGGTAAGGGTGGAAAGACAGGTTGGAGCCAGACTGTGGAGGGCTTTGACTGCCAAGCTGAAACATTTATATTTTATTTGGAGCCACTCAAAATGTTTGCGCAGGGTGTTGAGGGGAACAAACATGTATTTAAAGATTCTCTCTAGTAACAGTGTGAAGAGTTGGTTTGAAGAAGACTAGCTAGGAGACAGGCCACTCTTTTGCAATATTAAGACAAGGTAGAACAAGCCTGGTGATGTGTGTATGTGGGGTGGGGGGAGAATAGAGAATATATAGATTCAATGAAATTTAGGAACTAATTAGCTATGAAGAGGAAGAGGGAGAGGAAGGAATATGGCAGTGTAACAGCAAGACTGAAAGGGGTATAAAAACACAAATTGAGTGGAATTTAGGAACTGATTAACTATGGGTGGAAGTGGTGGGGAGTGATGAGAAAAAGATAAGAGTCAAACATGACAGATTTTTGCCTGCATTTCTGGGAAGGAGGTTGTCTCACCAATAGAAATAATTATTTATGGGGAGGAAATCTTCTCCCTTTCCAAGTGATTCCTCCTCATCTTCCTACATGTCTCCCTAATTAAAAAAAAAACAAGTTTTCCTTTCCCTTCCTCTGTTTCTCTTCCCCCTCACTCCCAAACTTATGGAGAAAATCATCTACACAGTATACCTCTATGTCCACTCTCACCTCTGCCCTTTGCAATCTGGCTGCTGTCCCCATCGTTGTAAATTGCTCTCTGGAAAATCAGCACTGCCCTTCTAAGCACCAAACCCAATTGTGTTTCTTTGGTCCTTGTCCTTGACCTCTTGGCAGCATATCCAGCACTCCTATATGTCACTTAAGTCTACTCAATAGGATGCTTTGTCAACAAAGGAGACGCTGAACTTTCCTGGTTCACCTCCTCCATTTCCAACCACTCGTTTAGTTTCCTTTCCTTACTCCTTCTCTTCTTTCTGTCTCCTTAAAATAGGTTTTCCCTTGTTTCTCTTCCCTCTCTCTACTGCCCTCTTTGCTATTGTTGTTCGTTTACTTTATTTGCTAGTGTAGTTTCAATCTATTCATCCAGTTTAGATGATTCCTAAGGCTGTATTTCCAGCCCTGACCTCCTTCCTGTGCTCTAGAGCAATATGGCTCCCCATACCTGCAAGCTCATTATTTTCTGCTTAAACCACAATTCCCTGAGTCTCCCAGATTTTAAATTGGTGTTATTTTCACTCTAACCTCTTTTTCACTTCTCCAGACTTTCACTAATTCTTATGCATTGCTAATCCTTAGCAACTTTCATATTCCACCTCTCCTTTCTACTCCCAGTGCTTCTACCTTGGTACATGCCTTCATTATCATCTACCTGGATGATTACAGCTGGTCTCCTGTCAGATCATTCCCCTTTTACTCTTGCCTTGCTCCCCTCCAGTCCATGCCAGAATAATCTTCCTTATAATCAGGTCATTTCTCTGGGAGATAATGTTGGGCCATAGAAAGAACATTATATAGAGAGTCAGAGCACCTACATTCAAATTCCAGCTACATCATTTACCACCTGTGTGACCTTGACCAGTTTGTTTAACCTCTAAGAGCTTCACTTTTATTATCTGCAAAATGAGGAGATTGAACTAGATGACCTACAAGGTCTCTTCCAGATATAAATCTATAATCTTATGGTATGCTAAAAAAAATAAATAAACAATGACTCCTTATTGACTCCTAAATAAAGATCAAACTACTTTGCTTGGCATTCCAAGCCCTTTACAATTTGTCAGGTTCTTGTCTTTCCTTGTCTTTTGCATTATTTCCTTCCATATAATTTATACATTAGCCATAATGGTCTTCTCTCTGCCCCTGAACACATCTCTCCTTTCCAATTCTTTGCCTTAGTTCATATACTGTTCCCTGTTCTTGAAAGGATTCCCTTCCTACCTTCGTCTGTAAAATGCCTATCAATCCTTTCAAATCCATGTTACCATCACCTCTTCTATGAATATTTCCTTGATCTCTGTCACTCTACTACTAAAGAATTTATTTCTACATTTACTAGACTTACCAAGGATTTTTTTTTTACCTGTGTACATAATGGGCAAATTTGATCATGAACATCCAAACAGGATTCACAGCCATGTACTTCTCTGAAGTGGAGTACAGCTGGTCAATTTGTATTCTTACTGTTAGGTTGGGAAGAAAAGGGATAAATTGGAGGTAGTTCAGAACTGAAAGATGAACATTTTGCTCTTAGTTGAAGATTGGTACTTATTATTGTTACTTATCATCTGCTACTCTGCCAATTGATGTAGGAATGCTATTTGCAATTCATGTTTTGGGTCTGATATCCTGGCATTTTCCAGGGTACAAACATGAGCTAATACATCTGAAATAAATATTACTCATCTCTCTCACACATGCACGCCTGCACACACACACAATTGAAAGGAGATTTGGGAGAGAACAGTACAATCCTAGAAGAAGGAAGTAAAATGTTAGGAAATTGAGAGACATGGTCAGTGGGCTGCAGTAACCAAATTGTGGTTGGCTCATATTAGGAACAAGTACTGCAAGTCAGTCAGGTGCTTTCCATTGTCCTGCTAGGAACAGCATTCTTTCTCAAAATAACACATTTCCCCATAGTTTCTTCATGTTGACATTACCTTGTTTACCCACAGATCTTTGTAGTGATGTCAGTTTCCCTAGAAGTACAACTAAGACGTTCCTAAATTCTTATTTCCACTCTGTAATCTTTTGTCCCTTTGACGTCACATAGTATTTTTTTTTGTTTCATACCTTTTTCAATGTACTCATCATGTAATATCTCATTTTCTAGCCCTATGGGTTTGTTAACTGCCTGCTAGACTTTGTAAGATGCAAGAGAGCAGCAACCATGGCTTACTGAGACCTTGTACTTCCTTTAGTGCACAACAGCAAAACCGAGTGCACATACGGCACCTATTTGAAGAATGAATACTTGATTGAGTTCAGTTTTTAAATATGTCACTTTTACAGGGATGACAGTACATACCCATGGAGTTATTCAGCAGTTACTTGGAAATATGGGACTGAAATACAAGTATATATTCAGTCCTGAAGAAAAGGGGAAACTGGGTCATATTTGAACACAGGGTTGAAGTATACACACACACACACACACACACGTATGTATGTGTGTATATGTATGGAAAGAGAGAGAAGAGCTAAAATGATCAATAATCAAAGTACAAACAGAGGGATTTTTTATGTTGACAGTAAAGAAAACCACTTTATCCTCTAAGAACAGGAAAGGTGAGTGTAAAGAAATAGAAATGTTATCAGGGTAAAGAGGAAAAAAGGAATGAAGGCACTCAAAATGATAATTTCAGTTTTCTCAGTAAACTAGAAGATAAGGCCATCTTTTCAGACAGTGGGATAAACACTTGAGTGTTCAAAATGAGTGGGAAAGGTTTGGAATAACTGTTGCATGGGATATGGAAGAGTCAATAAAGGATGAATAAAAGGATTACTATGGGTACTTCTAGTCCACATGAGATTAGACAGCATAAATGTATAGTGCACCAGTCAGCATGGTTTTACATGTTCTATCAGCAGCAATAGGCAGCTTAGGAGTGGAACATATAAATAGGAGGTGCCCAAAACTGGAACTTGACAAGTATAGAGAAGGACAGATTCAATGGTAAAAGTGAAGGGAAACATGACAGTGGCCAAACATTAGGTCAAAACTTCGTAGGAAGGAAAGGAATATAGCCTATGTATATGTTAAAGTGATTTTTAAAATGACATTCCTCTTGCTTGAAATTTTATAAGATTTGAACTGAGATGGGCAGTTAGTGGCACAGGTGGATACAGTACTGGCCCTGGATTCAGGAGGACCTGAGTTCAAATATGGCCTCAGATACTGTGTGACCCTGGTCAAGTCACTTAACCCCAAGTGCCTCCAAAAACAAAGATCTGAACTGAGAAGAGTGTTCTGTTTTTCTTGTCTACATCTCGTCTTACAAATAAATTTAAACCAAGAGTTGGTTATCTGTTTAAAAAAAAAAATCTGTTCTAGCCAGTGCAAAATATCTACTACCCTTTACACACTTTCCAATATTTTATGATTTATATATTTTAGCATTTGTGCCTTTGTTTTAATTCTTGCCTACAGTCTGATTTCTTTTATGCTTTATTGATTCTAAGGCCTGATCATTTATTAAGCATTTTATTAAGTACCTTCTTTGTGCCAGACACTGTGCTAGGGGTTGGGGATTCAATGAAAGAAAAAAGGAAAAACCAGTCCCTGATATAAAGCATCTCAGTCTAGTGAGGGAGACATCATGCAAACAACTATATAAAAACAAGACATATGGAGGATAAATTGGACAATTCCAGAGAGAAGGCACTGAGATGGAGGAGGACTAAGAAAGACTTCTTGTGGAAGGTCCTAGGAGGGCATTCAAATGATGCATCAGCCTTAACCTCATACATTCATTTCCTTGTTGCAGATTCAGAAAAGTCGTAAAAAATATAAAACAGAAGAGCAGTGGAAACGGAGGCAAAATGTGTTTCTCCGGGGAGCATCATCTCGTCGCTCTGCTTACGCCTTCTCCCATCAGCGGGGATATGCTGACCTCATCTCCTCAGGACGCAGCATACGCAAAAAGCGATCACCCTTGGATGCGATCATAGCAGATGGCACTGCAGAATACAGACGAACCGTAGACAGCTGATGCAGATTCTTCCATGGGAATAGTTTTACTGGAGTAATTGCACAAAGAAAAAATATACCTTTATATATATTTTTATGACCAACTCTCAGGACTTTTTAAAAAATTGAATTTGACACAGGGACATTGAGGATGAGAAACCTTTATACATGAATAACTACTTGGTTGGGACTATTAAAAATTAGATAAGCCAAGTATGAGTATTTTTTTAATTCCTTTAGTCAAACATTTATAGTCATGAAATTATCCAAGATATTTGTTACTCAAAGGATTTATTTTTTCAAACCTTAAACTCATAGTGATGTGACACTCGAAACAGCAAATATGTATATATATATATATATATATAATATATGCATTATATATTATATATAGTTAATACACATGATGTGTAACAAAATTAAAGCTAATGTCTCCTGTCAGTAATATGCAACACGAATAATCAAAATGCTTATTAAGTTCTCTAGGCCACTATATAAATATGACTTTTCACTCGAGAGGACACCAGGAAAAGAGTATGATTAAATACTCCTTATCTGGGAGCTGAGGGTTCTGAAGGCCTCTGCAAAGTCATAACTGGGCTGCATAGTTTAACACTCACTTGTTTTTGGAATATTTGGTTTAACAAATTAGTGCAATCCAAACAAAAAGTCCATTGAATTTGGCACGTGTCTCCTTTGTTTCTTTTTCGTGCAAGTCTAATACAATTCATTATAATAACTTTTAATCTTCTCAAAGCATGTCATTTAGAAAATATCCTAAAGTCCTACTGTAAAAACCTTTTTTTCTAAAAAGAAAATCTACATATTTTTTATTTGTAATACAACTACGTACATGTGGAAAATAGTGATAAATCAAGTATTTTTGCAGAGCTTTCTTTTGAGAAGCAAACTTTTGTGCCTGTCTATATATAATTATAAAGTATTTTTTATAAGAGAAATGAGTAACAGAGACCTCATTCTTTATCACTTGGATGTTTCTAGAGTTGCCTTGAGAAAAAGAAAAGGATGTGATTAACCACATTTCGAAGGATGTTAGTATGTATTCATTTCAAACTACCATTTTAGTTTAATTATGGGAAGCATCCTTTAAAGATTTTTGTCCAAAGGCTTTCCTCATTTCTGTTGAGAATGTACACTAGTTTCTTTTGCTAGTGAAGATCTAATGTTTCACCAATACTGCCCTCTACCAACACGCTGCTATTCAATGTTAAAAATATCTGCCTGTCACGTTAATTCCTTTTAAAGAGCTTAAAAATGTATATAGTTCTTCCAGGTGCGACAAGAGAATGTATAGTTCTTCATTTTGTGGAAATAAAGAAAGTTTACAACTTTTCCTTTATCATGTGAATAAAAAAGAATGTAAAATTCACTTTTTTTTAAACAAAGGTAAACTGAGTGTACAATTCTGTCAATTTCATATTTCTCTTCTGTTCTGTGGTAATTGAATGTGGGGAAGATTGACAATGCGAATGTGTCAAAGACATACCGTAGGGTGCAATATTAACAATCTGAATATGCAAATTGCTATGGAAAATGATTTCCTTTTATCTGTAAATCTGAGATTTTATGTGTACATATTTTGTTTAAAGAGTAATAAATGCTTTAGTAATATATCTTGGAAAATGATCATCTTTTCACAGACGTATGAAGCTTCCCTGGATTATAAATATAGAAGAAGGAATCTGATGCTTGGATGGGTTCTGTAAAGTATAGTTCATATAGGATGATGAGGCTGGAGATTGGAGGAGTTGAGAGTTTTAATGCAGAAGCGAATCTACTATGAGATGGTGGAGTGGAAGGAGCAATTGCCTTGAAGTCCAAGGCCAGGATACAAGCTCCTTGGATTGCCCTTCTACCTGCGTGAATTTGTGTAAGCCACTGATACTAGCTGGGGTTCCATCTTCTATGAGCTAGGGGTGATGGTGACACCTGTAGTCTGCTATCTCTAGGTAATCACAAGGCACTGAAGCAAGTTGGATTGATTCCAAAATACATATTTTTAATGGGGTTCAGTAACCAGGCAAGTAAATGATATATTTGCAAAGAAACAGATAGGTTTATGGCCTCAAATGACACACACCAAAAAGAAAATCTAAAACTGATCAGTATTGTAAACTCATTAGGAGAAATATAATGGGAGCAGACCATGCTTTGCCCTGTAAAACAATGTAATTAAACACACATCTACCATGCATCTACTGTGTGCAGGCCCTAAGGATGAAGATTTTTTTTAAAGCCTAGATCATGCCTTTTCTATTGTAATAGTCAGTAAGCCATTGAATTTGTACTATGGAGTGTGTGTGAATAGTTAATTAATTTCTTCATCTCATTTTATGGCCTTCCATTTAACAGAAGATGTTTAAGTGAGGGTTTTTGTTGTAATTAGGTGGCCACACAAGGAAAGGAAAGGAACTTCGAACAAAACTGGTATCCTAGTAAGATTTATTGAAGGGTAATTTTTGTATCCTGGAGGGGTGGAGAAGGGGAGGTAGAGATGAAGTAAGTCTTCCAGTCTCCGTCTCAAAGTGGGTCCTAGCTACCTGGGAAAACACCTGCAATGTCCGATCTACTTGTTGGGGTACAACAAGCAAGATGATGACTCCCCAGCTTCCCTTTTTAGAATCTGGAAGGTCCCATCTGTTTTGACATATGTCAATCATACTTCTTCAGATTTCCTCACTTCCCATGCATATTAAAGTAAGCTCATGGAGAGGCAAGGTCCATTTCCAGATTTCTGGTTTGGGGTCTTTGAACACTGTAATTGGTTGAGAAGGAAAAGGAAGAAGAAGAGAGGAGAAAGAATCCAACTCATCTTATGACAGCATAGAATGATGGAAAAAAACACTCGATCCGGGGTCGAGGGACATAGGTTGGAATCCAAACTCTACTACAATAGCCTTTGTGATCTCGAGCTTATTATACAATAAGATTGTTGGGCCCTTCCAGCTCTAAAGCTCTGGTCCTACAATGAAGGCTGGGGGGAGCCAGGGAAAAGGAAGGATTTGTTTTTCTATCCCCAACCTCAGCACAATGCCTGGCACAGAGTAGGCAATAAATGCTTGTTGACTGATTAAGGAAGACTCAATGGAGGAAGTGGCAATTGAGAGAGAAGGAAGGATTTTCACCAAGAGAAATGTGGGAGGATGTAGAGGTGATGGAACCCTGGATGTAACATACTGAATATGTTAGACTTTTTTATATTTTGTTTAGTTTGTGGACCTTTTTCTTCTTATTCTTCATACTTTCCTTATAAGGGATGGCTCTCTTATAAGAGGGTAGGGGAAGAACATAGTGATAACAAGAGATAATTTGTTTTTAAAACCAACAAAAATTTATGTAAAAAAGAAATGTTTTTTAGGTGAGTTTTTTCTTTTCTTTTTATTACCAAATGCTTTATTAACTTATAGTTTACATCATTCATTTCTGCAAGATTATGAGTTACAAATTTTCTCCCCGTTCTCTCCCTACCCACCACCTGAAAACAGCAGTCCCACAGGATATCCCCTCCTTCAATCTGATCTCTCCTATGTCTTCTTCCATACCCCCTCCAACTTTCCAGTAGGGCACTGTGGATCTCTATGCTCCAGTGCCTTTATATGTTATTTCCCAGTTACATGTAAAATAATATTAACAATAGTGTGTGTGTGTGTATTTTAAACATTTGATTTTAAAACTTTGAATTCCAGATTCATTTCCTTCCTTGTCACCCACCCTTACTGGGAAGATAAGGTTGTACATATAGGTTGTACATGTGTAGCTATGCAAAACATTTCCATAGTGGATATATTGTAAAAGACTGACTGTATTTTTCTCCCTCCTATCCCATCTCTCACTTGTTCTATTCTCTACTTTTATCCTGTCCCTTTTCAAAAATGAGTGCTTCCAACGGCCCTCCGCCCCAGCCTGCCCTCCCTTCCATCATCCCCCCTCTCATCCCCTTCCCCCCTACTCTCCTGTAGGGTGAGATACCCTATTTAGTGTATATGTCATTCCTGCCCTAAGCCAAATTCAGTGAGAATAAGGTTGACCCATTACCTTTTGATTTCCTCTTCTTCCCCTCCATTGTAACCATTTTCCCTTGCCTCTTCTACATGAGATAGTTTACCTCATTCTGTCTCTCCCCATTTCCTGTCATTATATTCCTCCCTCACCTCTTAATTTTACCTTTTAAGTATCATCCCTTCCTATTCAATTTGTCCTGTGACCTCTATCTATGTATACCTGTACTCATATATACACACACATATGTATTCATATGCCCATATACCCTCCTATATAGACATATATGTATGTATACATATATACATACATATATATACATGTATATTTCTATTCCCTTCAACTATTTTCATACTGAGAAATGTTTCATCAGTTACAATTACTGTTTTTCCATGTAGGGATGTAAATAGTTCAACTTTGATGATTTTCTTATGATTTCTTTTCCCTGTTTACCTTCTCATGCTTCTCTTGCTTCTTGTATCTTAATGTCAAATTTTCTGTTCAACTCTGGTTTTTTCATCAAGAATGCTTGAAAGTCCTTTATTCTACTAAATGACCATATATTCCCCTGAAACATGATGCTCATCATGTTTTGCTGGGTAGGTGATTCTTGGTTTTAATCCCAGCTCCTTTGACCTCCAGAATGTCATATTCCAAGCCCTTTGATCCTTCAGTGTAGATGCTTCCAGATCCTGGGTTATCCTGATTGTGTTTCCACAATATTCTAATTGTTTCTTCCTGGCTGTTCGTAATATTTTCTCCTTGATCTGGGAATTCCAGAACCTGGCTATAATATTCCTAAGAGTTTTCTTTTGGGGATCTTTTTCAGGAGGTGATAGGTGGATTCTTTCAATCTCTATTTGGCCCTCTGGTTCTAAAATATCAGGGCAATATTCCTTGAGAATTTCTTGAAGGAAGATTTCTAGGTTTCTTTTTTGATCATGGCTTTCAAGTAGTCCAATAATTTTTAAATTATCCCTCCTGGATCTATTTTCCAAGTCAGTGATTTTCCCAATGAGATATTTCACATTGCCTTTTATTTTTTTTATTTTCTTGGATGTGTTTAATAGTATCTTGATTTCTCATAAAGTCACTAGCTTCAATTTGCTCCAATCTAATTCTGAAGGAATGATTCTCCTCAGTGAGCTTTTGAGATTCTTTTCCCATATGGCAAATTTGGCTTTTTAAGGCATTCCTCTCCTCATTGCCTTTTTGGGCCTCATTTGCCATTTGAGATAGTCTGTTTTTAAGGTATTATTCTCTTTAGTCAGGTTGTTGACTCTCAATCCATAATTTTCTTGCATCATTCTCATTTCTCTTCCCAATTTTTCCTCCACTTCTCTTATTTGGTTTTCAAAATCCTTTTTTAAGTTCCTCTATGGCCTGTAACCAACTCATATTTTTCTTGGAAGCTTTTGGTGCAGGAGTTCTGACTTTGCTGTTTTTCTCCTGTTCCATGCTTTGATCCTTTTTGTCCCCAAAATAGGAGTGTAAAGTTGGATTGCTCTGTTTGCTTTGCTTCCTTTGCCTGCTCATGTTGCCACTCATTTACTTGACTTTTGAGCTTTTTGCCACAGGAGGACTCTGCTACCAGACAGAGGAGCTTTGTCTCAAATACTAGGGTTTTCTCAGCTATTGAAGGTATTAGTTGAGTGTCCTCTCTGAAGGCTCCACACACTCTGGCAAGCTGGGCACACACCCCAGGATCTCCACCCTACACTGCAATCCAGATCCAAGCAGGCTAAAGCAAGAGCTATTACCTCTCAAGACTGGTCACTTGGTCCCCCTACAATCTCCAGGCCATGAGTTGAAGCTGCCTCGTGGCAGCGGCTAAAGGGCCAAGGCGCCTCAGCAGCTTCTCCCTCCAGGGGATAAAGGCCAGACCATACTCCCAAATGACCAGATCCCAAAGTCCACACTGCACTAACCTCTCACTTTGTCCTTAGCATCTATGTGTTGATAATTCTGCCACAGCTGCTGGTGATCTGAAGTCCTTCCAGGCAGCCCTATGTGACTCATTTGGGATTTCCTTGGCAATGATACTGGAGTGGTTTGCCATTTCCTTTCCTAGCACATTTTGCAGTTGAGGAAACTGAGGGAAACAGGGTGAAGTGACTTGCCCAGGGTCACACAACTAGTAAGTATCTGAGGCCACATTTGAACTCAGATGAGTCTTGCTGACTCCAGGCCCTGAACTCTATCTCCTGTGGCATCTGGATATCTGGGCTTTAGTTTACTTATCTGTAAAATGAAAGTAATCACCCTCATTCATCTCTAAAATCCATTCCAGGTTTAAATCTATGAATCTATTCATTTCAGAAAAAAATTTTTTTTAGCTTTTCATCATTCTTTCTGCTAGTCTTAATGTCATCATTATTCAATAGTTATAGAGTATAAAGCACTGTTAGTTTTCTAAAGACACCGATTTTAATCTTAGAAATGGAAAGTTATATATTACAAAGTTGATCCAGCACTTAGCACAGTAGGCACTTAATAATTATGTTTATCTTATTTAACTGACCAGCCCTTATGGTGGTGTATCCTCGTGTATTTATCTGTGCCCTAAGATGAGACGTATGTCAAAAAAGACATGCATGTAGGCATATTTTGAAAAAAAAATTGTGATAATAGGGTGCATTCAGATTTTTCACAAGTCAAGTGTAAAGGAGTACAGTGGATAGGGTGTCAGGCCTGGAGTCAGGAGGATCTGAATTCAAATCTGACCTCAGATACTTCCTAGCTATGTGACCCTGGACAAGTTATTTAACCCTCTTTGCCTCAGTTTCCTCATCTATAAAATAAGCTAGAGAATTACAGGGCAAACTACTCCAGTATCTTTGACAAGAAAACCCCAAAGGGGTCCTGAAGAGTTAGATACAACTGAAATGACCTAACAGCAATGTTGGTACTAGGCAATGGGCAGTCATTATGGGCTAAGGATGATTCTTCCAATTTGGGACATAGAAAGACATGAGCAAATGAGATATGGGCAGCAAATGTGTAGATGAGAGCAAAATTTAAAAAGGCAACATGTGGCCAAAGTGAACTGGAGGGGGGACTAAGCTAAACCTGTAGATGGAGTAATTGGTGAGACAATTCAGACCAATCCCTTTCCCTGATTTCCCAGAATATGGAATTATGACTGGTTATAATCAGGATCACAGTCAAAATGTTTAAATTATTATTCCTTTATTATCTGATGCTGTCAATAAAACTCTTGGCCAATAACAGTGATGATTATTTAAGCCAGTGAAGTATTTGAGACTGAAAGAGGAAAAATAAATAATATGAGAACAAATTTTCCTAATTTTGTAGACCGAGGTGGGGGCTTGAGCTGATTGGAGAGAATTTTGTAATATTATTGATTTCTATGCAGTTTCAGAACATACTTCTCCTATATGACTTTTTGAGTTAAAAAAGATTTTTTAAAAAATTAACAAAGTGGGGAATCAAGATGGCAGAGTAGAAACAGGACTTTCACGGGGCTCCGGCTTTCACCTCCTCCAATCCATGTAAAAGGGGACTCTGAACAAACTTTGGAGCTACACAACCAACAAAATGACACAGGGAAGCAAACCTCCCTCTGAGGACAACCCAGCAGGCTGGCAGGAATCAGGGCCAGCGCAACGCTCTGGGAGCCGAGCCCATTCCTGCCTAGACTGAGGTTTTAGCTCCAGGACAGGCCTGACCAACCACCAGCTGGAGGGACTTCAGATCACCAGCAGCTGTGACTGTTTCCAAAATTATCAACACATAGATGCTAAGAACAAAGTGAGAGGTCAGTGCAGCATGGACTTTGGGACCCAGTAGTTGAGAGTGTTTGGGCTTTTGCCCCCAGGGTGAGAAGCCTCTGAGGAGCCCCAGCTGCACAGCAGCAACCACGTGACAGCTTCAGCCCCTGGCTTGCAGACTGTAGGGGGACCAAGCAACCAGTCTGAGGGGTAATTGCTCTTGCTTTAACCTGCTTGGATCTGGATTGCAGTTTAGGGAGGAGGTCCTGGGGTGTGTGACCAGCTTGCCAGAGCATGTGGAGGCTTCAGAGAGGGCACTCAACTACTACTTCCAGCAGCTGAGAAAACCCCAGCGTTTGGGACAGAAGCTCCCCTGTCTGGTGGCAGACTTCTACTGTGGCAAAAAGCCCAGGGGTCAAGTGATTGAGGGGCTATATGACCAGGCAAAGGAAGCAAAGCAAACAGAAGATTCCAACATTAGATTCCTATATTGGGGACAAAAAGGAACAAAGCATGGAACAGGAGGAAGACAGTGAAGTCAGAACTCCTGCACCAAAAGCTTCAAAGGAAAATACAAGCTGGTTACAGGCCACAGAGGACCTTAAGAAGCAGATAAGAGAAGTGGAGGAAAAATTGGGAAGAGAAATGAGAACGATGCAAGAAAATTATAAAATGAGAGTCAATAGCCTGACTAAGGAAAATAATACATTAAAAAACAGACTAACTCAAATGGCAAAACAGGCTTAAAAAGCCAAAGAGGAGAAGAATGCCTTAAAAAGTCAAATTTGCCAGATGGAAAAGAATCTCAAAAGCTCAATGAGGAGAATCATTGCTTCAGAATTAGACTGGAGTAAATGGAAGCTAGTGACTTTATGAGAAATCAAGATGCTGTTAAACAGATTCAAACAAATGAAAGAATAGAAGGCAATGTGAAATATCTCATTGGAAAAATCACTAACCTGGAAAATAGATCCAGGAGAGATAATTTAAAAATTATTGGACTACCTGAAAGCCATGATCAAAGAAAGAATCTATAAATCATTCTCCAAGAAATTCTCAAGGAAAACTGCCCTGATATTTTAGAACCAGAGGGCAAAATAGAGGTTGAAAGAATCCACCTATCACCTTCTGAAAAAGATCCCAAAAAGAAAATACCTAGAAATATTATAGCCAGGTTCCGGAATTCCCAGATCAAGGAGAGAATATTACAAGCAGCCAGTAAGAAACAATTTGAATATTGTGGAAACACAATCAAGATAACACAGCATCTGGCAGCCTCTATACGGAGGGATGGAAGGGCTTGGAATATGATATTCTGGAGGGCAAAGGAGCTGGGATTAAAACCAAGAGTCACCTACCCAGCAAAACTGAGTGCCATGTTTCAGGGGGAAAATATGGTCATTCAGTGGAATAGAGGACTTTAAAGCATTCTTCATGAAAAAACAAGAGTTGAATAGAAAATTTTACACTCAGATACAAGAAGCAAGAGAAGCATGAGAAGGTAAACAGGGAAAAGAAATCATAAGGAACATATCAAAGTTGAACTATTAACATTCCCACATGGAAAAACCATAATTGTAACTGATGAAACTTTTCGCAGTATGAAAATAGTTGAAGGGAATAGAAATACATACATATATGTATATATATATATATATATTATATGTCTATATAGGAGGGTATATGGGCATATGAATACATATGTGAATGGGTGTATATATGTTTACAGGTAAACATAGATATAGGGTACAGGACCAATTTAATATGAAGGGATGATACTTAAAAGGTGAAATTAAGAGGTGAGAGAGGAATATAACGAGAGGAGATGGGAGAGACAGAATGGGGTAAACCATCTCATATAGAAGAGGCAAGGGAAAATGGTTATGATGGAGGGGAAGAACAGGAAGGCACAAAGGCAAAACCTTATTCTCATTGAATACATACACACTAAATAGGTTATCTTACCCTACAGGAGTGTAGGGGGGAAGGGGATAAGAGGGGATGATCGTAGGGAGGGCAGGCTGGGGGGGAGGGAAGTTGGAAGCACCCACTTTTGAAAAGGGACAGGATCAAAATAGAGAATAGAACAAGTGGGAGGTGGGATAGGAGGGAGGGAAATATATTCAGTCTTTTACAATATATCTACTATGTGGGGCAGCCAGGTAGCACAACGAGTAAGAGCACTGGTTCCAGTGTCGGGATGACCTGGATCAAATCCGGGCTCAGATACTCAGCATCACACCCAGAAATAATTGGCCATGTAACCTTGAGCAAGTTACTTAACCCAGATTGCTTAAAAAAAAACAACAATATGTCTACTATGGTAACGTTTTGCATAGCTAAACATGTCCTCATGATCACCTGAAAGATATATTTTTTTGGAGGGAGGAAGGCAAGGCCATTGGGGTTAAATGACTTGCCCAAGGTCACACAGCTAGTTAAGTGTCAAGTGTCTGAGGCCGAATATGAACCCTCTTTGGGTATGCTCCTTAAAGCACTAAACTGTGTCTGTTACCTTCACACCTGATCAACCCTATTCTTCAGAAAAATGTCTTGTCATAAGATTGAAAGTTGCATTTGGGGACTGAGTCTGGTGGTATCTGTGGTTGAGAATGCAATACTGGCCATATCCTTAGCCCCTAAAACAGAAACAGTGATATTCCATTGTAGGCTTGTGACAGTAATCATACTACCCCACCCACCCTCCACAAAAGGCGAACCTGATTTTTTTGTTTTGCAATTTAGCTGAGAAGTTATATAGTACATAAAGTGCTATATAAATGTCAGTTTTCTAATTTTTTTGTGTGGGGTTTATATAGTTACATTTAATCTAGTTGAAAAGCTAATGATGGTATTCACTAAATGGCAGTCAAAGAGTGCCACCTAGTGAATAGTCCTTACAGTTTGTTCAGGTGCGATACCGGATAAGTAAAGATTGATGTTGACTGTGGTTAGAAAAATACTCATTTAAAAGATCTTCCTGCAATCCAGTAGGAAATGGAATAGACTTTCATGGAAATCTCAGTCTATTAAAAGCTATGATCTTAGCAGCTATACAAGCAGGACTTGAGGAAATTAAAAAATGGCTTCTAAAAGCCCCATCAGAGCTTGCTAAAAAGTACTGAATGGCATAAAATATTGTTTTTAGAAAATAATTTTGGAACACTAAAGGGAAATTTATTTTAGATGAAAAAAATGACCCAGTAAGGAATAGAAGTTGGAGGGCAGCCAGGTGGCGCAGTGAGTAAGAGTGCCGGCCCTGGCGTCGGGAGACCCAGGTTCGGTTCCGGCCACACAAAATAACTGACCATGTAACCTTCAGCAAGTTACTTAACCCCAATTGCTTTAAAAAAAAAAAAAGTGGAATTGGGGCCTCTGTTCAAGAAACATTACAGAAACAAGGATTTTTTTAAGACCAAGAGAAAGAAGAGTTTTCATTTTTGTGTGTATATGCCTAAAACCCACAGTGCCCTACAGGGGCTTAACAGATATTTGTTTAATTGACCTAAATTAAATTGTAAAAAGGCAGAGTGCATTTAGAATCAATTTTTAGACCTATGCTTATCTTTTAATCTTTTAAAAGGATAAAAATTGAGGCAATCTGAAACACCAGTGAAGTCAGAAAAAAAAGGAACTTATACTTCTACAGCTTGATTCATAGAACATGCTGACCTAGATAAAGTATTTGCTTGTTTATCAATGTTGCCACCGGGGCAGCAATTACCTCTAGCTCCCTATCCCCCAGGTTATCCTATTGATAATGCTTAGAAAATCAGTGATGCTTCTCAGCTCTTGATTCTTTCTATTTTGGTACCTGAGGTCATCTACATGAGCTCCAGAGCCTGTGGGTAATACAGCAGTGACCCCTGCTACCTTATTCACAACATTTTCAAGTGGTAATTTTAACTTTTGTTTTCTTTTTTGCCTATCATAGGGCACTTTGATTTTCTTAGTGTGTTACTAACATATAAGGTATACCTACAATCTTAGTGCAATTTTAAACTTTAATAACTTAAAACCACACTAAGACTTTTAGGAAATGCACTATATATAAGAATTGTTTTTTTGCTTTTTGGAGAGCAGTTGGGGCTAAGTGACTTGCCCAAAGTCACACATCTAGTAAGTGTGTCAAGTGTCTGCGGCTGGATTTGAACTCAGGTCCTCCTGACTCCAGGGCTGGTGCTGTATTCACTAGCTGCTCCGATGCACTATTTTTTAAAAGATGTTTTCATATTTGAATGACTTGAGGAATATGATAAAGATGAGAAGAAATCTGGGAAATGTTATTTGAGCAACTGGGAATATTTAGCTTAGGGAAGAGAAAACTTAACATGGACATGCTCCTTTCTTCTAGTATTAAAAAGGCTGCTATATGGAGAAACCTAGAGCTATTTTGAATGACTTCAAAGTGTAAAACTTGGACCATTGGATGGAAAGTATAGGAAGACAGGTTTCAGTTCATTATAAGTTAGAGGTTTCTAATAGAAATTTATCAATAGTTGAACAGACTGCCTTGTGTAATGATGAGTTCACTATTAGAGGAAGTGTTCACACAGAGCCTGGATAGCAATTTTTCAAGGATTGTGTAGGGAGGATTCCTTTCTTGCAAGGACTATTGACTTGATAATTTCTAAGGTTACTTACAACTCTAAAATACCATGAAATATCTGAAAGAAAATCTAGTTTTACATAAATTTGTATTAGTTTTGAAAAACTCCCAAGTAGCAACACAAGAAATTAATAAAAAGCACACCTATCCATCCTATATGATCATGTCCTCCCCCACATTCACTGTAGAGAGTTCACCTAAGATTCTGAAGGCCTTTCACGCTTTTTCCTGTCAGTCGAGGATTCCAGTGGGGAACTTAGCCTGGGTACTGTTATCCTTTACTCTTGTCATGTGATCAATCATCCTTATGTCCTTCAGCCAGTTAGAGATCCCGGATTAGTCCTTTCGTTCATTGTTTGTTCTAAAGCAGATCAACTGTGTCTTAGTAAAGGATTTTTATGCTCCTTCAACAGTGCAAACTGGGTGATATCCCCTTAAGAAATGTAAGTCAGAAAACTTGGGTCTTTTGCCACTTGCCAACTTTGTGACCATATCCCTCTCGGTGCTTCAATGTCCCGATCTGTAAAATGAGGAGTTGGCATAGATGAGCAGCACAGTTTTGAAAGCTACATGCTTCATTTATTATTGACATCAAAAGCAAACTGGCCACAATAGAGATACACAGTTTTATGTACACTCCTTTCTGTTCTACAACATACAGGAAAATGCTCATTGTTATTGAATGTTTAACTTTTGTGGTGGCAAAAAACTGGAAAGTGAGGGGATGCCAAATAAGATGTGATATGTGAATGTAATGGAATACTATTGTGCTATAAGAAATGATGAGGGACAACTAGGTAACACAGAGAATACAGCACTAGCCTGGAGTCAGGAGGACCTGAGTTCAAATCCAGCCTCAGACACTTAACACTTACTAGCTGTGTGACCTTGGGCAAGTCACTTAACCCCAATTGCCTTGCCCTCCCCCCTCCAAAAAACAAACAAACAACAACAACAAAAATGAAATGATGAGCAGCTGGACTTCAGAAAAACCTGGAAAGACTTATATGAACCGATGATAAGTGAGGGGAGCAGAGCCATGACATTGTACATGGTTACAGCCACATGGTGAAATGACTAACTTTGATAGACTTGACTCTTCTCAGCAATGCAAGGCTCTAAGACAGCACCAAAAGACTCATGATGGAAAATGCTATCCACACCCAGAGAAAGAATTTCAGAATCTGAATGCAAATTGAAGCATTCTATTTGCTCTCTCTCTTTTTTGTGCTGTTTCTTCTTTCTCATGGTTCATTCCATTGGTTGTAATTCTTTCCAACATAACTAATGTGAAAATATGTTTAACGTGAATGTATATATAGAGCCAGTATCAGATTGCATGCCATCTCGGGAAGGAGGGAGGGGAGGGAGGGGAGAAAATTTGGAACTCAAAAGCTTGTGGAACTGAATGTTGTAAACTAAAAATAAATAATTAAAAAAAATTCAAACTTTGAGTTCCAAATTCTCTTCCTTCCTCCCTTCCCACTCCCCCTCCTCACTGAGAAGGCAAGCAATTTGATAGAGATTATGCATGTGTAATCATGTAAAACATTTCTATAATAGTCATGTTGTGAAAGAAAACATAGATTGGGTAAGGTTTTGAACCTCCTATTCCAAGCTCTTTCCCTATCTTTCTTCAATCAACCTCATTTCTTTATCCATTTTGTTGTCTACCACTCTCATTTGCTTTTTTTTTTTAGAAAAATGTAATATTTTTGGGTAGTATATTATTTCCCCCCATTACATATCAAGAAAATGTTAAGCTTTAATTTTGACAAGATTTTGAGTTCCAAATTTTTCTCCCTCCGTTCTCTCCTTTCTCCTAAAAATGATAGGCAGTTTGATATTGTTTATATGTGTGCTATCATGTAAAAAAATTTCCATATTAGTCAGTTGTAAAAGAAGAAACAGATGAAAGGGGGGGGGAAGAGAAGCATGAGAAAGAATAAAGTGAAAAAAAATTTTTTCAGTTTGCATTCAGAGTCCATCACTTCTTCATCTGGATGTGGATAACATTTTCCTTCAAGGAGTTTTTTGAACTTCTTTTTTGTTGCTGAGAAGAGTTGTCATTCATAGTTGATCACCACACAATGTTGTTGATACTTTATACAATGCCTTCCTGGTTCTATTCATTTCACCTTGCATCAATTCATAGAAGTCTCTCCAGGTTTTTCTGAATTCTGCCAGTTCATCATTTCTTATTGCACAATAGTATTCCATTACATTCATATACCACAATGTGTTCAGTAATTCCCCAATTAATGGTCATTCCCTCCATTTCCATTATTTTGCCACCATGAGTAGGGCTGCTATAAATATTTTTGCACATGTCAGTCTAAAATAGGTTTAGTATTGATATGACTTCAGTGTCTATAGTATCTTTTTTTTAGCAAGATATAGTTTCCTTCCTTGTCTCTTTTAGTTAGGTCAATTTTTGCTTGTACTTGTACAACTCAGCGTTGCTGCCCTGTTGCTGCCCTGCTTTTTTTTTTTTTACTTCAGCTGAAGTATAACAGATTCTGCTCTATCTTATTACCTTCACTCTCTGCGTGTCTCTCTGCTTCAAGTGTGTTTCTCACAAACATATCACAGGATTCTGGTTTTTGATCCACTCTGCTAACCACTTCCATTTTGTAGAAGAGTTCATCTCATTCACAATACAGTTATGATTACTATTTGTGTATTTCCTTCCATTCTATTCTTCTGTCTGTCCTCTCTCTGCTTTCACCCTTTCCCTCCTCATCGGTGTTTTGCTTCTGTCTACCACTTCCCCTACCTTCTGTCAGTCCCCACACCAGCCTTTACTTGATCTTCTCCCCTCCTACTTCCCTGTAGGTAAGATAGATTTTTATATTCAACTGATTGTGTATATGATTCTCTATTTGAGCCAATACTGATGAGAGTAAGGTTTAAGCAATGCTTATTGCCCACCCTCCCATCTTCCCCTTCACTGAAGCCTTTTGCGCCTCTTCATAGAACATAATTTAACCCTTCTTTCTGTATCCATTGTACTCCTCTTTTTCAGTCCTTAATTTGTTTTTATGATATCATTCCCTCCAATTCACCTTATACCCATACCCTCTGTCTGTCTGTATGTCTCTCTCTATATGTGTATATGTATATATAAATATAATCCTTCTAACTGTATTATTAGTGATCACAATTTTTAAGAATTACAAGTAACATTTTCCCATGTAGTGATGTTAATAGTTTAGCTCTATTGAATGCTTTATATTTTCTTTTTCCTGTTTATGCTTCTTTTGTATCTTGATATTGGAGGTCAGATTTTTGGCTTAGTTCTGTTCTCCTTATGAAAACTTGACATCCTTCTATTTCATTGAATGACCATTTTTTCCCTTGATGAATTATGCTTCATTTTACTGAGTAGCTGATTCTTGGTTTTAGTCCTAGCTTTTTTGCCTTCTGGAATATCATGTTCCATGACCTCTGATCCTTTAATGTTGCAGCTGCCAAGTTCTGTGTAATCCTGATTGTGATTCCCCAATACTTGAATTGTTTCTTTCTGGCCACTTATAGTATTTTTGCCCTTGACCTGATAGTTCTGTAATTTGGCTTGGAGTTTTCCTTGGAGTTTTAATTTGGGGATCTTTTTCCTGAGGTTATTGGTGGATTCTTTTAAAGCCTATTTTGCCCTGTGGTTCCAGGATATTAGGGCAGTTTTCCTTGATAATTTTTTGAAAGATACTGTCCAGGTCCTCCTTTTTTTTTAATGGATCTTACCTTCTTTTTTATGTTATATTTTATTTTTTCCAATTGCATGTAAAATAATTTTTAACATTCATTTTTTGAAATGTTGAGTTTCAAATTCTCTCCCTCCCCTCTCTCCCTCCTTGAGAAGGCAGTATATAGGTTATACATGTGCAGTCATGCAAACCATATTTCCATATTAGCCATGTTGCAAAAGAAAGCAGAATAAAAACCAAACAACTCCAAACAAACAAGAAAAATAAAGTAAAAACAAGTCTTCTTTGGTCTGCAGTCAGTGCTTTCTCTGGAAATGGATAGCATTTTCCATCATGAGTCTTCATAGTCATTCATCTTCAAGTCATTCATAGTTGATGATCACACAATGTTGCTGTTACTGTGTACAACGTTCTCCTGGTTCTGCTTACTTCACTCAGCATCAGTTCATGTAAATCTTTACAAGTTTTTCTGAAATCCACCTCTCATCATTTTTTATAGCACAATAGTATTCCATCACAATTATATACCACAACTTGTTCAGCCATTCCCCAATTGGACATTCCCTCAATTTCCAATTCTTTTTTTTTCCATTTTCAACTGCTTCATTAACTTCTGATTTACATCATTCATTTCTGCCACATTTTGAGTTACAGATTTTCTCCCCATTTTTCCCCTACCCACCACCCCAAAATAGCAGTCCCACAGGATATCCCCTCCTCCAATCTGCTCTCTACCATATTTTCTCCCATACCGCTTTCAACTTTTCCAGTAAGGCATGGTGGATCTCTATGCCCCAGTGCCTGTATATCTTATTTCCCAATTACATGTAAAATAGTATTAATAATAGTATATATATTTAAACATTTGATTTTAAAACTTTGAATTAAAGATTAATTCCCTTCCTCCCTTGTCACCCACCCTTTCTGGGAAGATATATATTGTAAAAGAATGACTATATTTCCCTCCCTCCTATACCACCTCCTACTTGTTCTATTCTCTACTTTGATCCCATCCCTTTTCAAAAGTGGAGGCTTCCAACTTCCCTCCCCCCAGCCTGCCCTCCCTTCCATCATCCCCCCTCTCATCCCCTTCCCCCCTACTCTCCTATAGGGTGAGATACCCTATTTAGTGTGTATTTCATTCCCTCCCCAAGCCAAATTCAATGAGAATAAAGTTGACCCATTCCCTTTTGCCTTCCTATTCTTCCCCTCCATTGTAACCATTTTCCCTTGCCTCTTCTTTATGAGATAGTTTACCCCATTCTATCTCTCCCCATCTCCTCTCATTATATTCCTCTCTCACCTCTTAATTTCACCTTTTAAGTATCATGTCTTCCTCTGCCCTCTATCTATGTATACCTGCAAACATATATACACATATTCATGTATGTATTCATATGCCCATATACCCTCATATATATATATGTATGTATATATGTATATATATATATATATTTCCATTCCCTTCAACTATTTTCATACTGACAAAAGTTTCGTCAGTTAAAATTATCATTTTTCCATGTAGGAATGTTAATAGTTCAACTTTGATCAGTTCCTTATGATTTCTTTTCCCTGTTTACCTTCTCATGCTTCTCTTGCGTCTTGTATTTGAATGTCAACTTTCCTATTCAACTCTGGTTTTTTCATCAAGAATGCTTGAAAATGCTCTATTCCACTGGATGACCATATTTTCCCCTGAAACATGATACTCAGTTTTGCTGGGGAGGTGATTCTTGGTTTTAATCCCAGCTCCTTTTGATGAGGGATGGCTCACAGTAGGTTCAGCAGGAACTCTGATCTTATCTAAGACCAGAAAGCCTTTGATTCAGTCTGGAAGAATTCATCCCAAGCCAACTTGGATTCAGATTTGTAAAAGTTTATTGTACGCTCTACAGAGGGCAAGGGTTCTTAGGGCACCTGCAAGTTTATTGTTAGGCTATACAGCGGGCAAGAGTCCTTTAGGAGACCTGCAACCTCAAAGGGGTAGAATTAAGGTTTTTATAGAATAATCCATAGTAACCCATGCCAATTATGCTAACTAGGTGATTAAGGGTGGGATTAGGGAGGAGTTAAGGTGGGGCCAGTGTTTAAAGGAACATGCATTTTTAATGTAACTGCGCAGGTGTACTGCCCATAATTCACTGGGAAAAAGCCCAAGGGGGAGCTACTTGGAGGTGTGGTTTTAGGCTTGAAACTAGTGGTCAAGGGCTGACTGAGAAGTGCCCAGTCTGCCACCCATCAGTGTCATGTTTGACAAGATTGATGACTGGGAACCAAGGCTAATGGAGACTCAGTATGTGGATAATAGGCTAAGGAGTTAACCCAGAGACAGGGTCCTGAAGGATTCATGGAGGCAGCCAAGGAGTCAACCCAGAGATAGCATCCTGAAAGATTCATGGGGGTAGTAGGAAACTATACAAGGGGAAGATAATAGTTGCCTAAGCTGGAATGTTTATAGATAATTTGTGAAGGATTCACAGGTGTAGAATGTCACTGTTCCAAGCTGAGATAAACAATTCATGAGTTGTTGCTGGGTAGAGTTAATTGAAGTTGGGGGGGGGGGTGTGAAGTGTGATTTTACAAACTGGTTTTAGACTGATGTTACAGGATGGTATTGCAAATTGATGTTACAAACATAGATCCCAAGCACCCCATCACTTTGACCTCCAGAATATCATATTCCAAGCCCTTCGATCCTTCAGTTTAGAAGCTGACAAATCCTGGGTTATCCTGATTGTGTTTCCACAATATTCAAATTGTTTCTTCCTGGCTGCTTGTAATATTCTCTCCTTAATATGGGAATTATGGAACCTGGCTATAATATTCCTAGGAGTTTTCTTTTTGGGATCTTTTTCAGGAGGTGATCCATGGATTCTTTCAACCTCTATTTTGCCCTCTCATTCTAAAACATCAGGGCAGTTTTCTTTGAGAATTTCTTGGAGGATGATTTCGAGGTTCTTACTTTGATGATGGCTTTCAGGTAGTCCAATAATTTTTAAATTATCTCTCCCGGATCTATTTTCCAGGTCAGTGGTTTTTCCCATGAGATATTTCACATTGCCTTCTATTCTTTCATTTGTTTGGATCTGTTTAACAGCATCTTGATTTCTCATAAAGTCATTAGCTTCCATTTGCTCCAATCTAATTCTGAAGCAATGATTCTCCTCGTTGAGCTTTTGAGATTCTTTTTCCATCTGGCAAATTCGGCTTTTTAAGGCATTCTTCTCCTCTTTGTGAGCCTCTTTTGCCATTTGAGTTAGTCTATTTTTTAAGGTGTTATTTTCCTCAGTCAGTCTGTTGACTCTCATTTTGTAATTTTCTTGCATTGTTCTCACTTCTCTTCCCATTTTTTCCTCCACTTCTCTTATCTGCTTCTTAAGGTCTTCTATGGCCTATAACCAGCTCGTATTTTCCTTTAAAGATTTTGGTGCAGGAGTTCTGACTTCACTGTCTTCCTCCTGTTCCATGCTTTGATCCTTTTTGTCCCCATAATAGGAGTCTAATGTTGGAATCTTCTATCTGCTTTGTTTCCTTTGTCTGATCACGTCGCCCCTCGGTCACTTGACCCTTGGGCTTTTTGCCACAGTAGGACTCTGCCACCAGACAGGGAAGCTTTCATCCCAAATGCTGGGGTTTTCTCAGTTGCTGGATGTATTAGATGGGTGCCCTCTCTGAGTCCTCCATGGGCTCTGGCAAGCTGGACACATGCCCCAGGATCACCACCCTAGACTGCAATCCAGATCTAAGCAGGTTAAAGCAAGAGCTATTACCCCTCAGACTCGTCGCTTGGTCCCCCTACACTCTGCAGGCCAGGAGCTGAAGCTGCCACATGGCGCCAGCTGAGCCAAGGCATCTCAGTGGCTTCTTGCCCCAGGGGAAAAAGCCACACACTCCCACTTACTGGGTCCCAAAGTCCAGACTGCACTGACCTCTCACTTTGTCCTTCACATCTATGTGTTGATAATTCTGGAAACAGCCACAGCTGCTGCTGATCTGGAGTCCCTTTGGCAGTGGCTGGTCAGGCCCGCCCTGGGGCTAAAACCTCCAGCTCAAGCGAGGCTGGGCTCGACTCCCAGAGTGCTATTCCTGCCGGCCTGCGGAGCTGTTCTCAGCAGGAGGTTAGCTTCTCTATGTCATTTTGTGGGTTCTGCTGCTCCAAAGTTTTTTCAGAGTCCGCTTTTTACATTGATTGGGGAAGGTGGAAGCCAGAGCCACTCGGAGGTCGTGCTTCTACTCTGCCATCTTGATTCTACCCCCCAGGTCCTCCTTTTGATTATGGTTTTCAGGTAGTCCAATGATCTTGATATCGTGTGTCTTGGATCTATTTTCCAGTTCAGCTGTTTTTTTCCAAGAAGTATTTTATATTTTCATTCATTTTTTCATTCTTTTGAATTTGATTGATTGATTCTTGATGTCTCTTAGAGTCATTAGCTTCCACTTGCCCAATTATAACTTTTAAGGTATTGCTTTCCTCCATTAGCTTTTGTACTTTCTTTTTCATTTGATCAATTGTACTCTTTAAGGAGTTGTGGGGGGTTTTTTTTGTTGTTGTTGTTGGGTTTTTTATTTTTTGGAGGTAAGGCAATTGGTGTTAAATGGCTTGCCCAAGGTCACACAGCTAGTAAGTGTCAAGTGTCTGAGGCAGGATATGAACTCAGGTCCTCCTGACTCCAGGGCTGGTGCTCTATCCACTGTACCACCTAGTTACCAGAGGAGATGTTTTCTTCAGTGGCTTTTTGTATCTCTTTTTCCATTTGGTCAATTTTATTTTTTACACAGTTTTCCAAGCTGTTGACCCTTGTTTTCTTTCTTTTTTTTTTTGGAGGGCAGTTAGGGTTAAGTAACTTGCCCAAGGTCACACAGCTAGTATTTTTTGTGTGTGTTAAGTGTCTGAGGCCGAATCCAAACTCAGGTCCTCCTGACTCAGGGGCCAGCACTCTACTCACTGCGCCACCTAGCCGCCCCAACCCTTTTTTTCCTAATTCTCTTGTATCCCTTTCATTTCTTTTCCCGTTATCTCTTCAACCTCTCATGTGACTTTCACACTCCTTCTTGAGCTCTTCCATGAGCTCCTTCTGGCCTTGAGACCACTCCCCCTTTTTCTTGGGGATCTTGCCCGTAGGTGATCTGACACTGTTGTTCTCTTCGGAGTTTGTGCTTTTGGCTTCCCTGTCACCATAATAATTTTCTATGGTCAGATTCTTTTTTGCTCATGGGAGGAGGGGTGTGTGTGTGTGTTTTTTCTTTTCTTTTAAATTTGAGCTCTGTCTGGGGAGGGAGGGGTGAGGGGGGAAGGGGCACTGTCTCTGGCTTCTTGTGCCAACGGCTCTGGCTGTTTACCTGGCATTGTGCTTATGTTTCCCTGAGGTCCCTGGGGGACCCTTATATCTGGTGCTGTGCTGAGGGAGTGGCATGGGGAGGGTGGCTGGTGTTGCTGGAAGTTGTAGAGGTCTGGCAGCTTACTTGGTGCTGAGCTGAGGTCCTGGTGGTGGTCTCTGGCATGTGCTGAAGCCCAGTGGGGTGTTTCTGTGTTTTCCTGGGGCGATATTGAAGCATGTGGAGGTCTGGACACTGGAGGATACCTGTTTGCCTGGAACTACCTCTTATTTGCTTTTTTGAATTCTTTAACTTCTTTTTAAAACCTCTTGCTTTATCTCTTCCAGGAATTCTGGTTGGACTTGTACTAAGCTGCATTTTCCTTTGAGTTTTAGTTTTTGAGTCATTCCTTTCTTCTAAGTTTGTATCTTGTGTTTCCCTGTCACTATAATAGCTTTTTTAAAAAATGGGATTCCCGGGGTGTCTAGGTGGCGCAGTGAGTAAGAGCGCCGAGAGGACCTGAGATCTGTTCCACCTCAGATACTTAACACCCACACAAAAAAACTGGCCATGTAACCTTGGGCAAGTTACTCAACCCCAATTGCTTTAAAAAAAATGGGATTCTTCTTTTTGTCTGCTCAGTTTTGAAACCTAAGGGCTGGGCTCCATGCATTTTTAGAGATATTCTCTGGACTGACCTTCTGTCCTCTTGGATAATTCTGCTGCTTTATTGTAGTACTAGATTTTGTGTTATTCCAGGATCTCAGAGATTGTACAGGTCAGGGATCTGCAAGTCCCTAATGCTCCCAAAGTGGTGTGATCTAGAGTGTGTTCACTGCCTTTCTGGCCTGCAAATTTTACAAATTCCTGACTCAGATGTGAGTCTGTTGACTTGTCTCTGGTTAGGAGTTTCAGTAGACTGTTGCTGAACTCAGTCACTATTAACCTGCTGGAAGGCTCTGTAGGTTCAGAGCAACTAAACTGAAGGCTCTCTCTGGGTTTGGATTCTTGCCTTGGTTATTCCACTGTAGTCTCCATCTTAAAACCGAGTACCTGCTCTGCTCCTGGGATCAGAATCACAGTTTCCTTTTGTTTCTGAACTTGTTCATTGCTCAGTACCTAACTAGTGTCCCTAGTTGTGATCACTCCTCTCTGACACCCGGAGGGGTGCAAGTCTCCTCCTCAGTGAACTCTAGATCTATGACTCAGAATTAGGTAGTGAGAGATGGGGCTGGCAGATGGCACCAAGTGCTGCACCCTGTGCTAGCTCAGGGATTTTCCTGGGACTTCTTGGCCCTCTTTCAATCCGTGGGCACACCCCATCTCCATTGTCCATAGACCTCTCTCTCTCTCTTTTTCCCTAAGCAAACCTGATCTGGAAAATGATTCACTATGGTTTTCCCCCACCTTGGATTTCCCAATCAGAATTCAGTTTGGTGCATTTTCTAGATCTTTATGTAGGAGGTGTGGTAGGGAAGCTGGGCTGTACTTCTTCCTTTTACTCTGCTATCTTGACTTCCTCTGAGAGTATGTCATAAAGGAATATTTCAGTTACAAAGGCCAGAATTAATTCATATCACTCAGGCAATTACATCTAAGGCAGCTTCAGTATTAAGATGTACAGAAAGAAACAGTCTTTTTCCCCTTCGTTTTAATTTTATTTTTTTAAAGCACAGAGATTGTTAATTTTCTTCCAGTTCCAAATTTTCTACCTCCCCAGGCATTAAGAAACAAGAAAAGGAGGCAGCTAGGTGGTGCAGTAAATAGAGCACTGGCCCTGGAGTCAGGAGGACCTGAGTTCAAATTTGACCATAGGCACTTACCACTTACTAGTCATGTGACCTTGGGCAAGTCACTTAACTCCAATTGCCCTGCCCTCCACCCTCCAAAATAAAAATAAAGAAGCAAGAAAAATTAAATCTATTACAAATATATATATTCATTTTTTAAAAAATCTCTACGTTAGCCTTTTTTTTTAAATGCAGGACAAAAAAAGGAGAAAAAAAATATGCTTCAGTCTACATGTTGAGTCCATTAGTTTTCTTTATGGAGGTGAACAGCATGTTTCATCATGAGTTCTTTGGAATTGTGATGGGTCATTGTGTTGATCAGATTTTAAGTCTTTCTTTCTTGCTTGCTTTTTGTAGGACAATTGGGATTAAGTGACTTGCCCAAGTTCACCCGGCTAGTTTTTGTGTTAAGTGTCTGAGGCCAGATTTGAACTTGGGTACTCCTGACTCCAGGGCCCGTGCTCTATTCACTGCACCACCTAGCCGCCCCTTACTGAGTCTTTCAAAGTTAATTATCTTTGTAATATTGCTAATGCTGTCCAGATTGTTCTCCTACTTCTGCTTGCCTCACTGTGTATCAGTTCATACAATTCTACCCAGGTTTTTCTGAAACCAATTCCTTCATCATTTCTTATAGTACAATAGTATTCTTTTATATTCATATACCATGACTAGTCTAACCAATCCTCAGTTGTTGGGTCCCTTCAATCCCCTCAGTTCCTTCAAAGTTTCCAGTTCTTTGCTACCATTAAAAGAGCTGCTATAAACATTTTTTACATATGGGTCCTTTTCCTCTTTCTTTGATATAAAAGAGATTAATTACAGTTACCCCTTGCACATCACAACTTTACCCATCGAAGTTTCAATACATCGAGGGCTGACATAAGAAATTAAATGGGAATTTGGGGGGAGTTTTGTGGAAGCCACAGACTACACATGAAGGCCAGCAAATGACACAGAAAAAGTTTAGAAACTCAGAAATATATGAAATATATACATAGTATTGCATAATGTCAACATATTTTATCTTCTAATGCCACAATGATTCAGAGGGCCAAAACATTTTACATGGATTTTCCAAATTGCTGGGATGCTGTGCCCCTAGCTTCCACCTCCCACCCCCACCCCATCATGTGGAAGGGATAGCTAATCTTACAGGAATCGCAAGGCATAAAGGGTTTTCCCTCAAAACAATAATCTTAAAAAAGACAGTTTTCCTTTATTTATAGACTTACAGAAGGTGACTAAAAAGTCTCTTGTGAATTAGAATTTCGCTAGAAAGTGAAAAGCCAAAGCAATTGCTAATTACTGAATGGAACCATTATCACATAACAGGAGTGGAGGAAACGGATATTTCTTCTTCTCCTTTACTGTATTTACAAAGTGAAGATCCTTCTGAGGGTCAAGAGAGAGTAAGGATAGCCTAGAACCTCAGCTTTTGTCTTAATTTTTTCACAATAATCTTAAAAATCAGGCGTCTGATACTGAAGCTCAACGGTATTATAGTCTAGTATTTCTCATCAGGAATCAATACTCTCTGGTGGCAAGATCAGCCTGTAGAATAGGGGTCAATTTATCAACCAGGAGGGAGTCTTTTTGCAGTTTCAATATAAAATAGCTTTGCAGAGCCAAACTGAGAGATAAATAAGTCTTCCTGTGGAAATCCTGTAAGAAATTTATAGTTTCCATCCCTACCAGTGTTCTTTCTACCCTCAGCCTCTTAATTTAAGCTTTGCGTTACAAAGGGCATATCTGGGGGTTCACTAATAGCTTTATAATAGCAAGCACCACTTCTAACAAGAGAGTTTTGACTTTATTCTGTGGAAAGTTTAATGAAAAACTTGTTTCATCTAAATCGTAGAACCTTTGCCAAAGTCCTGATAAGAAGCTGGACTAGGTCTGTAGGCCAGACCTGATCAGGCCAATTTAGTCTGTCAGCTTTAGGATTGTAATGAAAAACACTCACAGAACATCTGACAGTTAACAAAAATGGATTTATTTAGCCATAGTATGGAAAGGATATTGAGCAAAAATCCTGCAGTTCAGTTGAGTGTAGCAATTTCTGCCTCCTCCTAGCTTGACTTTTGTGCTTAGACCACCAGGAATCTAGAGCCAATTAAATCTCAAAGATAACTTCAATACCTTTTAAGGAAAAACTAGCCTACCCTGCAAGCTCCTATCACAGAAGGACCACAAAATTTATTGGAATCCTGTCCCTAAGATGACTGGGTCATTTTTCTAGAAAAATTGGGAAAGTGGAGGCAACTTTTTCAAGAAATGTATTTGCCAATGATGGGGGTAGATAATCTGAAGTTAAGGAAAGTCTTTTCTCAGGATCAGGTAGAATAGGTCTGAGCATTTTGAAAGTGGATGAGAAGAAAGACTTGCATGAAGTAATTTAAGAGTGAAATGAGCAGAACAAAGAGAACATTGTATACAGTAACAGAAATATTGTTCTGAGAACAACTTTGAACAGCTAAGTCATTTTGAGTATTATAAATACTCAAATCAATTACAAAGGGCCTATGAAGAAAGATGCTATCCATATCCAAAGGAAGAACTGATAAGTAGAAGCGTGTATAGTGTAGTTTTACACACACACACACACACACACACACACACACACACATATTTTTGTGTCTAATGTTAACCTTTTCTAGGATGGGTGGGGAGGGGGGAGGAAAAAAGTATATAGCAGAAAAAAAAGAAAACCTAAAAGAGAGAACAGAAAAGCAGAGTAGTTTTGAAAATGATGTACAGTATTTGTTACATAGTTTTCAAAAAAAAAGTAAATAGGATGAAATGGAGAGAAAAAAGAAAGAAAAAAAGTAGACGGGTAGCTAGAGAGAAAAAAGAGATCCAGGAAAGAGAGAGAAGATAATTCTTGGAGAAAGGTCTTAGAAATGGTAGAAGGATACATTAGGACTGTCTTTCTGTGTTTGTGGGGATTTTCCCTTTAAATGAAAAGGAGACTTGATTAGCTATGGTAAATAGGCTAATAACCACTCAAGGCTTTTTGTTCAGTACTTTATGTATTGAAATATCTTGAATCTATGAGATGAGCCAATAGGGAATTGTGTGTTGGGGGTGGGGGGAGAGCTAAAATGGGCCCTACTATACAGAAGGATGAAAACAAAAGTAGAATAATAACATTATTAAGAACACTTCTTACTTTGAGGCAAGAGGAAAGAAGGTATTAAGAAGTCCTGCTTTCTGTCATCTGTTACCACTGTTCAATTCACCTAAACCAGAGAAATGTATTCTTTGTCTTGCCTTCCAAATGGCTTTTAAAAACAGTTTTGGGATTTTTTAGCTGGGAAGCAATTTTTACAGACAGTGTTTCTGATAAAGACTTCATTTCTCAAATATGTAGAGAACTGAATCAAATTTATAATAATATAAGTTCTTCCCCAATTGATAAATGGTCAAAGGATATGAACAGACAGTTTTCTGATAAAGAAATTAAAGCTTTCTTATAGTCATATGAAAAAATGCTCAAAATCACTATTGATTAAAGAAATGCAAATTAAAGCAACTCTGAAGTACCACCTCCTATCTATCAGATTGGCTAATATGACAGAAAAGGAAAATTATAAATGTTGGAGAAGATATGGGGAAATTGGGACACTAATGTATCATTGGTAGAGTTGTGAACTGAGTGAACTGTTCTGGAGAGCAGTTTGGAACTATGTCCAAAGGACAATCAAATTGTGCATACCCTATGGTCCAGCAATGCCACTACTAGGTCTGTTTCCCAAAGAGATCATCAAAAAGAGAAAAGGACCCACATGTACAAAAATATTATATTTATTTTGTGAGGGCAAAGAATTAGAGATTGAGGGGATGCCCATCAATTGGGGAATGGCTAAACAAGTTGTGGTATATGAATGTAACAGAATACTATTGTGCTATAAGAAATGAGGAGCAGACAGATTTTAGAAAAATCTGGAAAGACTTACATGATCCTGAGTGAAGTGAGGAGAACCGAGGGAACATCAAATACCGTAGCACCAACATCGTGCAATGATCAAGTATGATAGACTTACCACTTCTCAGCAATACAATGATGCAAGACAATTCCAAAAGACCCATGATGAAAAATGCTACCCACATCAGAGGAAGAACTATGGAGAATGAGTTCAGATGGAAGCATACTTTTTTCACTTTTTTTTCCTCATGGTTTTCTCCTTTTGTTATGATTCTTCTTTCACAACATAACTAATGTGAACATGTGTTTAATGTGATTATACATGTAAAACTATAGATTAGCAAGCAGATTGCTTGCTTTCTTAGGGAGAGGGAAAGAGAGGGGAAGAAAAAAATCTGAAATTCAAAATCTTATAAAAAATGAATGTTGAAAACTATCTTTACATGTAATTAGAAAAACATAATACTTCAAAAAAAAACAGTCTTGTCCTTTAAACCATTCAAAAGCCTGGTTAATTTTGAATATTAGCTTTCCCAATTTTTTTCTTTTAGGACTATTCCCCCTTTTTACATTTATTTTTAGTTATGTTCGTTTCATCTTTCATACATGTTCTTTAAAAATCCACACATACTTTACTTCTTCCTGTGTAATTACATAATTGCTTTTAGTGCGTGCTCTCTCTCTCTCTCTCTCTCTCTCTCTCTCTCTCTCTCTCTCTCTC